>NC_088243.1:83431241-83511241 GCF_036934945.1 Oncorhynchus masou masou
TCTCTCATCTCTCTCCTCTCTTCTCCATCTCCTCTCTCTCTCTCTCTCTCTCTCTCTCCCCCTCTCTCTCTCCTCCCTCTAATCTCTCTCTCTCCTCCATCTCCTCTCTCTCCTCCATCTCGTCTCTCTCCCCCCTCTCTCCTCCATCCCCTCTATCTCCCCTCTCTCTCTACTCCACCCCCCTCCTCTCTCTCTCACACTCTCACTCTCCTCCATATCCTCTCTCTCTCTCTCTCTCCTCTCTCTCTCCTCCATCTCCCCTCTCTCTCTCCTCCATCTTCCCCCTCTCTCTCCTCCATCTCCCCTCTCTCTCTCTCTCTCTCTCTCTCTCTCTCTCTCTCTCTCCTCCATCTCCCCCCTCTCTCTCTCTCTCTCTCTCCTACCTTTTTATGTTATTGCGATTCAATGTTCCAAACCTATTGCTCACCATGTCTGCTGCAGAGGGACAAGAGAGAAAACTAGTTTTGATCAGTCATAGAAGTAAAAGTGCTGAAAACATGATGGCTCACCATTTAAAAAGAAGATGGAGAACAAGCTAGAGACAGAGAAATACCGGAGTTTGGCGCATGTACAGCCAACTTGCGCTAGCAAATGTTAACTGTCTAGCAAAAAGAAAAAGGATAGGAGGGAACTGTGACTTGGTGTTGCTTTCTCACCTGGTCTCATCAGCTCCCTGTTTAGTCCAGTTCTTTCTGTTTGTATGGTTGTGAGGTATTGTTTGTTTTGACTGCCTAACTGTGTTAGACCATTGCCTGCGACCACGATTCCTGCCTTCTGTGAAGGCTTAATGAACATCTGCCGCGCTCTGCGCATGGATCTACACCTTGTTATCCATTACACTTGGAGGTAAAAATTATATTGCGATACTCTAGTTAGTGCAGGGATTCCCAAACTTTATTGGCCCATGACCCCATTTTGATATCTGAAAATTATCTTGACCACAACCATGGATTTTTCTTTTTTTAAATGGAATAAGCCAACATTCTTACAGTATTTCTGATTGTCTTCTCAATTCACCTTCACATTCTATTAATTTTGGGCTTATATAGTCAATTGCTAATTCGTCTGACATCATGTACAGTGCCTTTGGAAAGTATTCAGACCCCTTGACTTTTTCCACATTTTGTAAGGTTACAGCATTATTCTAAAATGTATTTAAAGCAATTTTTTCTTCCCCTCATCAATCTACACACAATACCCAATAACGACAAAGCAAAAACAGTTTTTTTTTTAAATGTTTGCTGATAAACTGAAATATCACATTTACATAAGTATTCATAAGACTCTACTCAGTACTTTGTTGAAGTACCTTTGGCAGCAATTACAGCTTCAAGTCTTCTTAGGTATGACGCTACAAGCTTGCCACACCTGTTTTTGGGGAATTTCTCCCATTCTTCTCTGCAGATCCCTTCAAGTTCTGTCAGGTTGGATGGTGAGCGTTGCTGCACAACTATTTTCAGGTCTCTCCAGAGATGTTAGATCGGATTCAAGTCCGTCTCTGGCTAAGCCACTCAAGGACATTCAGAGACTTGTCCCGAAGCCACTCCTGCGTCCTGTCGGAAGGTGAACCTTCGCCCCAGTCTGAGGTCCTGAGTGCTCAGCAGCAGGTTTTCATCAAGGATCTCTCTGTACTTTGCACCATTCATCTTTGCCTCTCCTTAGACTCCCAGTCCCTGCCGCTGAAAAACATCCCCACAGCATGATGCTGCCACCACCGTGGTTCACCGTAGTGATGGTGCCAGGTTTCCTTCAGACATGACACTTGGCATTCAGGCCATTCAGTTTCATCAGAACAGAGAATCTTGTTTCTCATGGTCAGTCTTTAGGTGCCTTTTGGCAAACTCCAAGAGGGCTGTCATGTGCCTTTTACTGAAGAGTGGCTTCTGTCTGGCTACTCTTCCATAAAGGCCTGATTGGTGGAATGCTGCAAAGATGGTTATCCTTCTGGAAGGTTCTCCCATCTCCACAGGGGAACTCTAGAGCTCTGTCAGATTGACCATCGGGTTCTTGTTCACCTCCCTGACCAAGGCCCTTCTCCCCTGATTGCTCAGTTTGGCCAGGCGGCCAGCTCTAGGAAGAGTTTTGGTGGTTCCAAACTTATTCCATTTAAGAATGATGGAGGCAACTGTTCTTGGGGACCTTCAATGTGCCTCGACACAATCCAGTTTCAGAGCTCTACGGACAATTCCTTCAACCTCATGGCTTGTTTTTTTCTGATATGAACTGTCAACTGTGAAACTTCATATAGACAGGTGTGTGCCTTTCCAAATCATGTCCAATCAATTAAATTTACCACAGGTGGACTCCAAGTTTTAGAAACATCTGAAGGATGATCAATGGAAACAGGATGCAGCTGAGCACAATTTTGAGTCTCATATCAAAGGGTCTGAATACTTATGTAAATAAGGTATTTCTGTTTTTGTTTATAATACAATTGCAAACATTTCTAAAAACCTGTTTTCACTTTGTCATCACGGGGTATTGTGTGTAGATTGAGGAGGAAATTGTTTTTATTAATCCATTTTAGAATAAGGCTGTAACGTAACAAAATGTGGGAAAAGTCAAGGGGTCCGAATGCTTTTCCCGAAGGCACTGTATCTTGTCTCTCCAACCACTAATGAGACGGGTGTGCTTCATGCATGTCGAGCCAGAGCTTCTTAAAGTCAAGGGGGGCGGGGTCGACAGTGTCACGCCCTGGCCAGAGAGAGGCTTTTATTCTCTATTTTGGGTAGGCCAGGGTGTGACTAGGGTGGGCATTCTAGTTTCTTTATTTCTATGTTTTGTGTTTCTATGTTTTGGCCGGGTATGGTTCTCAATCAGGGACAGCTGTCTATCGTTGTCTCTGATTGGGAATCATACTTAGGCAGCCTGTTTTACCACATTAGTTGTGTGTAGTTGTCCGTGTTAGTGGCCTGTATAGCCCTAGTCAGCTTCATGGTCGTTTTTGTTGTTTCTTGTTGGCGCCATTCTTAATAAAGGATAATGTACTCTCACCACGCTGCACCTTGGTCCAGTCATTTCCCTGACGACGTCCGTGACAGACAGTGCGCACCTCATCAGCAGGAGCGGTAGAGATACTTTCAATGATCGGCTATGAAAAGCCAACTGACATTTACTCCTGAGGTGCTGACTTGCTTCACCCTCGACAACTACTGTGATTATTATTATTTGACCATGCTGGTCATTTATGAACATTTGAACATCTTGGCCATGTTCTGTTATAATCTCCACCCGGCACAGCAAGAAGAGGACTGGGCAACCATCATAACCTGGTTCCTCTCTAGGTTTCTTCCTAAGTTTTGGCCTTTCTTGCGAGTGTTTCCTAGCCACCGTGCTTCTACACCTGCATTGCTTGCTGTTTGGGGTTTTAGACTGGGTTTCTGTACAGCACTTTGAGATATCAGCTGATGTAAGAAGGGCTTTATAATTACATTTGATTTGATTTGATCTCTGCTGTCACATCCAACCTGGATCAATATTTGGTTTTAAGGCAGACGGGTGCACTGAATCCAGCGACACACAGATATGAGCTGGTGAAGAGTACTATGAGCTTCATGTTGCTTTCAAGACAACTGAGAACTCAGATCCGAGTCCACAGTTGTTTTGAACGCGGCATCAATGCTCAGAGGCAATCTCTCCAATAAGGTGTGAATTCCTCTGAATCCACTGTTCATTCATCTGCATAATTTTGGGGGGTATTTCCCCTGCATGCTGGTGTTCAGTTCATTCAGTTTCCCAAATATATCTGTTACATCGGCAAGGAGACACATGTTCTTTACATTACACAGGAAGTCAACCAAGTCTGTCTTTCTTAACCTCCTTTACATTACACAGGAAGTCAACCAAGTCTGTCTTTCTTAACCTCCTTTACATTACACAGGAAGTCAACCAAGTCTGTTTTTCTTAACCTCCTTTACATTACACAGGAAGTCAACCAAGTCTGTTTTTCTTAACCTCCTTTACATTACACAGGAAGTCAACCAAGTCTGTTTTTCTTAACCTCCTTTACATTACACAGGAAGTCAACCAAGTCTGTTTTTCTTAACCTCCTTTACATTACATCATAATGAATGACATCAGTTTCTCTCTTAATGCGAACACTATTTCCAACACTCCCCCTCGATAACCACCAAGCTTCGGTGTGAAATTGAACATGGTCCTGCTCTGATACCATATCTCCACATAGTTCAGTGAACAGGTGTGAGCGCAGTGGATGTGGTTTGATGTAGTTTACAATCAAAGACACCAGCAGCAGCATAACTTGGAGTTCTGTGCTCAGCTTTTCTGCTGCCAGTTGCTCTCTGTGTATCCCCTACAGTGGGTGTATCCCCTACAGTGGGTGTATTCATTACAGTGGGTGTATTCATTACAGTGGGTGTATCCACTACAGTGGGTGTATTCATTACAGTGGGTGTATCCACTACAGTGGGTGTATTCATTACAGTGGGTGTATTCATTACAGTGGGTGTATCCCCTACAGTGGGTGTATCCCCTACAGTGGGTGTATCCCCTACAGTGGGTGTATCCACTACAGTGGGTGTATCCCCTACAGTGGGTGTATCCCCTACAGTGGGTGTATTCATTACAGTGGGTGTATTCATTACAGTGGGTGTATCCCCTACAGTGGGTGTATTCATTACAGTGGGTGTATTCATTACAGTGGGTGTATCCCCTACAGTGGGTGTATTCATTACAGTGGGTGTATCCCCTACAGTGGGTGTATCCCCTACAGTGGGTGTATTCATTACAGTGGGTGTATCCCCTACAGTGGGTGTATTCATTACAGTGGGTGTATCCCCTACAGTGGGTGTATCCACTACAGTGGGTGTATCCCCTACAGTGGGTGTATCCCCTACAGTGGGTGTATTCATTACAGTGGGTGTATCCCCTACAGTGGGTGTATCCACTACAGTGGGTGTATCCCCTACAGTGGGTGTATCCACTACAGTGGGTGTATCCACTACAGTGGGTGTATTCATTACAGTGGGTGTATCCCCTACAGTGGGTGTATTCATTACAGTGGGTGTATCCACTACAGTGGGTGTATCCACTACAGTGGGTGTATTCATTACAGTGGGTGTATCCCCTACAGTGGGTGTATCCACTACAGTGGGTGTATTCATTACAGTGGGTGTATCCCCTACAGTGGGTGTATCCCCTACAGTGGGTGTATCCCCTACAGTGGGTGTATATGGCATATGGAGACATATTCCTAACTAGAGTGCAGAGTCCTGCCCTCCAACCCGCCCAAGATGGCGCCCCATCTGTGCAAAAGCCCACCATTCGATCCCATATATAATCAGTGTTTCATCAATATGGCCACACATCACACTGAACATCCCATGTGGAATCTGTTTATCATCAATATGGCCACGGAGCACACTGAACATCCCATGTGGAATCTGTTTATCATCAATATGGCCACGCAGCACACTGAACATCCCATGTGGAATCTGTTTATCATTAATATGGCCACACATCACACTGAACATCCCATGTGGAATCTGCTTATCATCAATATGGCCACGGAGCACACTGAACATCCCATGTGGAATCTGCTTATCATCAATATGGCCACGGAGCACACTGAACATCCTCGGTGCCGTTTCATGCTCAGAAATCATGAGACAGAACATTATGTCCTCATGAATAGAACCCCCCCCCCTCCCCCCAACATGTATTGCTAACAAGTCAATACAATGGGATCTTCGCGCTCACACCTAACGTCCATTTGGAGAGCATGAGTCGTTCAGTCAGTTTCCTCGTCTATGCATGTCTGGCAGATATCTCAGCTCAACCTCGACAGGAGCTTCTCTTCCTTCCAGGCAAGCCCTGCCCGCTCAAAGACGTCTCCATCACGGTTGACAACTCCACAGTGTCGCCCTCACAGAGTCAAATGAACCTTGGCAACACCCTGTCGCTCTCTGAAAACTTCAAAACAGCGACTCGCTCCTGCAGGTTCATGCTCTACAACATCCGTAGAGTACGACCCTCGCTCACACAGGAAGAGGAACATCCGTAGAGTACGACCCTCGCTCACACAGGAAGAGGAACATCCATAGAGTACGACCCTCCCTCACACAGGAAGAGGAACATCCATAGAGTACGACCCTTCCTCACACTGGAAGAGGAACATCCATAGAGTACGACCCTCCCTCACACAGGAAGAGGAACATCCATAGAGTACGACCCTTCCTCACACAGGAAGCAGCGCAGGTCCTCTCCCATCTGGACTACTGAAACTCACTGTTCCCCGCTTGTGCCATCAAACCCCTGCAATTTATCCAGAACACTGCAGCCTACCTGGTTTTCAACCTCCCCAAGTCTCCCTGCTGCTCTGCACACTCCACTGGCTCGCATCCACTACAAGACCATGGTGCTTGACTATGGAGCCACTTCCTACCTTCCAGAGGATTTTGGAAATTCTTTTAAAATATTTTTCAGACTCCTAGTTTGGCAGCCGCTGCTCTCAATTCTGCACCTGGAAGCCAGTTGCACTACTTTTCACATTGTTCCCCTCTAATCAGGGGTTGATTGATACATGGCACACCAGGTGGGTGCAATTCATTATCAGGTCGAACAGAAAACCAGAATTTCTCCTAAGTTTAATACCCTTATTCTAGTGGATTGATTTTTAAAAATGTTGCACCCTTTACAATTTAGTCACTCAGCAGATACTCTCATCCAGAGTGACTTTCAGTAGTGACTGCATGCATTTTTATACTCGTCCCCCATGGGAATTGAACCCACAAACATGGCACTGCAAGTGCCACGCTCTACCAAAAGAGCCACACAAGACCACGCTAATTAATGTGTTAATTACAGGTTTAACATTTAAAACCTAATGAATGGGAAGACACGACTGAGGTCCAGTTGATATAGAGACACCACTGTGGTCCAGTTGATATGGAGACACCACTGTGGTCCAGTTGATATAGAGACACCACTGTGGTCCAGTTGATATAGAGACACCACTGTGGTCCAGTTGATATAGAGACACCACTGTGGTCCAGTTGATATAGAGACACCACTGTGGTCCAGTTGATATAGAGACACCACTGTGGTCCAGTTGATATAGAGACACGACTGAGGTCCAGTTGATATGGAGACACCACTGTGGTCCAGTTGATATAGAGACACCACTGTGGTCCAGTTGATATAGAGACACCACTGTGGTCCAGTTGATATAGAGACACCACTGTGGTCCAGTTGATATAGAGACACCACTGTGGTCCAGTTGATATAGAGACACCACTGTGGTCCAGTTGATATAGAGACACCACTGTGGTCCAGTTGATATAGAGACACCACTGTGGTCCAGTTGATATAGAGACACGACTGAGGTCCAGTTGATATGGAGACACCACTGTGGTCCAGTTGATATAGAGACACCACTGTGGTCCAGTTGATATAGAGACACCACTGTGGTCCAGTTGATATGGAGACACCACTGTGGTCCAGTTGATATAGAGATACCACTGTGGTCCAGTTGATATAGAGACACCACTGTGATCCAGTTGATATAGAGACACCACTGTGGTCCAGTTGATATGGAGACACCACTGTGGTCCAGTTGATATAGAGACACCACTGTGGTCCAGTTGATATAGAGACACCACTGTGGTCCAGTTGATATAGAGACACCACTGTGGTCCAGTTGATATAGAGACACCACTGTGGTCCAGTTGATATGGAGACACCACTGTGGCCCAGTTGATATAGAGACACCACTGTGGTCCAGTTGATATAGAGACATCACTGTGGTCCAGTTGATATAGAGACACCACTGTGGTCCAGTTGATATAGAGACACCACTGTGGTCCAGTTGATATAGAGACACCACTGTGGTCCAGTTGATATAGAGACACCACTGTGGTCCAGTTGATATAGAGACACCACTGTGGTCCAGTTGATATAGAGACACCACTGTGGTCCAGTTGATATAGAGACACCACTGTGGTCCAGTTGATATAGAAACACCACTGTGGTCCAGTTGATATGGAGACACCACTGTGGTCCAGTTGATATAGAGACACCACTGTGGTCCAGTTGATATAGAGACACCACTGTGGTCCAGTTGATATAGAGACACCACTGTGGTCCAGTTGATATAGAGACACCAGTGTGGTGCAGTTGATATAGAGACACCACTGTGGTCCATTTGATATGGAGACACCACTGTGGTCCAGTTGATATAGAGACACCACTGTGGTCCATTTGATATAGAGACACCACTGTGGTCCAGTTGATATAGAGACACCACTGTGGTCCAGTTGATATGGAGACACCACTGTGGTCCAGTTGATATAGAGACACCACTGTGGTCCATTTGATATGGAGACACCACTGTGGTCCAGTTGATATAGAGACACCACTGTGGTCCAGTTGATATAGAGACACGACTGAGGTCCAGTTGATATGGAGACACCACTGTGGTCCAGTTGATATAGAGACACCACTGTGGTCCAGTTGATATAGAGACACCACTGTGGTCCAGTTGATATGGAGACACCACTGTGGTCCAGTTGATATAGAGATACCACTGTGGTCCAGTTGATATAGAGACACCACTGTGGTCCAGTTGATATAGAGACACCACTGTGGTCCAGTTGATATGGAGACACCACTGTGGTCCAGTTGATATAGAGACACCACTGTGGTCCAGTTGATATAGAGACACCACTGTGGTCCAGTTGATATAGAGACACCACTGTGGTCCAGTTGATATAGAGACACCACTGTGGTCCAGTTGATATGGAGACACCACTGTGGTCCAGTTGATATAGAGACACCACTGTGGTCCAGTTGATATAGAAACACCACTGTGGTCCAGTTGATATGGAGACACCACTGTGGTCCAGTTGATATAGAGACACCACTGTGGTCCAGTTGATATAGAGACACCACTGTGGTCCAGTTGATATGGAGACACCACTGTGGTCCAGTTGATATAGAGACACCACTGTGGTCCAGTTGATATGGAGACACCACTGTGGTCCAGTTGATATAGAGACACCACTGTGGTCCAGTTGATATAGAGACACCACTGTGGTCCAGTTGATATAGAGACACCACTGTGGTCCAGTTGATATAGAGACACCACTGTGGTCCAGTTGATATGGAGACACCACTGTGGTCCAGTTGATATAGAGACACCACTGTGGTCCAGTTGATATAGAGACATCACTGTGGTCCAGTTGATATAGAGACACCACTGAGGTCCAGTTGATATAGAGACACCAATGTGGTCCAGTTGATTTAGAGACACCACTGTGGTCCAGTTGATATAGAGACACCACTGTGGTCCAGTTGATATAGAGACACCAATGTGGTCCAGTTGATATAGAGACACCACTGTGGTCCAGTTGATATAGAGACACCACTGTGGTCCAGTTGATATAGAGACACCACTGTGGTCCAGTTGATATAGAAACACCACTGTGGTCCAGTTGATATGGAGACACCACTGTGGTCCAGTTGATATAGAGACACCACTGTGGTCCAGTTGATATAGAGACACCACTGTGGTCCAGTTGATATAGAGACACCACTGTGGTCCAGTTGATATAGAGACACCACTGTGGTCCAGTTGGTATAGAGACACGACTGTGGTCCAGTTGATATAGAGACACCACTGTGGTCCAGTTGATATAGAGACACCACTGTGGTCCAGTTGATATAGAGACACGACTGTGGTCCAGTTGATATAGAGACACCACTGTGGTCCAGTTGATATAGAGACACAACTGTGGTCCAGTTGATATGGAGACACCACTGTGGTCCAGTTGATATGGAGACACCACTGTGGTCCAGTTGATATGGAGACACCACTGTGGTCCAGTTGATATGGAGACACCACTGTGGTCCAGTTGATATGGAGACACCACTGTGGTCCAGTTGATATAGAGACACCACTGTGGTCCAGTTGATATGGAGACACCACTGTGGTCCAGTTGATATAGAGACACAACTGTGGTCCAGTTGATATAGAGACACCACTGTGGTCCAGTTGATATGGAGACACACTAAGTGAGACCCTAATGCTACACTGTGGAATCAACTGAACTCAGAGGTGTTCTTTATTTACAGAAATACAATCTTGTTTCCTCCCCCAGCCCATTGATTGCTGTGTGACCCTGACAGTGTGTGTGTGTGTGTGTGTGTATGTGTGTGTGTGTGTGTGCGCGCGTCTGCATGTGTGTGTGCGTCCCTATCTGTGTCCATGCTTGTGTGTGTGTGTGTGTGTGTGTGTGTGTGTGGTTCTTTAATCCTATGTTGCAGTGTCTCTTTAATGATGTGTAATGAGTGGCAGTCAGAGGAGAGTAGCTCGTATCACTGCTCTTTACTCATATAATTAGTCATTGGCTCTGACAATTTCCTCCTCCCACAGGGAAAGACTTAATTACTGTTTCTAAATGTATAACACATGTACAAAGGCTCCGACTTCTGCCAAAACCCAAGGTCAGCACTCTTCATCTCAGCCAACTGTTACAGTGGAGGAGCACGATGAACTTCATGTCGTACTTATATTTGTATTGAACCTTCATTTTCCCTGTTTAGTCTGGAGATACAATCTATTTTATTCCAAGAGAGACCTTGTATTGTACTGGTACCTCCAATATATTCTGATGTCTATCTATGATGTCTCTCTTTGTCTAAAATCATCTCAAATAATACAATCAAAATATATAATCAACATTTTAAATTGAGTTATGTTTTATTCAACATCTTTTTGATTGAGGACCACTTACATTTGTTTGTTATCAGGATTCACTGGTTTCAGGCACCAACCAAAGCTTTGGGAGAGCGGCATGGTCCTCTTCAGATGAAGTCTCTATGATCTAAGCCGTAAGTAATGAAACCATCAAATTGCCTATATTCACTACGCTGTAGTGTGTTTCCAGTCCCACACAAGTAGAGTTTGGTGATTCCAATAACATAACATTTACTAAATCCTGCACATTATGCAGTTATATAATCCTGTCCTTAATGCCCTGTACTCTACCTTAATGCCCTGTACTCTACCTTAATGCCCTGTACTCTACCTTAATGCCCCTGTACTCTACCTTAATGCCCTGTACTCTACCTTAATGCCCTGTACTCTACCTTAATGCCCCTGTACTCTACCTTAATGCCCCTGTACTCTACCTTAATGCCCTGTACTCTACCTTAATGCCCTGTACTCTACCTTAATGCCCTGTACTCTACCTTAATGCCCCTGTACTCTACCTTAATGCCCTGTACTCTACCTTAATGCCCTGTACTCTACCTTACTACCCTGTACTCTACCTTAATGTCCCTGTACTCTACCTTAATGCCCTGTACTCTACCTTAATGCCCTGTACTCTACCTTAATGCCCTGTACTCTACCTTAATGCCCTGTACTCTACCTTAATGCCCCTGTACTCTACCTTAATGCCCCTGTACTCTACCTTAATGCCCCTGTACTCTACCTTAATGCCCCTGTACTCTACCTTAATGCCCTGTACTCTACCTTAATGCCCTGTACTCTACCTTAATGCCCCTGTACTCTACCTTAATGCCCTGTACTCTACCTTAATGCCCCTGTACTCTACCTTAATGCCCCTGTACTCTACCTTAATGCCCTGTACCCTACCTTAATGCCCCTGTACTCTACCTTAATGCCCTGTACTCTACCTTAATGCCCTGTACTCTACCTTAATGCCCTGTACTCTACCTTAATGCCCTGTACTCTACCTTAATGCTCTGTACTCTACCTTAATGCCCTGTACTCTACCTTAATGCCTCTGTACTCTACCTTAATGCCCTGTACTCTACCTTAATGCCCTGTACTCTACCTTAATGCCCTGTACTCTACCTTAATGCTCTGTACTCTACCTTAATGCCCTGTACTCTACCTTAATGCCCTGTACTCTACCTTAATGCCCTGTACTCTACCTTAATGCCCCTGTACTCTACCTTAATGCCCCTGTACTCTACCTTAATGCCCCTGTACTCTACCTTAATGCCCTGTACTCTACCTTAATGCCCTGTACTCTACCTTAATGTCCTGTACTCTACCTTAATGTCCTGTACTCTACCTTAATGCCCTGTACTCTACCTTAATGCCCTGTACTCTACCTTAATGCCCTGTACTCTACCTTAATGCCCTGTACTCTACCTTAATGCCCTGTACTCTACCTTAATGCTCTGTACTCTACCTTAATGCCCCTGTACTCTACCTTAATGCCCTGTACTCTACCTTAATGCCCTGTACTCTACCTTAATGCCCTGTACTCTACCTTAATGCCCTGTACTCTACCTTAATGCCCTGTACTCTACCTTAATGCCCTGTACTCTACCTTAATGCCCTGTACTCTACCTTAATGCCCTGTACTCTACCTTAATGCCACTGTACTCTACCTTAATGCCCTGTACTCTACCTTAATGCCCCTGTACTCTACCTTAATGCCCCTGTACTCTACCTTAATGCCCTGTACTCTACCTTAATGCCCCTGTACTCTACCTTAATGCCCTGTACTCTACCTTAATGCCCCTGTACTCTACCTTAATGCCCCTGTACTCTACCTTAATGCCACTGTACTCTACCTTAATGCCACTGTACTCTACCTTAATGCCCTGTACTCTACCTTAATGCCTTGTACTCTACCTTAATGCCCTGTACTCTACCTTAATGCCCTGTACTCTACCTTAATGCCCCTGTACTCTACCTTAATGCCCTGTACTCTACCTTAATGCCCTGTACTCTACCTTAATGCCCCTGTACTCTACCTTAATGCCCCTGTACTCTACCTTAATGCCCTGTACTCTACCTTAATGCCCTGTACTCTACCTTAATGCCCTGTACTCTACCTTAATGCCCTGTACTCTACCTTAATGCCCCTGTACTCTACCTTAATGCCCTGTACTCTACCTTAATGCCCTGTACTCTACCTTAATGCCCCTGTACTCTACCTTAATGCCCCTGTACTCTACCTTAATGCGCCTGTACTCTACCTTAATGCCCTGTACTCTACCTTAATGCCCTGTACTCTACCTTAATGCCCTGTACTCTACCTTAATGCCCTGTACTCTACCTTAATGCCCTGTACTCTATCTTAATGCCCTGAACTCTACCTTAATGCCCTGTACTCTACCTTAATGCCCTGAACTCTACCATAATGCCCTGTACTCTACCTTAATGCCCTGTACTCTACCTTACTGCCCTGTACTCTACCTTAATGCCCTGTACTCTACCTTCATGCCCTGTACTCTACCTTAATGCCCTGTACTCTACCTTAATGCCCTGTACTCTACCTTAATGTCCTGTACTCTACCTTAATGCCCTGTACTCTACCTTAATGCCCTGTACTCTACCTTAATGTCCTGTACTCTACCTTAATGCCCTGTACTCTACCTTAATGCCCTGTACTCTACCTTAATGCCCTGTACTCTACCTTAATGCCCTGTACTCTACCTTAATGACCTGTACTCTACCTTAATGCCCTGTACTCTACCTTAATGCCCTGTACTCTACCTTAGTGTCCTGTACTCTACCTTAATGCCCTGTACTCTACCTTAATGCCCTGTACTCTACCTTAGTGTCCTGTACTCTACCTTACTACCCTGTACTCTACCTTAATGCCCTGCACTCTGCCTTAATGCCCTGTACAGTACCTTAATGCTCTGTACTCTACCTTAATGCCCTGTACTCTACCTTAATGCCCTGTACTCTACCTTAATGCCCCTGTACTCTACCTTAATGCCCTGTACTCTACCTTAATGCCCTGTACTCTACCTTAATGCCCCTGTACTCTACCTTAATGCCCTGTACTCTACCTTAATGCCCCTGTACTCTACCTTAATGCCCCTGTACAGTACCTTAATGCCCTGTACTCTACCTTAATGCCCTGTACTCTACCTTAATGCCCCTGTACTCTACCTTAATGCCCTGTACTCTACCTTAATGCCCCTGTACTCTACCTTAATGCCCTGTACTCTACCTTAATGCCCCTGTACTCTACCTTAATGCCCCTGTACTCTACCTTAATGTCCATGTACTCTACCTTAATGCCCTGTACTCTACCTTAATGCCCTGTACAGTACCTTAATGCCCTGTACAGTACCTTAATGCCCTGTACAGTACCTTAATGCCCTGTACTCTACCTTAATGCCCTGTACTCTACCTTAATGCCCTGTACTCTACCTTAATGTCCCTGTACTCTACCTTAATGCCCTGTACTCTACCTTAATGCCCTGTACTCTACCTTAATGCCCTGTACAGTACCTTAATGCCCTGTACAGTACCGTAATGCCCTGTACTCTACCTTAATGCCCTGTACTCTACCTTAATGCCCTGTACTCTACCTTAATGTCGCTGTACTCTACCTTAATGCCCTGTACTCTACCTTAATGCCCTGTACTCTACCTTAATGTCGCTGTACTCTACCTTAATGCCCTGTACTCTACCTTAATGCCCTGTACAGTACCTTAATGCCCTGTACAGTACCTTAATGCCCTGTACTCTACCTTAATGCCCTGTACTCTACCTTAATGCCCTGGACTCTACCTTAATGCCCTGGACTTGACCTTAATGCCCTGAACCCTACCTTACTGCCCTGAACTCTACCTTAATGCCATCTAGGGAGTCCTGTAGGCAAAGGGAGTCCACAAAGGGAGTCCTGTAGGCTCTAGTTTATTCCTATCTTGATTATTGTCCAGTCACATGGAGAAATCAAATCAAATTCTATTTGTCACATACACATGGTTAGCAGATGTTAATGCGAGTGTAATATATGCAGTAATATCCAACGAGTAATCTAACCTAACAATTTCACAACAACTACCTTATACACACAAGTGTAAAGAAATGAATAAGAATATGTACATAAAGATACATGAATGAGTGATGGTACAGAACAGCATAGGCAAGATGCAGTAGATGGTATCGAGTACAGTATATACATATGAGATGAGTAATGTAGGGTATGTACACATTATATGAAGTGGCATTGTTTAAAGTTGCTAGTGATACATTACATAAAGATACATGAATGAGTGATGGTACAGAACGGCATAGGCAAGAAGCAGTAGATGGTATCGAGTACAGTATATACATATGAGATGAGTAATGTAGGGTATGTACACATTATATGAAGTGGCATTGTTTAAAGTGGCTACTGATACATGTATTACATCAATTTTTCCATTATTAAAGTGTAAAAATGGATGTAATAAATGTATCACTAGCCGAAGTGTTACCAAAAAAGACCTAGTTAAGCTGCAGCTGGCCCAGAACAGAGCGGCACGTCTTGTTCTTCATTGTAATCAGAGGGCTGATATATAATCTATGCTGCCAGTCTCTCTTGGCTGAGAGTTGAGGAGAGACTGACTGCATCACTTGTTTTTAGAAGAAACATGAATGTGTTGGAAATGTCTAATTGTTTGCTTAGTCTCTGACACACATATTTACCCCACCAGACATGCCACCAGGGGTCTTTTCACAGTCCCCAGGTCCAGGACAAATTCAAGAAAAGGTACAGTATTAAACAGAACCATGAATGCATGGAATCCCCTTGGTGGGGTGAATGCATGGAATCTAATACACATATATACATGCAACATAAGTGAACAGCAAAACCTGGTTTCAAAAATAAATAAAGCAACGCCTCACGGCACAACGCCTCTCCACCATGTGACCTGCTTGTTGTGTGTATGAACTGACATGTGATCTACTTGTTGTGTGTATGAACTGACATGTGATCTACTTGTTGTGTGTATGAACTGACATGTGATCTACTGGTTGTGTATATGAACTGACGTGATCTACTTGTTGTGTGTATGAACTGACATGTAATCTAGTTGTGTGTATGAACTGACATGTGATCTACTTGTTGTGTGTATGACATGTGATCTACTAGTTGTGTGTACGACATGTGATCTACTAGTTGTGTGTATGAACTGACATGTGATCTACTGGTTGTGTATATGAACTGACATGTGATCTACTAGTTGTGTGTATGAACTGACATGTGATCTACTGGTTGTGTGTATGTACTGACATGTGATCTACTAGTTGTGTATACGACATGTGATCTACTAGTTGTGTGTATGAACTGACATGTGATCTACTGGTTGTGTATATGAACTGACATGTGATCTACTAGTTGTGTGTATGAACTGACATGTGATCTACTGGTTGTGTCTGAACTGACATGTGATCTACTAGTTGTGTGTATGTACTGACCTGTGATCTACTTGTTGTGTGTATGAAATGACATGTGATCTACTTTGTTGTGTGTATGTACTGACATGTGATCTACTTGTTATGTGTATGTACTGACATGTGATCTACTGGTTGTGTGTATGTACTGACATGTGATCTACTTGTTGTTTGTCTGAACTGACATGTGATCTACTTGTTGTGTGTATGACATGTGATCTACTAGTTGTGTGTACGACATGTGATCTACTAGTTGTGTGTATGAACTGACATGTGATCTACTGATTGTGTATATGAACTGACATGTGATCTACTAGTTGTGTGTATGAACTGACATGTGATCTACTTGTTGTGTGTATGAAATGACATGTGATCTACTTTGTTGTGTGTATGTACTGACATGTGATCTACTGGTTGTGTGTATGAACTGACATGTGATCTACTGCTTGTGTATATGAACTGACATGTGATCTACTAGTTGTGTGTATGAACTGACATGTGATCTACTTGTTGTGTGTATGAAATGACATGTGATCTACTAGTTGTGTGTATGTACTGACATGTGATCTACTGGTTGTGTGTATGAAATGACATGTGATCTACTAGTTGTGTGTATGAACTGACCTGTGATCTACTTTGTTGTGTGTATGTACTGACATGTGATCTACTAGTTGTGTGTATGTACTGACATGTGATCTACTGGTTGTGTGTATGAACTGACCTGTGATCTACTAGTTGTGTGTATGTACTGACATGTGATCTACTGGTTGTGTGTATGAACTGACCTGTGATCTACTAGTTGTGTGTATGTACTGACATGTGATCTACTGGTTGTGTGTATGTACTGACATGTGATCTACTGGTTGTGTGTATGAACTGACCTGTGATCTACTAGTTGTGTGTATGTACTGACATGTGATCTACTGGTTGTGTGTATGAAATGACATGTGATCTACTAGTTGTGTGTATGTACTGACATGTGATCTACTGGTTGTGTGTATGAACTGACCTGTGATCTACTAGTTGTGTGTATGTACTGACATGTGATCTACTGGTTGTGTGTATGTACTGACATGTGATCTACTGGTTGTGTGTATGAAATGACATGTGATCTACTAGTTGTGTGTATGTACTGACATGTGATCTACTGGTTGTGTGTATGAAATGACATGTGATCTACTAGTTGTGTGTATGTACTGACATGTGATCTACTGGTTGTGTGTATGAAATGACATGTGATCTACTAGTTGTGTGTATGTACTGACCTGTGATCTACTTTGTTGTGTGTATGTACTGACATGTGATCTACTGGTTGCGTGTATGTACTGACATGTGATCTACTAGTTGTGTGTATGTACTGACATGTGATCTACTGGTTGCGTGTATGTACTGACATGTGATCTACTGGTTGCGTGTATGTACTGACATGTGATCTACTGGTTGTGTGTATGTACTGACATGTGATCTACTTGTGTGTATGTACTGACATGTGGAACTGATAGATACACTATATGTTCATGTTTTAAATGTATGTAAATTGTAAAGTCTTTTGTCTGTCATGTATTATTTGTTATGTGTCAGACCCCAGTGAGACGAGCTGTCACCATCGGCGTCGACTAATGAGGATCCTAATATATCAAATAAACCTATATAATACACTGAACAACAATATAAACACACCGTGCCAGAATTTCAAAGATTTTACTGACTTACAGTTTATATCAGGAAATCAGTCTATGGAAATAAATTAATTCGGCCCTAATCTATGGACTTCACACGACTGGGCAGGGGTTCAGTCATCGGTGTGCCTGGGAGGGTGTGGGCCCACTGAGGACCCACAAAAATGGCAGCCAATCAGAATGAGCCCCCCCCCCCCCAAAAAAACCTCTTTATTACAGACAGAGATACTCCTCAGCACCCCCTCAGACGATCCCACAGGGGAAGAAGCCGGATGTGGAGGTACTGGGTTGTCATGGTTACATGTGGTCTGTGGTTGTGAGGCCGGTTGGCGTATTGACAAATTCTCTAAAAGGATGTTGGAAGTTGCTTATGATAAATAAATTAACATTCAATTCTCTGGCAACAGTTCTGATGAACATTCCTGCAGTCAGCATGCCAATTGCATGCTCCCTCAAAACTTGAGACATCTGTGGCATCGTGTTGTGTGACAAAACTGCACATTTTAGAGTGTCCTTTTATTGTCCCCCAGCACAAGGTGCACCTGTGTAATAATCATGCTGTTTAATCAGCTTCTTGATATGCCACACCTGTCAGGTGGATTAATTGTATGGCAAAGGAGAAATGCTCACTAACAGGGATGTAAACACATTTGAGAGAAATAACCTTTTTGTGCTTCTGGAACATCTTTTTATTTCAACTCTTGAAACATGGAACCAACAAGTCACATGTTGCGTTTACAGCCAGCTTATCGTTAACTGTCCATGAGACTGACTTTGATTTCTTTAGTTTTTATTTGGTTTATAGGAGAGTCTGTGTTACGGATATAGTTATCCTGTGAGTGTGTGTATCCTGTGTGTGTGTTTCTTTTCTCTCCTTCTCCTCTTACAGGTGAAAATCATCACTCCCCAATCAGTCAACAATCAATCATCAATCAGAAGACACACCTCCTCCTATTTCCTAACCTATCACAGTTCCTTCCCCATGGTTTAAAAACCCCATCATTTGTTTGTTCTAGAGCTCAATCTCTCTGTAAATGCCATGTCTGTAGGTCTCTGTGTTTCACTCTCGCTTTGTGTCTTAACCTCTCTTTTGTTTAAGCACCTCATAGCACTTTGTCATCACCTGTGAGTATTGTTTTTGGTTATGGTGTTTGTTTGTTGCTGGTGGGAAAAGGGGGAAACCAAGACAAGTCGCCCATGGGCATACACTACCCAGTAGGTGAACTTTGTTAAATACACTAGTTAGAACTGGGCGGACCACCCACTGTATTTTTGGTTAGTTAGTTAGCTGTTGTTAAAGTAGGCTAGTCTAGCTTAGGGGTGTTTTTTAATACTTATTGTTTCTTTCCTTGGGTCCAGCTCAGCCCCTTTTCCTGCTCCCCCCATTACCGTGTGTTTATAAATAAACCTGGAGTTTGACGGTAGATTTCTGTTGTCGTGGTTATTTCGTTCACACTTTTACTTTGTCACAACAATAATTTGCATGAGTTATGTTACAGGTCTCATTACCATCCCCCCCCTAGACTGTCGGGCCAAAAGGGATTCGTAACAGTCTGTAATAACAGTTTAATATCAGAGACCACAGAGAGGTGGTCAGAACAAAAACAGACATTATCACACAAGATGCATTGCTGCCGTTACTTATTTTACAGAATGTCTGTTAGTCTTATCAACGACTCAGAACAGAGAACACTCAGACAACACAGTCCTGATGACTGACTCAGTAGAACAGAGAACACTCAGACAACACAGTCATGATGACTGACTCAGTAGAACAGAGAACACTCAGACAACACAGTCCTGATGACTGACTCAGTAGAACAGAGAACACTCAGACAACACAGTCATGATGACTGACTCAGTAGAACAGAGAACACTCAGACAACACAGTCCTGATGACTGACTCAGTAGAACAGAGAACACTCAGACAACACAGTCCTGATGACTGACTCAGTAGACCAGACAACACTCAGACAACACAGTCCTGATGACTGACTCAGTAGAACAGAGAACACTCAGACAACACAGTCATGATGACTGACTCAGTAGAACAGAGAACACTCAGACAACACAGTCCTGATGACTGACTCAGTAGAACAGACAACACTCAGACAACACAGTCCTGATGACTGACTCAGAACAGAGAACACTCAGACAACACAGTCCTGATGACTGACTCAGTAGAACAGACAACACTCAGACAACACAGTCCTGATGACTGACTCAGTAGAACAGACAACACTCAGACAACACAGTCCTGATGACTGACTCAGTAGAACAGACAACACAGTCCTGATGACTGACTCAGTAGAACAGAGAACACTCAGACAACACAGTCCTGATGACTGACTCAGTAGAACAGACAACACTCAGACAACACAGTCCTGATGACTGACTCAGTAGAACAGACAACACTCAGACAACACAGTCCTGATGACTGACTCAGTAGAACAGACAACACTCAGACAACACAGTCCTGATGACTGACTCAGTAGAACAGAGAACACTCAGACAACACAGTCCTGATGACTGACTCAGTAGAACAGAGAACACTCAGACAACACAGTCCTGATGACTGACTCAGTAGAACAGACAACACTCAGACAACACAGTCCTGATGACTGACTCAGTAGAACAGACAACACTCAGACAACACAGTCCTGATGACTGACTCAGTAGAACAGACAACACTCAGACAACACAGTCCTGATGACTGACTCAGTAGAACAGAGAACACTCAGACAACACAGTCCTGATGACTGACTCAGTAGAACAGAGAACACTCAGACAACACAGTCCTGATGACTGACTCAGTAGAACAGAGAACACTCAGACAACACAGTCCTGATGACTGACTCAGTAGAACAGAGAACACTCAGACAACACAGTCCTGATGACTGACTCAGTAGAACAGAGAACACTAAGACAACATAGTCCTGATGACTGACTCACCTCAATACCCACAGGTGTGTATCTCAGTTCAATACCAGCAGGTGTGTATCTCAGCTCAATACCAGCAGGTGTGTATCTCAGCTCAATACCCACAGGTGTGTATCTCAGCTCAATACCAGCAGGTGTGTATCTCAGCTCAATACCAGCAGGTGTGTATCTCAGCTCAATACCCACAGGTGTGTATCTCAGCTCAATACCAGCAGGTGTGTATCTCAGCTCAATACCCACAGGTGTGTATCTCAGCTCAATACCAGCAGGTGTGTATCTCAGCTCAATACCAGCAGGTGTGTATCTCAGTTCAATACCAGCAGGTGTGTATCTCAGCTCAATACCAGCAGGTGTGTATCTCAGCTCAATACCAGCAGGTGTGTATCTCAGCTCAATACCAGCAGGTGTGTATCTCAGCTCAATACCCACAGGTGTGTATCTCAGCTCAATACCAGCAGGTGTGTATCTCAGCTCAATACCAGCAGGTGTGTATCTCAGCTCAATACCCACAGGTGTGTATCTCAGCTCAATACCAGCAGGTGTGTATCTCAGCTCAATACCAGCAGGTGTGTATCTCAGCTCAATACCCACCGTCTAAGACAATCTATTTCTCCTCAGCTTTTTACTCAAAGACACTGGGAGTCATCTGAGTGCAAACAACAAGGCAACAAAAACAATAATAATACTGCTTCCCTGAAAACACCATCTATCTACCAATACAAAACCTCCCATATGATTCCCAATGAAAACAGCATGATCTATCTACCAATACAAAACCTCCCATATGATTCCCAATGAAAACAGCATGATCTATCTACCAATACAAAACCTCCCATATGATTCCCAATGAAAACAGCATGATCTATCTACCAATACAAAACCTCCCATATGATTCCCAATGAAAACAGCATGATCTATCTACCAATACAAAACCTCCCATATGATTCCCAATGAAAACAGCATGATCTATCTACCAATGAAAACAGCATGATCTATTTTAATAGAAACACTCCCATATGATTCCCAATGAAAACAGCATGATCTATCTACCAATACAAAACCTCCCATATGATTCCCAATGAAAACAGAAACAGAGAGAAGAGTGGCATATCTAAAGAGCTTTGATAGTGTGTGTGTGTGTGTGTCAACTCAAATTGTATTTGTCACATGCGCCAAACATAACATTTCACCCTTACTGTGAAATGCTTATTTACAGAACAAGTCCTTAACCAACAGTGTAGTTCAAGAACTATTTCCTAAATAAACTAAAGTAGAAAATCAAATCAAATCAAAAGTAAAACAATACAATTACAATACCGATATTGAGGCTGCTTACAGTGGTTACTGGTACTGAGTCAATGTGCTGGGTACAGGTTAGTCGAGGTCATTTGTACATGTAGGTGGGGGTAGAGATAATAAACAGAGAGTAGCAGCAGTGCTACGGGGGGGGGAGGGGGTTGTCAGGGTGTGTGTGCATGTGGTGTGTGTGCCTGAGGCCTGTCTGTGTGTTTGTGCGTGCATACGTACATCTGTATGTGTGCTAGTGTATGTGAGAGAGGGAGAGAAAGAAAGCTCTGGTAGTGTGTTAGCTAACAGACTCCATTTTGTATTGCTGCTCGCTGCGACTGCAGTGGTTTTCTAAGAGGAGAATAAGCTGTGAGTCAATGCCCTACCAACAGCCTCTTAGCTTCTCTCTCGATCCTCACTCTCTGCTACTTGCTCTCCCTCTGCCTCTGCTTCCCTCTCCCTCTGCTTCTCTCCCTCCTCTCGCTCTCTTTCTCTCTTCTCTCCCTCTCTCTCCCTCTCTCTCTCTCCTCCCTTCTCTCTCTCCCTCTCTCCTTCCTTCCTTCCTTCCTTCTCTCTCTCTCTCTCTCTCTCTCTCTCTCTCTCTCTCTCTCTCTATCCCTCTCTCTCTCTCTCTCTCTCTTTCTCTCTCTCTAACCCTCCCTCTCCTTCTCTCTCTCTCTCTCTCTCTCTCTCTCTCTTTCTCTCTCTCTCTCCCTCCCTCTCCTTCTCTCTCTCTAGCTCTCTCTCCTGTCTCTGTTTCTGTCACTACCCCTAAACTCTCTGTATGAGTCTTGCTTCTCCTCTATTGCTCAGTTATCTCTCCCCCTCTCTCTGCCTCTCTATATCTCTCCTCCCTTCTCTCTCCCTCTCTCCATCTCTCTCTCCTTCCTTCCTTCCTTCCTTCCTTCCTTCCTTCCTTCCTTCCTTCCTTCCTTCATTCCTTCATTCCTTCATTCCTTCATTCTTTCCTTCCTCTCTATCTATCTCTCTCTCTCTCACTTTCTCTCTCCTCTCACTGTTTCTCTTTCTCTCCCCCTCTCTCTGCCTCTCTCTCTCTCCTCCCTTCTCTCACTCTCTCACTCACTCATCCCCCTTTCTTTCTCTCCTCTCTGGTATCACACCTATCCCATCAAGTCTTTGTTTCACTCTCATTACAATAATTTCTTCATTTATTCTGAACCCAGCAATACCTACTCCTCGTTGTATAACAGCAGAGAGCATGGTATCCAACATCAGGTATACAGCATCAAGCAAACACCGTTACATGTTAACGCACGCCTGTCAACAACATACATATCTGGCCTACCAGAGGAGGCTGGTGAGAGGAACTATAGGAGGATGGGTTGAATGTAATGGCTGGAATGGAATTAATGGAACAGAGTCAAAAGTGGTTTCCATATGTTTGATGTGTTTGATACCATTCCATAATTCCATTCCAGTCGTTACAATGAACCGGCTCTCCTATAGCTCCTCTCACCAGCCTCCTCTGTGGAAGACATAGACGTCCAAAATAACATCCTTAGAAAGCAACGAGATCCAACAATATCAGCAGAAAATTATCCTTAGAAAGCAGTGATATCCAACAATATCATCAGAAAAACATTCTTAGAAAGCAACGAGATCCAACAATATCATCAGAAAAACATCCTTAGAAAGCAACAAGATCCAACAATATCATCAGAATAACATCCTTAGAAAGCAACGAGATCCAACAATATCATCAGAATAACATCCTTAGAAAGCAACAAGATCCAACAATATCAGCAGAAAATTATCCTTAGAAAGCAGTGATATCCAACAATATCAGCAGAAAAACATCCTTAGAAAGCAGCGATATCCAACAATATCATCAGAAAAACATCCTTAGAAAGCAACGAGATCCAACAACATCATCAGAGCTGTGGTGGAAAAGATGTGTGAAGAGGTTAGATGTGGAGCTACTCTGTTCCTGCCCTCCGCTCCAGTAGATGTTACGGACATGAGCGAGAGACGGTTCCTTACCTAGTACGCCGACGCGGTAGTTCAGGGTGATCACGATGACGTTCCCGTAGCTGGCCAGGACGCTCCCGTCGATCATATTCCCGGTCCCCTCCATGTAGGATCCCCCGTGAATGTACACCATCACCGGTTTGGCCCCGGTGTCTCGTATGTCTGGAAGAGTTGTTCATCATTAACACATTCACATTGCCATCCTCTCTCTCGTCCAGAGCAGCACGGGGTTAAACTCAAACACTCAGACAGAGAGCAGTGGGTGAAACACCACAGACACACACAGACACCTCCCAGGTACCAGCTACTCTATGACAGAGAGCAGTGGGTGAAACACCACAGACACACACAGACACCTCCCAGGTACCAGCTACTCTACGTTGGGATTAAATCTAGGGCTCTGTCCAAAATGGGACACTATTTACTACATAGTGCACTACCTTTGGCCAGGGGCACTAGACAGAAGTAGTACACTATATAAGGAACATGATGCCATTTCAGACACACCCCCAAGTCAAAAACCCAGTTTGGATAGAAAAAGATTAGACTATGTCATGATTTGACTTCCATTTGAAGACAGATGAATGTTAAGTCAATACGTCGGGGAAAAGGAGAATCTGTCACTAGTCAACAGCACTTGGGCTGGCGATGTAGCTGGATGTTGTACAGTACCTTAGAACTCTCCTCGGGTGAGTCTCACTACAGCGTTATAATCCAATTGTGTCTTGTTTAGGCCCCTAGGAGGCCAGCTTGCTTCCCAATAAAGAGCATTATCTGTTCTGATGACATACCTGACACCCTAACCTAATAAACACTACTTATGCCAGTCACTGTTGACAGTAATATGTAACCTCGTCACCTAATAGACACAGCTGTTTGTCTGCTACTGTACATGTTGTATGTACATACAGGATATACTACATGCATATAGTATAATACAGTACAGTATATGAAACAGAATATACTACATGCATATAGTATAATACAGTACAGTATACGAAACAGGATATTATATTGGGGTGGCAGGTAGCCTAGTGGTTTGAGTGTCGAATCCCCGAGCTGACAAGGTAAACATCTGTCTGTCTGCCCCTGAACAAGGCAGTTAACCCACTGGTCCCCAGTAGGCCGTCATTGAAAATAAGAATTTGTTCTTAACTGTCTTAATTGTCTAGTAAATGAATGAGCTAGTGGACAAAGCTAAGCTCGTCTACATGCAGGTCAACTGTAGGCCTAAGTGCTGCTATCAAAGTTAACGTTATCTACTATATTGCAGACCTAGCAGAGGTCTGTGATGCATTTCCATGGTGTATGAAATGTCCCCTCATGTTTAAGTTAGGTTTTTCAGAATAAGGCTTTGATTCATAGCTTAGTCGGCCCGAGAGCACCTGAGAGATAAAATAACTCTGGAAGCTTAGTGGAAGAAAAAGGCCCCTCTCTCACACTCTCAATATGTCTCTCACAGGTTCTCTCTCACACTGCCTCCACTATCTCTCTATCTGTCTCTCACAGTTCTCTTTCCTCTCTCACACTGCTTTCCCTATGTTTAACCCCCTCTCTCCCCTCTTCCTCTCTCTCTCCCTCCTCTCTCTGTGTCTGTTTACCTCAGCCTTAAGAAAGGAGAGAGAGAGAGAGAGAGAGAGAGAGAGAGAGAGAGACATTGGATTGTAATTCAGAAAGACTATATTGTATTCAGGTTGTCATGGCGACGGCAAGCCGAAATTCAGAATCCTCAAGAAGGGCTAATCAGGGACAACATCCTCCTGAATATAGAGTCTGAATCTATTGCATCTGCTGGAGCACACACACAATCACACACACTACCCACACGCTCCTGTCCTTGTGTGGTAAAGGAATATTGTGTATACATGGTATCTCTTTATTTATGGGTTTCTTCATCTATCTAGCTGGTATCTGGGAGACCTTGGCTAAAAAATCATTTACAAAGCCACACAGACATCTAATTCAAACAAGAATAGGATGAGGAGCAGGAGGAGGCGGAGTAGGAAAAGGAGAGGGAGGAGGAGGAGTAGAAGGAGGAGAAGAGGAAGGATGAGGAAGAGAGGAGGGAGGAGGAGGATGAGGAAGAGAGGAGGGAGGAGGAGGAGTAGGAGGAGAAGAGGAAGGAGGAGGGAGGAGGGAGGAGGAGGAGGAGAAGAGGAAGGAGGAGGAAGAGAGGAGGGAGGAGAGGGAGGAGAAGGAGAAGAGGAAGGAGGAGGAGGAGTAGGGGGGGAGTATGGGGAAGAGAGGGAGGAGGAGGAGGAGGAGAGGGAGGAGGAGGAGAAGAGGGAGTATGGGGAGGAGGAGGAGAAGAGGGAGGAGGAGGAGGAGGAGAGGGAGGAGGAGGAGAAGAGGGAGTAGGGGGAGGAGGAGAAGAGGGAGGAGGAGGAGGAGAAGGAGGAGGAGGATGGGGACGAGGTGTGGAGAAGGAGGAGAGGGAGGAGGAGGAGGAGTAGGAGGAGGGGAGGAGGAGGAGGAGGGAGGGAGGAGGAGGAGGAGGAGGAGACGGAGGAGGAAGGAGGAGAGGGAGGAGGAGAGAAGAAGGAGGAGGAGGAGAGAGGGAGGAGGAGAGATGGAGGAGGAGAGGGGGGAGGAGGAGGAAGAGGAAAAGAAGGAGGAGGAAGAGGGAGGGAGGGAGGAGTAGGAGGAGAATGAAGAGGAGGAGTAGAGGGAGGGGGAAGAGGAGGAGAGGGAGGAGGAGGAGAGGGAGGGAGGGAGGAGGAAGAGGAGGAGAAGGAGGAGAAGGGAGGAGGAGGAGGAGAGGAAGGAAGAGGAGGAGGAGGAGGAGGAGGAAGAGGAGGCAAAGGAGGAGAAGGGAGGAGAGGGAGGAGGAGGAGAGGGAGGGAGGGAGGAGAAGGAGGAGAGGGAGGAGGAGGAGGAGGAGGAGGAGAGGGAGGAGGAGGAGGAGGAGGAGGAGGAGGAGGAGGAGGAGAGGGAGGAGGAGGAGAGGGAGAAGGAAGAGGAGGAGGAAGAGGAGGGGGAGGAGGAGGAGGAGGAGGAGGAGGAGGAGGAGAGGGAGAATGAAGAGGAGGAGGAGGAGGAGAGGGAGGAGAGCGAGGAGAGGGAGGAGAGCGAGGAGAAGGAGAGGGAGGGAGGAGAAGGAGAGGGAGGGAGGGAGGAGATTGGAGGAAGAGGAGGAGAGGAAGGAGTAGGAGGAGGAGAGGGAGGAGAGGGAGGGAGGAGGGGGAGGGAGGAGGAAGAGAGAGGAGGAGAAGTGAATGCATGGGGTACATAAGCAAGAGAGAAAGAGAGAGAGAACATTCCAGAGCCACACGAGTTCCACAGAGGAGCACAGATACAAAGGAAATGGAAAAGAAAGGCAGGCAGGAAAGGAGGAAGGAAGGAGAAATAAGAAAAGAGATTAGTCATGTCAATGTTATCGGTTGCCTCTTTTGTTGATTCACATCATGTTCCCATGACTACGGGGTAGATATCACCGTGGGAATGTCAACGTTCCACAACAGTTCACCTGATCTATCATTTTATTGACCAGATTAGATTGATTACTGATGTGTCACAGATCAGGAGGGATGTATTGTATTTGCTGTCACAGATCAGATGGGATGTCTTGTATTTGCTGTCACAGATCAGATGGATGTATTGTATTTGCTGTCACAGATCAGGAGGGATGTATTGTATTTGGTGTCACAGATCAGATGGGATGTCTTGTATTTGCTGTCACAGATCAGATGGATGTATTGTATTTGGTGTCACAGATCAGGAGGGATGTCTTGTATTTGCTGTCACAGATCAGGAGGGATGTATTGTATTTGCTGTCACAGATCAGGTGGGATGTCTTGTATTTGCTGTCACAGATCAGGAGGGATGTATTGTATTTGCTGTCACAGATCAGGTGGATGTATTGTATTTGCTGTCACAGATCAGGAGGGATGTATTGTATTTGGTGTCACAGATCAGATGGGATGTCTTGTATTTGCTGTCACAGATCAGATGGATGTATTGTATTTGGTGTCACAGATCAGGAGGGATGTATTGTATTTGCTGTCACAGATCAGGTGGGATGTCTTGTATTTGCTGTCACAGATCAGGAGGGATGTATTGTATTTGCTGTCACAGATCAGGTGGATGTATTGTATTTGCTGTCACAGATCAGATGGATGTATTGTATTTGCTGTCACAGATCAGGTGGATGTATTGTATTTGGTGTCACAGATCAGGTGGGATGTCTTGTATTTGCTGTCACAGATCAGGAGAGATGTATTGTATTTGGTGTCACAGAAATGAGTGCAGTAATACAGAACATCAGGGATAATGCTCCATTTATATTCCATGTTAATCTTTCTTTCTTTTTTTTACAGTGAAAAGCATAATCGGTATGGAAGCTTGTTCCTTACTGAGTCATGCGGCTTCACGGCACAGTAATGATGTCACTAGTTGATTGTAACCAATGAGGGACACTAAAACCGTCATTAGTATTTGTGACTTAAACCTCATAGATCTCTGAGTTCTGACTCACGACCTCTGGAAGGTAAAAACCTAATTAAAACAAATCACACTTTACAATTCATACACAATGTTCTGTAGGACTGCAGGCTATATGCTGTATGCTAGGGGCAGAAAAGAGAGATTAGATTAATTACATACCTAATAAACACAATTCATATCTGACCTTGAATATAATGAACATAAAATCTAATTTCACTGTTAACTCAATGACCTGAACAAGGAATAAACATGAAAAAACCAAAGTGCAAAAAAATGACAGATTTTGAAATGTGCTTGATGACACACACACACACACAGACACACACACACACACACACACACACGCACACACACACACGCACACACACACACGCACACACACACACACACACACACACACACACACACACACACACACACACACACACACACACACACACACACACACACACACACACACACACACACACACACACACACACACACACACACCAATTACTAAAAACCCCTTCTACAGTAGAGGACATATTTCGGGAAGCGAGGAAGGAGAGAGAGGACAGAGGAGAAAATACCCTACAGAGAGAGAAGACAGAGGAGAAAATACCCTACAGAGAGAGAGGACAGAGAGAATACCCTACAGAGAGAGAGGACAGAGCAGAACATACCCTACAGAGAGAGAGGACAGAGCAGAAAATACCCTACAGAGAGAGAAGACAGAGAAAATACCCTACAGAGAGAAAGGACAGAGAGAATACCCTACAGAGAGAGAGGACAGAGCAGAACATACCCTACAGAGAGAGAGGACAGAGCAGAAAATACCCTACAGAGAGAGAGAGAGCAGATGAGAAAATACCCTACAGAGAGAGAGAGCAGAGGAGAGAATACCCTACAGAGAGAGAAGACAGAGAGAATACCCTACAGAGAGAGAGGACAGAGAAAATAGCCTACAGAGAGAGAGGACAGAGAAAATTCCCTACAGATAGAGAGGACAGAGATAATACCCTACAGAGAGAGAGGACAGAGAGAATACCCTACAGAGAGAGAGGACAGAGGAGAAAATACCCTACAGAGAGAGAGGACAGAGAGAATACCCTACAGAGAGAGAGGACAGAGGAGAAAATACCCTACAGAGAGAGAGGACAGAGAAAATACCCTACAGAGAGAGAGGACAGAGGAGAAAATCTCATCCTAAAAGGTTCCCAGTTCACTCAGGCTAAATGGAGGTGTGGGGACGGAGGGAAGAGAGGGAGGAGAGGGAGGAGAGGGAGGAGAGGGGATGCTCCCACACATAAACTCAGCAAAAATTTCAGGACCCTGTCTATCAAAGATAATTCGTAAAAATCTAATTAATTGCACAGATCTTCATTGTAAAGGGTTTAAACACTGTTTCCCATGCTTGTTCAATGAACCATAAACAATTGATGAACAAGCACCTGTGGAACGGTCGTTAAGACACTAACAGCTTACAGACCGTAGGGAATTAAGGTCACAGTTATGAAAACTTAGGACACTAAAGAGGCCTTTCTACTGACTCTGAAAATCACCAAAAGAAAGATGCCCAGGGTCCCTGCTCATCTGCGTGAACATGCCTTTGGCATGCTGCAAGGAGGCATGAGGACTGCAGATGTGGCCAGGGCAAAAAATTGCAATGTCCGTACTGTGAGACGCCTAAGACAGCGCTACAGGGAGACAGGACGGACAGCTGTTCGTCCTCGCAGTGGGAGACCACGTGTAACAACACCTGCACAGGATTGGTACATCCGAGCATACTTGTAGGCCTGTTGTAAGGCAGGTCCTCACCAGACATCACTGGCAACAATATTGCCTATGGGCACAAACCCAATGTCGCTGGACTAGACAGGACTGGCAAAAAGTGCTCTTCACTGACAAGTCGAGGTTTTGTCTCACCAGGTGTGATGGTCGGAGTCGCGTTTATCGTCAAAGGAATGAGCATTACACCGAGGACTGTACTCTGGTACAGAATCGATTTGTAGGTGGAGGGTCCGTCATGGTCTGGGGCGTTGTGTCATAGCATCATCGGACTGAGCTTGTTGTCATTGCAGACAATCTCAATGCTGTGTTCTACAGGGAAGACATCCTCCTCCCTCATGTTGTACCCTTCCTGCAAGGTCATCCTGACATGACCCTCCAGCATGACAATGCCACCAGCCTTACTGGAAGACAGGAATGCCAGTGGTCTGCCATGGCCAGCGAAGAGCCAGGATCTCAATCCCATTGAGGACGTCTGGGACCTGTTGGATCGGAGGGGAGAGCTAGGACCATTCCCCCCAGAAATGTCCAGGAACTTGCAGATGCCATGTTGGAAGAGTGGGGTAACATCTCACAGCAAGAACAGGCAAATCTGGTGCAGTCCATGAGGAGGAAATGCACTGCAGTACTTAATGCAGCTGGTGGCCACACCAGATACTGACTGTTACTTTTGATTTTGACCCCACATTTATTCAGGGACACATTATTCCATTTCTGTTAGTCACATGTGTAACGGCATTGCTCCTCCTCTTCTGAGGAGGAGAAGTGAGAAGGATCGGAAGACCAATGCGCAGCGGGGTAAGTGTCCATAATGTTTATTTAAAGACATAAACTGAACACTAGAAAACAATAAACGTGAAACGAACTAAACCGAAACAGAACCGTGTGGCAACAAACACTCACGGAAACAAACACCCACGACTCAAAAGTGAAACCCAGGCTACCTAAGTATGATTCTCAATCAGAGACAACTAACGACACCTGCCTCAGATTGAGAACCATACTAGGCTGAACTCAAAACCCCAACATAGAAAAACACACATAGACTGACCAACACAACTCACACCCTGACCATACTAAATAAATACAAAACAAAGGAAATAAAGGTCAGAACGTGACATGTCTGTGGAACTTGTTCAGTTCATGTCTCAGTTGTTGAATCTTGTTATGTTCATACAAATATTTACAAATATGTTAAGTTTGCTGAAAATAAACGCAGTTGACAGTGAGAGGACGTTTGTTTTCTTGCTGAGTTTCGATCACAGAAACACAGACATGTAGATGGGTGAAATACTACAGTGTGACATCACAGCAGCAAGATGTGTGACCTGTTGCCACAAGAAAAGGGCAACCAGTGAAGAACACACACCATTGTAAATACAACCCATATTTATGTTTATTTATTTTCCCTTTTGTACTTTAACTATTTGCACATCGTTACAACACTGTATATATACATAATATGACATTTGTAATGTCTATTCTTTTGGAACTTCTACGAGTGTAATGTTTACTTTTAAATTTATTGTGAATTTCACTTATTTATATTATCTTCTTCATTTGCTTTGGTGTGTGTGTGTGTGTGTGTGTGTGTGTGTGTGTGCGTGCGTGTGCGTGCGTGTGTGTGTGTGTGTGTGTGCGTGCGTGTGTGTGTGCGTGCGTGCGTGTGTGTGTGTGACAGTGGAGTAGGGTGAGTCTTTGGATACCTGTCAGAGCCACTCAGTAGGAGGCCTGGCTGGATGAGACCGCTCTCTCTCTCAGTCAGTATGGATCAGTGTTGTAGGTTGTGGACATTCCTCAGTGTGTCAGTCAGTATGGATCAGTGTTGTAGGTTGTGGACATTCCTCAGTGTGTCAGTCAGTATGGATCAGTGTTGTAGGTTGTGGACATTCCTCAGTGTGTCAGTCAGTATGGATCAGTGTTGTAGGTTGTGGGGGGCATTCCTCAGTGTGTCAGTCAGTATGGATCAGTGTTGTAGGTTGTGGGGGGCATTCCTCAGTGTGTCAGTCAGTAGGGTCAGTGTTGTAGGTTGTGGGGGCATTCCTCAGTGTGTCAGTCAGTATGGATCAGTGTTGTAGGTTGTGGGGGCATTCCTCAGTGTGTCACTCAGTATGGATCAGTGTTGTAGGTTGTGGGGGGCATTCCTCAGTGTGTCAGTCAGTAGGGTCAGTAATGTAGTAGTGAAGGTGGGGACGTGGCATGATAGTGGCCTGGTGTACTGGGACATATTACTGTACATGTTGTCTTTATGGGTCAGACTGACTTACACGTCAATACACCTGCTATGTCAACTCTGTTACTATGACTTCTGGTTGACTTCTGGAATGCCAAACACTATATGTATGAAAAAAGGTTGATGGGGTCAATTCGGTTTAATTCAGGAAGTGAGATGACATTCCATTAATGAATTGAAAAACTCCATCCCCATCCTCAACAACCACATCTTCAACAACCACATCCTCAACAACCACATCTTCAACAAATCACTATCTCTGTATGGCCATGGACAGACCTTGGTTCTATCTCTGTATGGCCAAGGACAAACCTTGGTTCTATCTCTAAGATCATGGACAGACCTTGGTTCTATCTCTGTATGGCAATGGACAGACCTTGGTTCTATCTCTAGGATCATGGACAGACCTTGGTTCTATCTCTCTAATGCAATGGACAGACCTTGGTTCTATCTCTCTAATACCATGGACAGACCTTGGTTCTATCTCTGTATGGCCATGGACAGACCTTGGTTCTATCTCTCTAATGCCATGGACAAACCTTGGTTCAATCTCTGTAAGGCCATGGACAAACCTTGGTTATATCTCTAATGCCATGGACAGACCTTGGTTCTATCTCTGTATGGCCATGGACAAACCTTGGTTCAATCTCTAAGGCCATGGACAGACCTTGGTTCCATCTCTAAGGCCATGGACAGACCTTGGTTCCATCTCTAAGGCCATGGACAGACCTTGGTTCCATCTCTAAGGCCATGGACAGACCTTGGTTCCATCTCTAAGGCCATGGACAGACCTTGGTTCTATCTCTGTATGGCCATGGACAGGCCTTGATTCTATCTCTAAGATCATGGACAGGCCTTGGTTCTATCTCTGTATGGCCATGGACAGGCCTTGGTTCTATCTCTAAGATCATGGACAGACCTTGGTTCTATATCTCTAATGCAATGGACAGACCTTGGTTCTATCTCTCTAATACCATGGACATACCTTGGTTCTATCTCTGTATGGCCATGGACAGACCTTGGTTCTATCTCTCTAATGCCATGGACAAACCTTGGTTCTATCTCTCTAATGCCATGGACAGACCTTGGTTCAATCTCTGTATGGCCATGGACAAACCTTGGTTCCATCTCTAAGGCCATGGACAGACCTTGGTTCAATCTCTGTATGGCCATGGACAAACCTTGGTTCCATCTCTAAGGCCATGGACAGACCTTGGTTCTATCTCTAATGCCATGGACAGACCTTGGTTCTATCTCTGTATGGCCATGGACAAACCTTGGTTCCATCTCTAAGGCCATGGACAGACCTTGGTTCTATCTCTGTATGGCCATGGACAGGCCTTGGTTCTATCTCTAAGATCATGGACAGGCCTTGGTTCTATCTCTGTATGGCCATGGACAAACCTTGGTTCCATCTCTAAGGCCATGGACAGACCTTGGTTCCATCTCTAAGGCCATGGACAGACCTTGGTTCTATCTCTGTATGGCCATGGACAGGCCTTGGTTCTATCTCTAAGATCATGGACAGGCCTTGGTTCTATCTCTGTATGGCCATGGACAAACCTTGGTTCCATCTCTAAGGCCATGGACAGACCTTGGTTCTATCTCTGTATGGCCATGGACAGGCCTTGGTTCTATCTCTAAGATCATGGACAGGCCTTGGTTCTATCTCTGTATGGCCATGGACAGACCTTGGTTCAATCTCTAAGATCATGGACAGACCTTGGTTCTATCTCTCTAATGCAATGGACAGACCTTGGTTCTATCTCTCTAATACCATGGACAGACCTTGGTTCTATCTCTGTATGGCCATGGACAGACCTTGGTTCTATCTCTCTAATGCCATGGACAAACCTTGGTTCTATCTCTCTAATGCCATGGGCAAACCTTGGTTCTATCTCTAATGCCATGGACAGACCTTGGTTCAATCTCTGTATGGCCATGGACAAACCTTGGTTCCATCTCTAAGGCCATGGACAGACCTTGGTTCCATCTCTAAGGCCATGGACAGACCTTGGTTCTATCTCTGTATGGCCATGGACAGGCCTTGGTTCTATCTCTAAGATCATGGACAGGCCTTGGTTCTATCTCTGTATGGCCATGGACAGACCTTGGTTCCATCTCTAAGGCCATGGACAGACCTTGGTTCTATCTCTGTATGGCCATGGACAGGCCTTGGTTCTATCTCTAAGATCATGGACAGGCCTTGGTTCTATCTCTGTATGGCCATGGACAGACCTTGGTTCCATCTCTAAGGCCATGGACAGACCTTGGTTCTATCTCTGTATGGCCATGGACAGGCCTTGGTTCTATCTCTAAGATCATGGACAGACCTTGGTTCTATCTCTAAGATCATGGACAGGCCTTGGTTCTATACTACAGAAGAGCACACAGTCACTGTTATTTTGGACGGTGAAAATACTAAATACTGAAAAATGTCTGTTGCACAGCGGTAGCTATTTTAAGCTCGAGCTCCTCAAGGCTCCAGTACACATCACCAGGAGAGGAGAGGTGGGGAAGAGGAGAGGTGGGGTAGAGGAGAGATGGAGAGATGCAGAGAGAGGAGAGATGGGGAAGAGGAGAGGTGGGGAAGAGGAGAGATGGAGAGATGCAGAGAGAGGAGAGATGGGGAAGAGGAGAGATAGAGAGATGCAGAGAGAGGAGAGAACAGGAAGAGGAGAGATATAGAGATGCAGAGAGAGGAGAGATGGAGAGATGGAGGGAGAAATGGAGGGAGAGATGGAGAAGAGAGATGGAAGGAGAGATGAAGGGAGATGAGAGATGGAGGGAGAGATGGAGAGATGGAGGAAGAGGAGAGATAGAGGGAGATATGAAGGGAGAGGAGAGATGGAGGGAAATATGTAGAAGAGAGATGGAGGGAGAGGAGAGATGGAGGGAGAGATGGAGAGATGGAGGGAGAGATGAAGTGAGAGGAGAGATGGAGAAGAGAGATAGAGGGAGAGGAGAGATGGAGGGAGATATGGAGGGAGAAATGGAGGGAGAGATGGAGGGAGAGATTGGGAGAGGAGAGATGGGGAGAGGAGAGATAGAGGGAGATATGGAGGGGAGAAGAGAGAGAGGGAGAGAGGGAGGGGAGATGAGAAATGGAGGGAGAGATGGAGGGGAGAGGAGAGATAGAGGGAGAGATGGAGGGGAGAGGAGAGATGGAGGGAGAGAGGGAGGGGAGATGAGAGATGGAGGGAGAGATGGAGGGGAGAGGAGAGATGGAGGGGAGATGAGAGATAGAGGGAGAGATGGAGGCGAGATGAGAGAGAGAGTGGAGAAGAGAGATGGAAGAGAAGACAGATGGATGGAGAGATGAGGAGAGATGGAGAAAGAGGAGCACCTTGATACTTCAGAGGACTTTTCAACATGTCAGTTACACAGCACTCTCTGCGATGAACTTTCAACAATGCAGATATTTGATATTTTGCGTAACAGATGCATTATCTGTCCATTTTATAATTTATTTTAATTTTAATTTAATTAAGTGACTATGTAATAAATCTGTAAGGAATTCAGTATAGCGTGTATGTGTGTTTCGATGGGTGTGTATGTGTGTTTTGATGGGTGTGTGTGTGTGTTTCGATGGGTGTGTGTGTGTTTCGATGGGTGTTTGTGTGTGTTTCGATGGGGGTGTGTGTGTGTTTCGATGGGTGTGTGTGTGTTTCGATGGGTGTTTGTGTGTGTTTCGATGGGGGTGTGTGTGTGTTTCGATGGGTGTGTGTGTGTTTCGATGGGTGTGTGTGTGTGTTTCGATGGGTGTGTGTTTCGATGGGGGGGGGTGTGTGTTTCGATGGGGTTGTGTGTGTGTTTCGATGGGTGTTTGTGTGTGTTTCGATGGGGGTGTGTGTGTGTTTCGATGGGTGTGTGTGTGTTTCGATGGGTGTTTGTGTGTGTTTCGATGGGGGTGTGTGTGTGTTTCGATGGGTGTGTGTGTGTGTTTCGATGGGGGTGTGTGTGTGTTTTGATGGGGGTGTGTGTGTGTTTCGATGGGGGTGTGTGTGTGTTTCGATGGGTGTGTGTGTGTGTTTCGATGGGGGTGTGTGTGTGTTTCGATGGGTGTGTGTGTGTTTCGATGGGTGTGTGTGTGTTTCGATGGGGGTGTGTGTGTGTTTCGATGGGTGTGTGTGTGTTTCGATGGGGGTGTGTGTGTGTTTCGATGGGGGTGTGTGTGTGTTTCGATGGGGGTGTGTGTGTGTTTCGATGGGGGTGTGTGTGTGTTTCGATGGGTGTGTGTGTGTGCTCATTGACGTCTCTGCATGCCTATTCCCCTGATCTTGACATCTCAACTGGAAACTGGATGGTTTGAATGACCTTTGTGAGAGGGTGAGAAGGTGCAATCCTCCACCCCAGAATCCCAGCCGGTGTGTTTATGCATTAAAGATGGTGTAGCTAACGCCACAGACACAGCCTTTGATGTTCTCTGTGAAGCCAGGCCCCTGGAAGGGATAGGGCAGCAGGAGACAGAGGGAGGGGGACGGAGGGAGGGAGGGCTAAATCGAGAGAGTGGGAGAAAGCCGAGTGAGAGAGAAAGAGGGACAAAGGAAGAAAATAACTATATAATTCTCAGTCTATAACCCAGACTCCCCTCTCAGTGTATAAACCAGACTCCCCTCTCAGTCTATAAACCAGACTCCCCTCTCAGTCTATAAACCAGACTCCCCTCTCAGTCTATAACCTAGACTCCCCTCTCAGTCTACAACCTCGACTCCCCTCTCAGTCTATAACACAGACTCCCCTCTCAGTCTATAACCCAGACTCCCCTCTCAGTCTACAACCCAGACCCTCCTCCCAGTCTACAACCCAGACCCTCCTCCCAGTCTACAACCCAGACCCTCCTCCCAGTCTACAACCCAGACCCTCCTCCCAGTCTACAACCCAGACCCTCCTCCCAGTCTACAACCCAGACCCTCCTCCCAGTCTACAACCCAGACCCTCCTCCCAGTCTACAACCCAGACCCTCCTCCCAGTCTACAACCCAGACCCTCCTCCCAGTCTACAACCCAGACCCTCCTCCCAGTCTACAACCCAGACCCTCCTCCCAGTCTACAACCCAGACCCTCCTCCCAGTCTACAACCCAGACCCTCCTCCCAGTCTACAACCCAGACCCTCCTCCCAGTCTACAACCCAGACCCTCCTCCCAGTCTACAACCCAGACCCTCCTCCCAGTCTACAACCCAGACCCTCCTCCCAGTCTACAACTCAGACCCTCCTCCCAGTCTACAACCAGGACCCTCCTCCCAGTCTACAACCCAGACCCTCCTCCCAGTCTACAACCCAGACCCTCCTCCCAGTCTACAACTCAGACCCTCCTCCCAGTCTACAACCCAGACCCTCCTCCCAGTCTACAACCCAGACCCTCCTCCCAGTCTACAACCCAGACCCTCCTCCCAGTCTACAACCCAGACCCTCCTCCCAGTCTACAACCCAGACCCTCCTCCCAGTCTACAACCCAGACCCTCCTCCCAGTCTACAACCCAGACCCTCCTCCCAGTCTACAACTCAGACCCTCCTCCCAGTCTACAACCAGGACCCTCCTCCCAGTCTACAACCCAGACCCTCCTCCCAGTCTACAACCCAGACCCTCCTCCCAGTCTACAACTCAGACCCTCCTCCCAGTCTACAACCCAGACCCTCCTCCCAGTCTACAACCCAGACCCTCCTCCCAGTCTACAACCCAGACCCTCCTCCCAGTCTACAACCCAGACCCTCCTCCCAGTCTACAACCCAGACCCTCCTCCCAGTCTACAACCCAGACCCTCCTCCCAGTCTACAACCCAGACCCTCCTCTCAGCCCAGTAAACATTAGTTCAGCTAGATCTCTATACATTACAGTCTACTGCTGAGGTTCCGTCGTTCACACTCAGACCCTGAGGACAGTTGTTAGCCCCCTGAGCTAAAGGCTAGCCTTTCAACCTAACGTGTAAAGCAATCGTCTTAGGAGAGGGTTGAAAACCCGGATGGGTTAGTCTTATGTTACACGTCGGTATTCCACCGTATAATAATCACTGTATTACAGAAAACGAGTTCACTACATGCCTCACCTCACACATGTTATAGTCTTTAGATGAAACATCAGCATGGTTTCACGTTCCCGTTCATTCTACGCCACTGAAGGCTATAAAGGAAAGCAGAAACAGCAGCCTTTCTTCCTTAGTGACAGATCAGCCATTACAGCTGTGGTCCTAATCTTGGAAAGGGGCTAAACAGTACCGTTCCAAAAATATCTGAGCTTCAAGAGGCATAATTCCTCTTCTCTAAGACATCAGAGAGAATGGGATATTGTTGGGGCAGGGAGGGGAGGCCGTGTGTGTGTGTGTGTGTGTGTGTGTGTGTGTGTGTGTGTGTGTGTGTGTGTGTGTGTGTGTGTGTGTGTGTGTGTGTGTGTGTGTGTGTGTGTGTGTGCGTGTGCGTGCGTGCGTGCGTCTGTGTGTGTGTGTGTGTGTGTGTGTGTGTGTGTGTGTGTGTGTGTGTGTGTGTGTGTGTACGTGCAAATGTGTGGCTGGCTGTGTTGGAGAAGGGATGCAGTGAGGGCTGGATGGTGGAATTAATGTTAATCCCAACACAGGTGGAGCTCAGATCTCTGGCCCAGCTAGGAGGGGAGATGGAGAGGGCGTGTTTGTGTATGATTGTGTATGATTGTTGAAGTGTGTGTGTTGTGTTGCGTGTAGGAGGGGTGGGGGTGGTCTCTGTGTGTGTGTGTGTGCTCCCTACTCCCTGATTAGAGCTCCAAGCATTTGGCAATCCAAGCCAAGCCAGTAACACACACATTCACTGAGCAGCATTCTCTCAGCAGTGTGTGTGTGTGTGGGGGGGGGGGGGGAGAGACACAGAGAGAGGTAGAGAGAGACACAGAGAGAGGTCGAGAGAGACACAGAGAGAGGTAGAGAGAGACACAGAGAGAGGTAGAGAGAGACAGAGAGAGATGCAGAGAGAGACACAGAGAGAGACAGAGAGAGACACAGAGAGAGACAGAGAGAGACACAGAGAGAGGTAGAGAGAGACACAGAGAGATGCAAAGAGAGACAGAGAGAGACACAGAGAGAGACAGAGAGAGACACAGAGAGAGGGAGAGAGAGGCACAGAGAGACGCAAAGAGAGACACAGAGAGAGACACAGAGAGAGACAGAGAGAGACAGAGAGAGACACAGAGAGAGACACAGAGAGAGACAGAGAGAGACAGAGAGACAGAGAGAGAGAGACCAAGGAGGGCCTACAGCAGCACCTAGATCTTATGCACAGATTCTGTCAGACCTGGGCCCTGACAGTAAATCTTAGTAAGACCAAAATAATGGTGTTCCAAAAAAGGTCCAGTCACCAGGACCACAAATACAAATTCCATCTAGACACCATTGCCCTAGAGCACACAAAAAACGATACATACCTTGGTCTAAACATCAGCGCCAGAGGTAACTTCCACAAAGCTGTGAACGATCTGAGAGACAAGGCAAGAAGGGCATTCTATGCCATCAAATGGAACGTAAATTTCAACATACCAATTAGGATTTGGCTAAAAATACTTGAATCAGTCATAGAGCCCATTGCCCTTTATGGTTGTGAGTTCTGGAGTCCGCTCACCAACCAAGACTTCACAAAATGGGACAAACACCAAATTGAGACTCTGCACGCAGAATTCTGCAAAAATATCCTCCGTGTACAACGTAGAACACCAAATAATACATGCAGAGCAGAATTAGGCCGATACCCACTAATTAGCAAAATCCAGAAAAAAACGTTAACTTCAATAACCACCTAAAAGGAAGCGATTCCCAAACCTTCCATAACAAAGCCATCACCTACAGAGAGATGAACCTGGAGAAGTCCCCTAAGCAAGCTGGTCCTGGGGCTCTGTTCACAAACACAAACACACCCTACAGAGCCCCAGGACAACAGCACAATTAGACCCAACCAAATTATGAGAAAACAAAAAGATAATTACTTGACACATTGGAAAGAATTAACAAAAAAACAGAGCAAACTAGAATGCTATTTGGCCCTGAACAGAGAGTACAGTGGTAGAATACCTGACCACTGTGACTGACCCAAAATTAAGGAAAGCTTTGACTATGTACAGACTCAGTGAGCATAGCCTTGCTTGGCTCTCAAGAGAAGACAGGCTATGTGCTCACTGCCCACAAAATGAGGTGGAAACTGAGCTGCACTTCCTAACCTCCTGCCCAATGTATGACTATATTAGAGAGACATATTTCCCTCAGATTACACATATCCACAAAGAATTCGAAAACAAATCCAATTTTGATAAACTCCCATATCTACTGGGTGAGTGTCACGCCTTGGTCTTAGTGTTTTGTGTTTTGGTTAATTAGTTGGTCAGGCCAGGGTGTGACATGGGTTTATGTTGTTGTATTTCGTATTGGGGTTTTGTAGTTATTGGGATTGCGGCTGAGTAGGGGTGTTGCATAGGCTTGGCTGCCTGAGGCGGTTCTCAATCAGAGTCAGGTGATTCTCCTTGTCTCTGATTGGGAACCGTATTTACATTTACATTTAAGTCATTTAGCAGACGCTCTTATCCAGAGCGACTTACAAATTGGTGAATTCACCTTCTGACATCCAGTGGAACAGCCACTTTACAATAGTGCATCTAAAATTTAGGTAGCCTGGGTTTCACTTTGTATTTCATGGGTGATTGTTCCTGTCTCTGTGTAGTGTTCACCAGATAGGCTGTAATTAGTTTTCACGTTCCGTTTGTTGTTTTGTATTTATTTAAGTTATTTCATGTATCGCTATTTTCTACATTAAAGACATGAGTAACCACCACGCTGCATTTTGGTCCGACTCTCTTTCAACAAACGAAGAACGCCGTTACAGTGAAATTCCACAGTGTGCCATCACAGCAGCAAGATTTGTGACCTGTTACCACAAGAAAAGGGCAACCAGTGAAGAACAAACACCATTGTAAATACAACCCATATTTAGGCTTATTTATTTTATCTTGTGTCCTTTAACCATTTGTACATTGTTAAAACACTGTATATATATACTATGACATTTGTAATGTCTTTATTGTTTTGAAACTTCTCTATGTGTAATGTTTACTGTTTATTTTTATTGTTTATTTCACTTTATATATTCACTTTATATATTATCTACCTCACTTGCTTTGGCAATGTTAACACATGTTTCCCATGCCAATAAAGCCCTTGAATTGAATTGAGTTTGAGAAAGAGGGACCCAGTCTGTCTCTCTCAACACCAGGCACAATACATCACTTCAACTTGTCATGTTCCACCTCAGAGATTTAACACCAACACCAGAAATCTATCCACCACTGCATTTACATGACCTTGATCTTCCAGCACCAGGTAGAGGTGATTGAGAGACACACTGTTTTACAGTTCAATAACAGGCCTGTAAAATATATCTGATTGTTAGCTAGGGGGGTAAATTATTGTACTCTACTGTATCTTGGCCCTGGATCAATCTGCAGCAGGAGGGTGGAGAGGGTTGAGAGTAGAGAATACACTTTCAGGCTATATGAAAGGGTGTTCTAGGGTTCCCCAGCTAGCTCCAGTCCCAGGGGACAGTTACTGGGGTGTGCAGGCTTCTGTTCCTGCCCATCACTAACACAGCTATCACATAATCAACTGATCATGATCTTCAGTCTGGATCTTTAGTTGAATGAGATGTGTGATTGCGGAGCTGTAACAAAAGCCTACACAGCCAGTATCTCTCCAGGACCACTCAGAGCTACAGCAAGCAACGTTGAGATAGCCTAGCTGAGACCTGAAGGAGTGAGAGGATATAACAAGCCCTGTTGAGATAGCCTGGCTGAGACCTGAAGGAGTGAGAAGATATAACAAGCCCTGTTGAGATAGCCTGGCTGAGACCTGAAGGAGTGAGAGGATATAACAAGACCTGTTGAGATAGCCTGGCTGAGACCTGAAGGAGTGAGAGGATATAACAAGCCCTGTTGAGATAGCCTGGCTGAGACCTGAAGGAGTGAGAAGATATAACAAGCCCTGTTGAGATAGCCTGGCTGAGACCTGAAGGAGTGAGAGGATATAACAAGCCCTGCTGAGAGGAGTGTTGTCCAGTTCCAGGTCCGTCTCACATCAATGAAGACATATTGACCATGAACAAAGAGCCATCCTCTGAATCATGTTTAGCTACTGATAGGCAGCTCTGTCACACACACACACACACACGCACACGCACGCACACACACACCACACACACACACACACACAGACATGCAAAGAGATTACACTGCTCTGACACACAGGTGTTTCTCCAGTCAGGCCCGTGGCGACATGTTGCATCTGAAGCCAAATCACACTCAGTCTATCTATGGTCCGAATATGTTGGTTTTTGTGTGTGTGTAGGGGGGGGTAGTGAGCAGTACTACTCAGGACAGTGTGTCGGTAGTGAGCAGTAGTACTCAGGACAGTGTGTCAGTAGTGAGCAGTACTACTCAGGACAGTGTGTCAGTAGTGAGCAGTAGTACTCAGGACAGTGTGTCGGTAGTGAGCAGTAGGACTCAGGACAGTGTGTCAGTAGTGAGCAGTAGGACTCAGGACAGTGTGTCGGTAGTGAGCAGTAGGACTCAGGACAGTGTGTCGGTAGTGAGCAGTAGTACTCAGGACAGTGTGTCAGTAGTGAGCAGTAGTACTCAGGACAGTGTGTCGGTAGTGAGCAGTAGGACTCAGGACAGTGTGTCAGTAGTGAGCAGTAGGACTCAGGACAGTGTGTCAGTAGTGAGCAGTAGTACTCAGGACAGTGTGTCAGTAGTGAGCAGTAGGACTCAGGACAGTGTGTCGGTAGTGAGCAGTAGTACTCAGGACAGTGTGTCGGTAGTGAGCAGTAGTACTCAGGACAGTGTGTCGGTAGTGAGCAGTACTACTCAGGAGAGTGTGTCGGTAGTGAGCAGTAGTACTCAGGACAGTGTGTCGGTAGTGAGCAGTAGTACTCAGGACAGTGTGTCGGTAGTGAGCAGTAGGACTCAGGACAGTGTGTCAGTAGTGAGCAGTACTACTCAGGACAGCATAGGGTTATCTGAGGATGGATCATGTAATGTCTCCCTCAACACTACAGGATCTATATACCTTTGTCATGTATTCACAACCTCAACACAAAATGAAAACATAGCCTGTGCATGCAAACACAAGCAAGCGTGCACACACACACGCACACGCACACGCACGCACACACACACACACACACACACACACACACACACACACACACACACACACACACACACACACACACACACACACACACGCACACACACACCTAACACACACATACACCTAACACACACATACACCTAACCCCCCCCATATAAGCAGGGGCTTTACACAGATCTCTAACATCCGGTATGCATCATCTGTTTAAGCCCTCACCCTGGGAACACAAGGCAGGAACAACAATAACAACAACATCATCAACAACAACAACAGGGGTTTGGTTTATAGTTGGGGACTGAAGCAGTTTCTGTCGCTATAGTGAATGATCTCTTCAAGATCCACCCTGAGCCGGGAATATACCAAGATGAATATGGAAAGTTAACGATGATACTGCTGAGCAGCAACTTCAAATGTTTTCGTTCTCTCTCTCCACTCTTCCTTCGTTCCCCCTCTCTCCATCTTAATCATCTTCACTAGAACTCCAGAACTCCCTCCCTCAAGTTCTCTCTTTCTCTCCTCCCTCACGTTCTCTCTCTCTCCTCCCTCACGTTCTCTTTCTCTTCTCCCTCACGTTCTCTTTCTCTCCTCCCTCACGTTCTCTCTCTCCTCCCTCACGTTCTCTTTCTCTTCTCACTCACGTTCTCTTTCTCTCCTTCCTCACATTCTCTTTCTCTCCTCCCTCACGTTCTCTCTTTCTCTCCTCCCTCATGTTCTCTTTCTCTCCTCCCTCATGTTCTCTTTCTCTCCTCCCTCATGTTCTCTTTCTCTCCTCCCTCATGTTATCTCTTTCTCTCCTCCCTCACATTCTCTCTTTCTCTCCTCCCTCATGTTCTCTTTCTCTCCTCCCTCACGTTCTCTTTCTCTCTCCCCTCCCTCACGTTCTCTCTTTCTCTCCTCCCTCACGTTCTCTTTCTCTTCTTCCTCACGTTCTCTTTCTCTCTCCCCTCCCTCACGTTCTCTTTCTGTTCCCCCTCACATTTTCTTTCTCTCTCCCCTACCTCACGTTCTCTTTCTCTCTCTGTCTGTCTGTTTGAGTGTTTGAGTGTGTGTGTTTGTTTGTATGTGTGTCTGTGTGTTTGAGAGTGTGTGTGTGTGCTCGTTTGAATGTGTGCAAGGCAGTGTGTGTGTGTTTGTGTGTGTGTGTGTGTGGGTTTGTCCATGCGTGCATGCAACTTTCACTACCATGTCATTATCACAGCTAATACTACTGCCTTCTTCCACACCCGAGGACGTTCAGCTACACTACTGCCGCTGTAACACTATCAATCTCTCTACAGGAGGACTTTCCACTGGTTCAGAAGGATGCCAGTCGCTTTACTGTTGCTGCTGTCTGAAAAAATACTAAGGAACATATTTCCACTTGACAAAAGTACAGCAGACAATTTGCGCGTGCGCACATACACACACACACACACACACACACACACAAACACACACACACAAACACACACACACAAACACACACACACACACACACACACACACACACACACACACACACACACACACACACACACACACACACACACACACAAACACACACAAACACAAACACACAAACAGAACTGAAGTGCATGATGATGATGAGTTGGTTGATGGTTGATTGCTTCAAAAATGCTTGACCATAAATCAAGCAAACATGACCATTAATCAACCAAATAAGACCAGAAATCAACCAAATAAGACCATAATGATGTATTCACTACAACTGAATAAACCATGCACCATCTTTTGGTCACCAAGGGAAATACCTTCGTCTTCGTCACCATCGTTATCCGATAAATCCTCGGCCTGTTTTTTGCCTTGTGCCCCTATTAGCAGAGCAAGGAGAGACACAGAGAAGCACAAGACATTCAAAACAGCATGTTTGTCAAGACAGAGAGGAGGAGAGAGGAGCTACAATACACTACATTATTTACAGTCATTGTAGGACAACAAAAAACAATGATTTTTTAAATACAAAGATCCCTTACACAACTCAAAAAATGACCTTAGATAGGTGTCTCACCTGAGATATATTTAAAAAATATATTTTTTGCCCAATTTTGCAGTTTTTGATTTGTTAAAAAAGTTTGAAATAGCCAATAAATGTCGTTCCACTTCATGATTGTGTCCCACTTGTTGTTGATTCTTCACAAAAAAATACAGTTTTATATCTTTATGTTTGAAGTCTGAAATGTGGCAAAAGGTCGCAAAGTTCAAGCGGGCCGAATACTTTCGCAAGGCACTGTATCTAAAGGTATGTGGACACCCCTTCAAATTAGTGGATTTGGCTTTTTCAGCCACCCCCGTTGCTGACAGGGGTATAAAATCGAGCATACAGCCATGCAATCTCCATGGACGAACATTGACAGTAGAATGGCCTTACTGAAGAGCTCAATGACTTTCAACGTGGCACCGTCATAGGATGCCACCTTTCCAACAAGTCAGTTCGGCAAATTTCTGCCCTGCTAGAGCTGCCCCGGTCAACTGTAAGTGCTGTTATTGTGATGTGGAAACTTCAAGGAGCAACAACGGCTCAGCTGCGAGGTGGTAGACCACACAAGTTCACAGAATGACAAGCTCACAGAACGGTTTGGCGGATGCCTGAATGCATAGTGCCAACTGTAAAGTTTGGTGGAGGAGGAATAATGGTCTGGGGCTGTTTTTCATGGTTCGGGCTAGGCCCCTTAGTTCCAGTGAAGGGAAATCTTAACGCTACAGCAGACAATAACATTCTAGATGATTCTGTGCTTCCAACTTTGTGACAACAGGTTGGGGAAGGCCTTTTCCTGTTTCAGCATGACAATGCCCCCGTGCACAAAGAGAGGTCCATGTACACATGGTTTGTCGAGATCGGTGTGGAAAACCTTGACTGGCCTGCACTGAGCCCTGACCTCAACCCCATCAACCCCCTTTGGGAGGAATTGGAACGCAGGCTGCGAGCCAGGCCTAATAGCCCCGACATCAGTGCCCGACCTCACTAATATGCTTGTGGCTGAATGGAAGCAAGTCCCCGCAGCAATGTTCCAACATCTGGAGGAAAGCCTTCCCAGAAGAGTGGAGGTTGTTATAGCAGCAATGTTCCAGCATCTAGTGGAAAGCCTTCCCAGAAGAGTGGAGGCTGTTATAGCAGCAATGTTCCAACATCTAGTGGAAAGCCTTCCCAGAAGAGTGGAGGCTGTTATAGCTGCATTGTTCCAACATCTAGTGGGAAGCCTTCCCAGAAGAGTAGAGGCTGTAATAGCAGTAATGTTCCAACATCTAGTGGAAAGCCTTCCCAGAAGAGTGGAGGTTGTTACAGCAGCAATGTTCCAACATCTAGTGGAAAGCCTTCCCAGAAGAGTGGAGGTTGTTATAGCAGCAATTTCCAACATCTAGTGGAAAGCCTCCCCAGAAGAGTGGAGGTTGTTATAGCAGCAATTTTCCAACATCTAGTGGAAAGCCTTCCCAGAAGAGTGGCGGCTGTTACAGCGACAACGAGGTGTTCGGCTCCATATTAACGTGGGTTTTAAGAAGAGCAGATGTCCACATACTTGTTGTCATGCAGTGTATCATATCAAACAAGAAGATCCTTTGTATAAGAACCTCATCATGTAACAACAGTGTTATTGAGGGTAGACTGGCACAGAGTCACACACCACTGGTGTCACTGGCACTATGGAATCAAAAATGTTGGATTCACTTCTACTTTGATGAAATCACACAACACTTGTTCAGCAGATGTGCTATGAATCGTCAATGCTTAGACAGAGAGCCACAGGTGTAGGTAGGTGTATATCTCTATGTAGTAGTGAGTGATAGTGTTACAGACAGGTATGAAATGGGTGGCAGGTGTCATTAAGGAAACACTGTCACTTCCTATCCTGTTGTCTTGGAGCCTGACTGTGTGTGTGTGTGTGTGTGTGTGTGTGTGTGTGTGTGTGTGTGTGTGTGTGTGTGTGTGTGTGTGTGTGTGTGTGTGTGTGTGTGTGCGTGCATGCGTGTGTGCATGTCATGTGTTTAAACTGCAGTAGGAATTTCAAACATGCCTTATCCAACTACCAGCCAACATAAGACTCTGAGTGTTTCCACAAGACTCTGAGTGTTTCCATAAGACTCTGAGTGTTTCCATAAGACTCTGAGTGTTTCCATAAGACTGAGTGTTTCCATAAGACTCTGAGTGTTTCCACAATACTCTGAGTGTTTCCATAAGACTCTGAGTGTTTCCACAAGACTCTGAGTGTTTCCACAAGACTCTGAGTGTTTCCACAAGACTGAGTGTTTCCATAAGACTCTGAGTGTTTCCACAAGACTCTGAGTGTTTCCACAAGACTGAGTGTTTCCACAAGACTCTGAGTGTTTCCATAAGACTCTGAGTGTTTCCACAAGACTCTGAGTGTTTCCACAAGACTCTGAGTGTTTCCATAAGACTCTGAGTGTTTCCACAAGACTCTGAGTGTTTCCACAAGACTGAGTGTTTCCATAAGACTCTGAGTGTTTCCACAAGACTCTGAGTGTTTCCACAAGACTCTGAGTGTTTCCATAAGACTCTGAGTGTTTCCACAAGACTCTGAGTGTTTCCACAATACTCTGAGTGTTTCCATAAGACTCTGAGTGTTTCCATAAGACTCTGAGTGTTTCCATAAGACTCTGAGTGTTTCCACAAGACTCTGAGTGTTTCCACAAGACCCTGAGTGTTTCCACAAGACTGAGTGTTTCCATAAGACTCTGAGTGTTTCCACAAGACTCTGAGTGTTTCCACAAGACTCTGAGTGTTTCCATAAGACTCTGAGTGTTTCCACAAGACTCTGAGTGTTTCCACAATACTCTGAGTGTTTCCATAAGACTCTGAGTGTTTCCATAAGACTTTGAGTGTTTCCACAAGACTCTGAGTGTTTCCACAATACTCTGAGTGTTTCCACAATACTCTGAGTGTTTCCATAAGACTCTGAGTGTTTCCATAAGACTCTGAGTGTTTCCACAAGACTCTGAGTGTTTCCACAAGACTGAGTGTTTCCATAAGACTCTGAGTGTTTCCACAAGACTCTGAGTGTTTCCACAAGACTGAGTGTTTCCACAAGACTCTGAGTGTTTCCATAAGACTCTGAGTGTTTCCACAAGACTCTGAGTGTTTCCACAAGACTCTGAGTGTTTCCACAAGACTGAGTGTTTCCATAAGACTCTGAGTGTTTCCACAAGACTCTGAGTGTTTCCACAAGACTGAGTGTTTCCACAAGACTCTGAGTGTTTCCATAAGACTCTGAGTGTTTCCACAAGACTCTGAGTGTTTCCATAAGACTCTGAGTGTTTCCACAAGACTCTGAGTGTTTCCACAAGACTGAGTGTTTCCATAAGACTCTGAGTGTTTCCACAAGACTCTGAGTGTTTCCACAAGACTCTGAGTGTTTCCATAAGACTCTGAGTGTTTCCACAAGACTCTGAGTGTTTCCACAATACTCTGAGTGTTTCCATAAGACTCTGAGTGTTTCCACAAGACTCTGAGTGTTTCCACAAGACTCTGAGTGTTTCCATAAGACTCTGAGTGTTTCCACAAGACTCTGAGTGTTTCCACAAGACTCTGAGTGTTTCCACAAGACTCTGAGTGTTTCCATAAGACTCTGAGTGTTTCCATAAGACTCTGAGTGTTTCCACAAGACTCTGAGTGTTTTCACAAGACTCTGAGTGTTTCCACAAGACTCTGAGTGTTTCCACAAGACTCTGAGTGTTTCCACAAGACTCTGAGTGTTTCCATAAGACTCTGAGTGTTTCCATTTGATGCATCTTGAGTATTTCAAAAGAAGTTAGCTTGAGTCATTATAATGTATTATAGGCTGTACCAAATTACATTCTATTCCCTATACAGTACACTAAATAGGGAATAGGGTGCCATTTAAAAAAAAAACTGAAGGCAGCGAAGAGGAACTTCAAACACCCAACAGTTGTATGTGGTTCATATGAGACGTTTGTATGTGGTTCATATGAGACGTTTGTATGTGGTTCATATGAGACGTTTGTATGTGGTTCATATGAGACGTTTGTATGTGGTTCATATGAGACGTTTGTATGTGGTTCATAGAAGACGTTTGTATGTGGTTCATAGAAGACGTTTGTATGTGGTTCATATAAGACGTTTGTATGTGGTTCATATAAGACGTTTGTATGTGGTTCATACATTTGTAAGGTGTTTGCGCCTGGCTGCCTGCATGCATCAGAGTTTACGTTCTAGACTTTTCTGCCACACACACACACACACACACACACACACACACACACACACACACACACACACACACACACACACACACACACACACACACACACACACACACACACACACACACACACACACACACACACACACACACACACACACACAGTAACACCCACTCTTCCGCCTCTCTCTGTAAACTCCACAGACTGAATCTCTGAAGCTGCAGCTCAGTCAATAGGACACCCTGCTCTCTGAATGTTAACTACATTCCCCTTCCTGCAGAGGAAAGGTTCACTGACAATAGATGGGTCTCAGAGTTAAATATGAAAAAGGTCAGTGGGGAAAGCGGACTTAGTGAAATGTGAAACGTTGCAGTCTCTGACAATTCAGAACGCTTACATTCACTCTACCAGTCCTCAAGAGGTAATTTCTCTTACCTGTCAGATTCCCTTCCAGACAGCCTGTATCTGTCTCTCTCCCTTCCAGAGAGCCTGTATATGTCTCTCTCCCTTCTGGACAGCCTGTATCTGTCTCTCTCCCTTCTGGACAACTTGTATCTGTCTCTCTCCCTTCCAGACAACCTGTATCTGTCTCTCTCCCTTCTAGACAGCCTGTATCTGTCTCTCTCCCTTCTGGACAACTTGTATCTGTCTCTCTCCCTTCTAGACAGCCTGTATCTGTCTCTCTCCCTTCCAGACAGCCTGTATCTGTCTCTCTCCCTTCTAGTCAACCTGTATCTGTCTCTCTCCCTTCTGGACAACCTGTATCTGTCTCTGTCCCTTCTGGACAGCCTGTATCTGTCTCTCTCCCTTCTAGACAGCCTGTATCTGTCTCTCTCCCTTCCAGACAGCCTGTATCTGTCTCTCTCCCTTCCAGACAGCCTGTATCTGTCTCTCTCCCTTCTAGACAGCCTGTATCTGTCTCTCTCCCTTCCAGACAGCCTGTATCTGTCTCTCTCCCTTCTAGACAACCTGTATCTGTCTCTCTCCCTCCCAGACAGCCTGTATCTGTCTCTCTCCCTTCTAGTCAACCTGTATCTGTCTCTCTCCCTTCAGGACAGTCTGTATCTGTCTCTCTCCCTTCTGGACAGCCTGTATCTGTCTCTCTCCCTTCTGGACAGCCTGTATCTGTCTCTCTCCCTTCTAGACAGCCTGTATCTGTCTCTCTCCCTTCTAGACAGCCTGTATCTGTCTCTCTCCCTTCCAGACAGCCTGTATCTGTCTCTCTCCCTTCTAGACAACCTGTATCTGTCTCTCTCCCTCCCAGACAGCCTGTATCTGTCTCTCCCCCTTCAGGACAGTCTGTATCTGTCTCTCTCCCTTCTGGACAGCCTGTATCTGTCTCTCTCCCTTCTGGACAGCCTGTATCTGTCTCTCTCCCTTCTAGACAGCCTGTATCTGTCTCTCTCCCTTCTGGACAGCCTGTATCTGTCTCTCTCCCTTCAGGACAGTCTGTATCTGTCTCTCTCCCTTCTGGACAGCCTGTATCTGTCTCTCTCCCTTCCAGACAGCCTGTATCTGTCTCTCTCCCTTCTAGACAGCCTGTATCTGTCTCTCTCCCTTCTAGTCAACCTGTATCTGTCTCTCTCCCTTCCAGACAGCCTGTATCTGTCTCTCTCCCTTCTAGACAACCTGTATCTGTCTCTCTCCCTTCTAGACAGCCTGTATCTGTCTCTCTCCCTTCTAGACAGCCTGTATCTGTCTCTCTCCCTTCTAGACAGCCTGTATCTGTCTCTCTCCCTTCTAGACAGCCTGTATCTGTCTCTCTCCCTTCCAGACAGCCTGTATCTGTCTCTCTCCCTTCTAGACAGCCTGTATCTGTCTCTCTCCCTTCTAGACAACCTGTATCTGTCTCTCTCCCTTCCAGAGAGCCTGTATCTGTCTCTCTCCCTTCTAGACAGTCTGTATCTGTCTCTCTCCCTCCCAGACAGCCTGTATCTGTCTCTCTCCCTTATAGACAGCCTGTATCTGTCTCTCTCCCTTCCAGACAGCCTGTATCTGTCTCTCTCCCTTCTAGACAACCTGTATCTGTCTCTCTCCCTTCTAGACAGCCTGTATCTGTCTCTCTCCCTTCTGGACAGCCTGTATCTGTCTCTCTCCCTTCTAGACAGCCTGTATCTGTCTCTGTCCCTTCCAGACAGCCTGTATCTGTCTCTCTCCCTCCCAGACAGCCTGTATCTGTCTCTCTCCCTTCCAGACAGTCTGTATCTGTCTCTCTCCCTTCTAGACAGCCTGTATCTGTCTCTCTCCCTTCTAGACAGCCTGTATCTGTCTCTCTGCCTTCTAGACAGTCTGTATCTGTCTCTCTCCTTCTAGACAGCCTGTATCTGTCTCTCTCCCTTCTAGACAGTCTGTATCTGTCTCTCTCCCTTCCAGACAGCCTGTATCTGTCTCTCTCCCCCCAGACAGTCTGTATCTGTCTCTCTCCCTTCCAGACAGCCTGTATCTGTCTCTCTCCCTTCCAGACAGTCTGTATCTGTCTCTCTCCCTTCTAGTCAACCTGTATCTGTCTCTCTCCCTTCTGGACAGCCTGTATCTGTCTCTCTCCCTTCCAGACAGCCTGTATCTGTCTCTCTCCCTTCCAGACAGTCTGTATCTGTCTCTCTCCCTTCTAGTCAACCTGTATCTGTCTCTCTCCCTTCTGGACAGCCTGTATCTGTCTCTCTCCCTTCTAGACAGCCTGTATCTGTCTCTCTCCCTCCCAGACAGCCTGTATCTGTCTCTCTCCCTTCTAGACAGTCTGTATCTGTCTCTCTCCCTTCTAGTCAACCTGTATCTGTCTCTCTCCCTTCTAGACAGCCTGTATCTGTCTCTCTCCCTTATAGACAGCCTGTATCTGTCTCTCTCCCTTCCAGACAGCCTGTATCTGTCTCTCTCCCTTCCAGACAGCCTGTTACTGTCTCTCTCCCTTCCAGACAGCCTGTATCTGTCTCTCTCCCTTCTAGACAGCCTGTATCTGTCTCTCTCCCTTCTAGACAGCCTGTATCTGTCTCTCTCCCTTCCAGACAGCCTGTATCTGTCTCTCTCCCTTCTAGACAGCCTGTATCTGTCTCTCTCCCTTCTAGACAACCTGTATCTGTCTCTCTCCCTTCCAGAGAGCCTGTATCTGTCTCTCTCCCTTCTAGACAGTCTGTATCTGTCTCTCTCCCTCCCAGACAGCCTGTATCTGTCTCTCTCCCTTATAGACAGCCTGTATCTGTCTCTCTCCCTTCCAGACAGCCTGTATCTGTCTCTCTCCCTTCTAGACAACCTGTATCTGTCTCTCTCCCTTCTAGACAGCCTGTATCTGTCTCTCTCCCTTCTGGACAGCCTGTATCTGTCTCTCTCCCTTCTAGACAGCCTGTATCTATCTCTGTCCCTTCCAGACAGCCTGTATCTGTCTCTCTCCCTCCCAGACAGCCTGTATCTGTCTCTCTCCCTTCCAGACAGTCTGTATCTGTCTCTCTCCCTTCTAGACAGCCTGTATCTGTCTCTCTCCCTTCTAGACAGCCTGTATCTGTCTCTCTGCCTTCTAGACAGTCTGTATCTGTCTCTCTCCCTTCTAGACAGCCTGTATCTGTCTCTCTCCCTTCTAGACAGTCTGTATCTGTCTCTCTCCCTTCCAGACAGCCTGTATCTGTCTCTCTCCCCCCAGACAGTCTGTATCTGTCTCTCTCCCTTCCAGACAGCCTGTATCTGTCTCTCTCCCTTCCAGACAGTCTGTATCTGTCTCTCTCCCTTCTAGTCAACCTGTATCTGTCTCTCTCCCTTCTGGACAGCCTGTATCTGTCTCTCTCCCTTCTAGAGAGCCTGTATCTGTCTCTCTCCCTTCCAGAGAGCCTGTATCTGTCTCTCTCCCTTCTAGACGGCCTGTATCTGTCTCTCTCCCTTCTAGACAGCCTGTATCTGTCTCTCTCCCTTCTAGACAGCCTGTATCTGTCTCTCTCCCTTCTAGTCAACCTGTATCTGTCTCTCTCCCTTCAGGACAGTCTGTATCTGTCTCTCTCCCTTCTGGACAGCCTGTATCTGTCTCTCTCCCTTATAGACAACCTGTTACTGTCTCTCTCCCTTCTAGACAACCTGTTACTGTCTCTCTCCCTTCCAGAGAGCCTGTATCTGTCTCTCTCCCTTCTTTCTCTCTCTGTCTCTCAGTCTCTCTACTCTCTCTCTCTCTCTCTCTCTCTGTCTCTCTCTCTCTCAGTCTCGCTCTCTCTCTCTCTTACTCTCTCTGTCTCTCTTACTCTCTTACTCTCTCTCTCTCTTCCTTTACCTAAAATATCTCTCTCTCTCCCTGTGTGTGTGTGTGTGTGTGTGTGTGTGTGTGTGTGTGTGTGTGTGTGTGTGTGTGTGTGTGTGTGTGTGTGTGTGTGTGTGTGTGTGTGTGTGTGTGTGTGTGTGTGTGTGTGTGTGTGTGTGTGTGTGTGTGTGTACTGTAGTCTCGAGGTTAAGAAGCACCCTGGGAAGGGCACATTAGAGAGAATAATGGAGAATGCATCTTAAAGGTTAAGGAAACTGTAATCCACAATGTAAAGGACAGCCAAAACCCACACTGCCTTAGCTCTCTCTGTCTCTCTCTCTGTCTCTCTCTCTCTGTCTCTCTCTCTGTCTCTCTCTGTCTCTCTCTTAGCCCTCACTGTCTCTCTCTCTGTCTCTCTCTCTGTCTCTCTCTCACTCTCTCTCTCTGTGTCTCTCTCTTAGCCCTCACTGTCTCTCTCTCTGTCTCTCTCTCACTCTCTCTCTGTGTCTCACTCTTAGCCCTCACTGTCTCTCTCTCTCTCTGTCTCTCTCTCACTCTCTCTCTGTGTCTCTCTTTTAGCCCTCACTGTCTCTCTCTCTGTCTCTCTCTCTGTCTCTCTCTCACTCTCTCTCTGTGTCTCTCTCTTAGCCCTCACTGTCTCTCTCTCTCTCTGTCTCTCTCTCTCACTCCCCTATCGCTCTCTCTTTCTGTCTCTGGCTTACTCTCTCTCTCCCCTGTCTCTCTCTCAATTCAATTCAAGGGGCTTTATTGGCATGGGAAACATGTGTTAACATTGCCAAAGCAAGTAAGGTATATAATATATAAAGTGAAATAAACAATAAAAATTAACAGTAGACATCACACATACAGAAGTTTCAAAACAATAAAGACATTACAAATGTCATATTATATATATATATATACAGTGTTTTTACAATGTGCAAATGGTAAAGGACACAAGATAAAATAAATAAGCATCGATATGTGTTGTATTTACAATGGTGCGTGTTCTTCACTGGTTGCCCTTTTCTCGTGGCAACAGGTCACAAATCTTGCTGCTCTGATGGCACACTGTGGAATTTCACCCAGTAGATATGGGAGTTTTTCAAAATTGGATTTGTTTTCGAATTCTTTGTGGATCTGTGTAATCTGAGGGAAATATGTCTCTCTAATATGGTCATACATTGGGCAGGAGGTTAGGAAGTGCAGCTCAGTTTCCACCTCATTTTGTGGGCAGTGAGCACATAGCCTGTCTTCTCTTGAGAGCCATGTCTGCCTACGGCGGCCTTTCTCAATAGCAAGGCTATGCTCGCTGAGTCTGTACATAGTCAAAGCTTTCCTTAATTTTGGGTCAGTCACAGTGGTCAGGTATTCTGCCACTGTGTACTCTCTGTGTAGGGCCAAATAGCATTCTAGTTTGCTCTGTTTTTTTGTTAATTCTTTCCAGTGTGTCAAGTAATTATCTTTTTGTTTTCTCATGATTTGGTTGGGTCTAATTGTGCTGCTGTCATGGGGCTCTGTAGGGTGTGTTTGTGAACAGAGCCCCAGGACCAGCTTGCTTAGGGACTCTTCTCCAGGTTCATCTCTCTGTAGGTGATGGCTTTGTTGTGGAAGGTTTGGGAATCGCTTCCTTTTAGGTGGTTATAGAATTTAACAGCTCTTTTCTGGATTTTGATAATTAGTGGGTATCGGCCTAATTCTGCTCTGCATGCACTATTTGGTGTTCTACGTTGTACACGGAGGATATTTTTGCAGAATTCTGCGTGCAGAGTCTCAATTTGGTGTTTGTCCCATTTTGTAAAGTCTTGGTTGGTGAGCGGACCCCAGACCTCACAACCATAAAGGGCAATGGGCTCTATGACTGATTCAAGTATTTTTAGCCAAATCCTAATTGGTATGTTGAAATTTATGTTCCTTTTGATGGCATAGAATGCCCTTCTTGCCTTGTCTCTCAGATCGTTCACAGCTTTGTGGAAGTTACCTGTGGCGCTGATGTTTAGGCCAAGGTATGTATAGTTTTTTGTGTGCTCTAGGGCAACAGTGTCTAGATGGAATTTGTATTTGTGGTCCTGGTGACTGGACCTTTTTGGAACACCATTATTTTGGTCTTACTGAGATTTACTGTCAGGGCCCAGGTCTGACAGAATCTGTGCATAAGATCTAGGTGCTGCTGTAGGCCCTCCTTGGTTGGTGACAGAAGCACCAGATCATCAGCAAACAGCAGACATTTGACTTCAGATTCTAGTAGGGTGAGGCCGGGTGCTGCAGACTTTTCTAGTGCCCGCGCCAGTTCGTTGATATATATGTTGAAGAGGGTGTCTCTCTCTCTCTCTCTCTCTCTCCCCTATCTCTCTCTCTCTCTCTCTCTCTATCTCTCTCTCTCCCCTATCTCTCTCTCTTTCTGTCTCTGTCTTACTCTCTCTCGCTCTCTCCACTATCTCTCTTGCTCTCTACCCTATATCTCTCTCTCTGTCTTACTCTCTCTCTCTCTTTCTCTCTGTCTCTCTCTTCCCCTATCTCTTGCTCTCTCTACCCTATCTCTCTCTCTTTCTCTCTCTGTCTTACTCTCTCTCGCTCTCTACCCTATCTTTCTTGCTCTCTCCCCTATTTCTCTCCCTCTCTCTCTGTCCAGACTTCCGGCGCCGACAGAGATGGCCGCCTCGCTTCGCGTTCCTAGGAAACAATGCAGTTTTTTGTTTTTTGTTACGTGTTATTTCTTACATTGGTACCCCAGGTCATCTTAGGTTTCATTACATACAGTCGAGAAGAACTACTGAATATAAGAGCAACGTCAACTCGCCATCAGTATGACCAGGAATATGACTTTCCCGGAGCAGATCCTGTGTTCTGCCTTTCACCCAGGACAACGGAATGGATCCCAGCCTGCGACCCAAAACAACGACGCCGTAAAAGAGGCAAACGAAGTGGTCTTCTGGTCAGGCTCCGGAGACGGACACATGGCGCGCCACTCCCTAGCATACTACCTGCCAATGACCAGTCTCTTGACAACAAGGTTGATGAAATCCGAGCAAGGGTAGCATTCCAGAGGGACATCAGAGACTGTAACGTTCTTTTCTTCACGGAAACATGGCTCACTCGAGAGACGCTATCGGAGTCGGTGCACCAGCTGGTTTCTCCACGCATCGCGCCGACAGAAACAAACATCTTTCTGGTAAGAAGAGGGGCGGGGGCGTATGCTTTTTGGTGTATGAGACGTGGTGTAGTCACAACAACATACAGGAACTCAAGTCCTTCTGTTCACCTGATTTAGAATTCCTCACAATCAAATGTCGACCGCATTATCTACCAAGGGAATTCTCTTCGATTATAATCACAGCCGTATATACTCCCACCCAAGCAGACACATCGATGGCTCTGAACAAACTTTATTTGACTCTTTGGAAACTGGAATCCATATATCCTGAGGCTGCATTCATTGTAGCTGTGGGATTTTAACAAGGCTAATCTGAAAACAAGACTCCCTAAATTGTATCAGCATATCGATTGCGCAACCAGGGCTGGTAAAACCTTGGATCATTGCTATTCTAACTTGCATATAAGGCCCTGCCCCGCCCTCCTTTCGGAAAAGCTGACCACGACTCCATTTTGTTGCTCCCTGCCTACCGACAGAAGCTAAAACAAGAAGCTCCCACGCTGAGGTCTGTTCAACGCTGGTCCGACCAATCTGATTCCACGCTCCAAGACTGCTTCCATCACGTGGACTGGGATATGTTTCGTATTGCGTCAGACAACAACATTGACGAATATGCTGATTCGGTGAGCGAGTTCATTGGAACGTGCGTTGAAGATGTCGTTCATAGCAACGATTAAAACATTCCCAAACCAGAAACCGTGGATTGATGGCAGTATTTGTGTGAAACTGAAAGCGCGAACCACTGCTTTTAATCAGGGCAAGGTGACCGGAAACATGACCGAATACAAACGGTGTAGCTATTCCCTCCGCAAGGCAATCAAACAAGCTAAGCGTCAATATAGAGACAAAGTAGAATCGCAATTCAACGGCTCAGACACAAGAGGTATGTGGCAGGGTCTACAGTCAATCACGGATTACAAAAAGAAAACCAGCCCAGTCACGGACCAGGATGTCTTGCTCCCAGGCAGACTAAATAACTTTTTTGCCCGCTTTGAGGACAATACAGTGCCACTGACACGGCCCGCAACCAAAACATGCGGACTCTCCTTCACTGCAGCCGAACCCTCGCAAGGCTGCAGGCCCAGACGGCATCCCCAGCCGCGCCCTCAGAGCATGCGCGGACCAGCTGGCTGGTGTGTTTACGGACATATTCAATCGATCCCTGTCCCAGTCTGCTGATCCCACATGCGTCAAGAGGGCCACCATTGTTCCTGTTACCAAGAAAGCTAAGGTAACTGAGCTAAACGACTACCGCCCCGTAGCACTCACTTCCGTCATCATGAAGTGCTTTGAGAGACTAGTCAAGGACCATATCACCTCCACCCATTTGCTTACCGCCCAAATAGGTCCACAGACGATGCAATCTCAACCACACTGCACACTGCCCTAACCCATCTGGACAAGAGGAATACCTATGTGAGAATGCTGTTCATCGACTACAGCTCAGCATTTAACACCATAGTACCCTCCAAGCTCGTCATCAAGCTTGAGACCCTGGGTCTCGACCCCGCCCTCTGCAACTGGGTACTGGACTTCCTGACGGGCCGCCCCCAGGTGGTGAGGGTACCACCCCACTGATCCTCAACACTGGGGCCACACAAGGGTGCGTTCTGAGCCCTGTACTCCCTGTTCACCCACGACTGCGTGGCCACGCACGCCTCCAACTCAATCATCAAGTTTGCGGACGACACAACAGTGGTAGGCTTGATTACCAACAACGACGAGACGGCCTACAGGGAGGAGGTGAGGGCACTCGGAGTGTGGTGTCAGGAAAATAACCTCACACTCAACGTCAACAAAACTAAGGAGATGATTGTGGACTTGTCACCAAAAGCACTCACAAACTTCTAAAGATGCACAATCGAGAGCATCCTGGCCGCTGTATGACCGCCTGGTACGGCAACTGCTCTGCCCACAACCGTAAGGCTCTCCAGAGGGTAGTGAGGTCTGCACAATGCATCACTGGGGGCAAACTACCTGCCCTCCAGGACACCTACACCACCCGATGTCACAGGAAGGCCATACAGATCATGAAGGACACCAACCACCTGAGCCACTGCCTGTTCACCCCGCTATCATCCAGAAGGCGAGGTCAGTACAGGTGCATCAAAGCACTCCCTCCCTCTCTCTCTCTCTCTCTCTCTCTCTCTCTCTCTCTCTCTCTCTCTCTCTCTCTCTCTCTCTCTCTCCTCTCTCCCCTTCTCTCTCTCCCTCTCCCTCTCTCTCTCTCTCTCAGCCGGATGATGACAGCATAGACAGGAAGGTTTGAAGTAGTGTACTGCTTAGGGAATTTGGGACATGGACAGGAAGGTTTTAGGGCTAATAACAAAGCCAGTACTTTAATGTACATTAAATACATGAAGCTTCATTCCACATATTCTGAATGATCAGAGAAGACAAGCTGTGAAATGATTTTGCAACTCAGACTCTTTTTATTTCTTTATTTCTAGAACCTTTATTTAACTCGGCAAGTCAGTTAAGAACAAATTCTTATTTACAATGATGGACGGCCCCCCGGCAAAACCCTCCCCGAACCCAGACGATGCTGAACCAATTGTGCACCACCCTATGGGACTGGCCAGTTGTGATGCAGCTCGGGATCAAACCAGGGTCTGTAGTGATGCCTCTAGCACTGAGATGCAGTGCCTTAGATCGCTGCGCCTCTCGGGAGCCCTACAACTAGAGAACCCAGCCGGTCTTCAACCTTCTAGTTTCTGTCTGTCTGTCTGTCTGTCTGTCTGTCTGTCTGTCTGTCTGTCTGTCTGTCTGTTTGTCTGTCTGCCTGCCTGCCTGCCTGCCTGCCTGCCTGCCTGTCTGTCTGTCTGTCTGTCTGTCTGTCTGTCTGTCTGTCTGTCTGTCTGTCTGTCTGTCTGTCTATCTGCCTGCCTGCCTCTCTGTCTGTCTGTCTGTCTGTCTGTCTGTCTGTCTGTCTGTCTGTCTGTCTGTCTGTCTGTCTGTCAACAACTTCTCTTCCTCTCTTCTCTGGGTTGGAATAAACAGAGGCCATAACAGAGATACTGAGCTTTGGGTTGACTGCTGGAGCGGGGTGTGTGTGTGTGTGTGTGTGTGTGTGTCAGAGGAGAATAGACGCGGCAGCAGGGGGCTGTGAATGGTTTCTTCCTGCCTAAGCTGTGTCTTGCATCTTAAGTCAGAGTGAATGAGGCGGCCACTGGCTAAGGCTAGTTTCCCAAATTACACGCTATCCCCTATATAGTCAATTACCTTTAGTGCACTATATAGGGGAGAGGGTGCAATTTGGTATGGTTCCTGAGGCATGAGCTCAAACTAGGGTCACAGGCTGACCATGGCCATTGGACTCCGGTAAAAGTAGTGTACTATGTAGGGAATAGGTTGCCATTTGGAAGATGCACATTGGAACAGAAATGGCTAACAACTCCCCCATAAATCCTCTCCCATATACAACCTCATCAGACCAGGGGAGAGGGGACATCTGTTCCCCTATACAACCTCATCAGACCAGGGGAGAGGGGACATCTGTTCCCCTATACAACCTCATCAGACCAGGGGAGAGGGGACATCTGTTTCCCTATACAACCTCATCAGACCAGGGGAGAGGGGACATCTGTTCCCCTATACAACCTCATCAGACCAGGGGAGAGGGGACATCTGTTCCCCTATACAACCTCATCAGACCAGGGGAGAGGGGACATCTGTTCCCCTATACAACCTCATCAGACCAGGGGAGAGGGGACATCTGTTCACCTATACAACCTCATCAGACCAGGGGAGAGGGGACATCTGTTACCCTATACAACCTCATCAGACCAGGGGAGAGGGGACATCTGTTCCCCTATACAACCTCATCAGACCAGGGGAGAGGGGACATCTGTTCCCCTATACAACCTCATCAGACCAGGGGAGAGGGGACACCTGTTCCCCTATACAACCTCATCAGACCAGGGGAGAGGGGACATCTGTTCCCCTATACAACCTCATCAGACCAGGGGAGAGGGGACACCTGTTCCCCTATACAACCTCATCAGACCAGGGGAGAGGGGACATCCTCTTTTTCTTAGTCTTCTTCTTATTCTGCATGACACGCAGTCTCCTATCTCTCTCTCTCTCTCTCTCTCTCTCTCTCTCTCTCTCTCTCTCTCTCTCTCTCTCTCTGTCTCTGTCCCCCCACTGCTCCCTCCCCCATCTATCTATCTCTCTCTATATATATATATATACATGTATCTCTTCTACCTCCCCCTCTCTCTATCTCTCTCTCTCTCTATATATATATATAGACATGTATCTCTTCTACCTCCCCCTCTCTCTACACCTACCCCCCCCTCTCTCTCTCTCTCTCCAAGCAGGGTTGAGTGTGAGTGGGCCAGCCAAAGGGATTACCACGCTGAGTTACTGTCGGCCATGCCCCAGACAAAGTCTAATGGGGATTGGGCCTCTTTTGTAGTTTTCATAGCTCTGTGGCAAACCCAGGTCAGTGGCCTTCTCTCTCTTTCTCTCAATTCAATTCAATTTCAATTTCAGGGCTTTATTGGCATGGGAAACATATGTGTACATTGTCAAAGCAAGTGAAATAGATAATAAACAAAGGTGAAATAAACAATAAAAAAGTGTTATTAAAAAATGCTCCCTCTCTCTCTCTCCTTCACTCCCTCTCTCTCTCTCCATCACTCCATCTCTCCCTCCTTCACTACCTCTCTCTCCTTCACTCCCTTTCTCTCTCTCCTTCACTCCCTCTCTCTCTCTCCTTCACTCCATCTCTCCCTCCTTCATTCCCTCTCTCTCTCCTTCACTCCCTCTCACTCTCCTTCACTCCCTTTCTCTCTCTCCTTCACTCCCTCTCTCTTTCTCCTTCACTCCCTTTCTCTCTCTCCTTCACTCCCTCTCTCTCTCCTTCACTCCCTCTCGTTCTCCTTCACTCCCTCTCTCTATCTCTCTCTCCATTTCTCTCTCTGTGTGACTAGTATAATCTAGTGACAGGTTTGAGGCCTTTAACGGCAATCAGCTAGAGAATGGCAGCACTGTTACAAGGCAGAGCTGTCAGTAAGAGCATCTGCATGGGAATGGCAGTCGAGTGGCCCGACAATCAAGAACAGGACTTGAAAATGATTTTTCTCTCCACTTGTCTCAACCTGTCTGATGAAGGAGGTTAAACTTAAAGGGCAGAGAGGCTAATGTGCTCTGTATGCCTCTCAGTCATCTCTGACACCGTCTGGAGAACAGTTAACTCCATGACAGATCTATTTCAGAGCTCACCTGCACTGCTGGCTACTCACGTTGGAACTTCATTTAACTGCACGTTTATAATAAGGACATAAACAGCTAGTGGCAGAGAACCATATAGAGGAATGAGTTGTCATTGGAGATGAACACAGAACCAGAGGATATACAGTGCCTTGCGAAAATATTCGGCCCCCTTGAACTTTGCGACCTTTTGCCACATTTCAGGCTTCAAACATAAAGATATAAAACTGTATTTTTTTGTGAAGAATCAACAACAAGTGGGACACAATCATGAAGTGGAATGACATTTATTGGATATTTCAAACTTTTTTAACAAATCAAAAACTGAAAAATTGGGCGTGCAAAATTATTCAGCCCCCTTAAGTTAATACTTTGTAGCGCCACCTTTTGCTGCGATTACAGCTGTAAGTCGCTTGGGGTATGTCTCTATCAGTGTTGCACATCAAGAGACTGAAATTTATTCCCATTCCTCCTTGCAAAACAGCTCGAGCTCAGTGAGGTTGGATGGAGAGCATTTGTGAACAGCAGTTTTCAGTTCTTTCCACAGATTTTCGATTGGATTCAGGTCTGGACTTTGACTTGGCCATTCTAACACCTGGATATGTTTATTTTTGAACCATTCCATTGTAGATTTTGCTTTATGTTTTGGATCATTGTCTTGTTGGAAGACAAATCTCCGTCCCAGTCTCAGGTCTTTTGCAGACTCCATCAGGTTTACTTCCAGAATGGTCCTGTATTTGGCTCCATCCATCTTCCCATCAATTTTAACCATCTTCCCTGTCCCTGCTGAAGAAAAGCAGGCCCAAACCATGATGCTGCCACCACCATGTTTGACAGTGGGGATGATGTGTTCAGGGTGATGAGCTGTGTTGCTTTTATGCCAAACATAACATTTTGCATTGTTGCCAAAAAGTTCAATTTTGGTTTCATCTGACCAGAGCACCTTCTTCCACATGTTTGGTGTGTCTCCCAGGTGTCTTGTGGCGAACTTTATACGACACTTTTTATGGATATCTTTAAGAAATGGCTTTCTTCTTGCCACTCTTCCATAAAGGCCAGATTTGTGCAATATACGACTGATTGTTGTCCTATGGACAGAGTCTCCCACTTCAGCTGTAGATCTCTGCAGTTCATCCAGAGTGATAATGGGCCTCTTGGCTGCATCTCTGATCAGTCTTCTCCTTGTACGAGCTGAAAGTTTAGAGGGACGGCCAGGTCTTGGTAGATTTGCAGTGGTCTGAAACTCCTTCCATTTCAATATTATCGCTTGCACAGTGCTCCTTGGGATGTTTAAAGCTTGGGAAATCTTTTTGTATCCAAATCCGGCTTTAAACTTCTTCACAACAGTATCTCAGACCTGCCTGGTGTGTTCCTTGTTCTTCATGATGCTCTCTGCGCTTTTAACGGACCTCTGAGACTATCACAGTGCAGGTGCATTTATTTGGAGACTTGAATACACACAGGTGGATTGTATTTATCATCATTATTCATTTAGGTCAACATTGGATCATTCAGAGATCCTCACTGAACTTCTGGAGAGAGTTTGCTGCACTGAAAGTTAAGGGGCTGAATAATTTTGCACGCCCAATTTTTCAGTTTTTGATTTGTTACAAAAGTTTGAAATATCCAATAAATGTCGTTCCACTTCATGATTGTGTATTTATCATCATTAGTCATTTAGGTCAACATTGGATCATTCAGAGATCCTCACTGAACTTTTGGAGAGAGTTTGCTGCACTGAAAGTAAAGGGGCTGAATAATTTTGCACGCCCAATTTTTCAGTTTTTGATTTGTTACAAAAGTTTGAAATATCCAATAAATGTCGTTCCATTTCATGATTGTGTATTTATCATCATTAGTAATTTAGGTCAACATTGGATCATTCAGAGATCCTAACTGAACATCTGGAGAGAGTTTGCTGCACTGAAAGTAAAGGGGCTGAATAATTTTGCACGCCCAATTTTTCAGTTTTTGATTTGTTAAAAAAGTTTGAAATATCCAATAAATGTCGTTCCACTTCATGATTGTGTCCCACTTGTTGTTGATTCTTCACAAAAAAATACAGTTTTATATCTTTATGTTTGAAGTCTGAAATGTGGCAAAAGGTCGCAAAGTTCAAGGGGGCCGAATACTTTCGCAAGGCACTGTATAATTAATATTAATACTAATGTATGGCTACTGATTTGTATGCTGTCAGAGAGCACACACATACTGCAAACACACACACACACACTGCAAACACACACACACACACACACACACACACACACACACACACACACACACACACACACACACACACACACACACACACACACACACACACACACACACACACACACTCTGTAGCTCAAATGCTGATGTTACATGTTCAGCCTACTCCACATGACCTTAGCACATACCTGCCTGGCTGGGACATTACAGTCTACATGACCTTAGCCCATACCTGCCTGGCTGGGACATTACAGTCTACATGACTTTAGCCCATACCTGCCTGGCTGGGACATTACAGTCTACATGACCTTAGCCCATACCTGCCTGGCTGGGACATTACAGTATACATGACCTTAGCCCATACCTGCCTGGCTGGGACATTACAGTCTACATGACCTTAGCCCATACCTGCCTGGCTGGGACATTACAGTCTACATGACCTTAGCCCATACCTGCCTGGCTGGGACATTACAGTATACATGACCTTAGCCCATACCTGCCTGGCTGGGACATTACAGTCTACATGACCTTAGCCCATACCTGCCTGGCTGGGACATTACAGTCTACATGACCTTAGCCCATACCTGCCTGGCTGGGACATTACAGTCTACATGACCTTAGCCCATACCTGCCTGGCTGGGACATTACAGTCTACATGACCTTAGCCCATACCTGCCTGGCTGGGACATTACAGTCTACATGACCTTAGCCCATACCTGCCTGGCTGGGACATTACAGTCTACATGACCTTAGCCCATACCTGCCTGGCTGGGACATTACAGTCTACATGACCTTAGCCCATACCTGCCTGGCCGGTACATTACAGTCCATAAGACCTTAGCCCATACCTGCCTGGCTGGGACATTACAGTCCACATGACTTTAGCCCATACCTGCCTGGCCGGTACATTACAGTCTACATGACCTTAGCCCATACCTGCCTGGCTGGGACATTACAGTCTACATGATCTTAGCCCATACCTGCCTGGCTGCGACATTACAGTCTACATGACCTTAGCCCATACCTGCCTGGCTGGGACATTACAGTCTACATGACCTTAGCCCATACCTGCCTGGCCGGTACATTACAGTCTACATGACCTTAGCCCATACCTGCCTGGCTGGGACATTACAGTCTACATGACCTTAGCCCATACCTGCCTGGCCGGGACATTACAGTCTACATGACTTTAGCCCATACCTGCCTGGCTGGGACATTACAGTCTACATGACCTTAGCCCATACCTGCCTGGCTGGGACATTACAGTCCACATGACTTTAGCCCATACCTGCCTGGCTGGGACATTACAGTCTACATGACCTTAGCCCATACCTGCCTGGCTGGGACATTACAGTCTACATGACCTTAGCCCATACCTGCCTGGCTGGGACATTACAGTCTACATGACCTTAGCCCATACCTGCCTGGCTGGGACATTACAGTCTACATGACCTTAGCCCATACCTGGGACATACCTGGGTCTCTGTACCCTGGGACTGTCTGACCAGGACTGGTGAGACATAGAGACAGTGGTCTCTGTACCCTGGGACTGTCTGACCAGGACTGGTGAGACATAGAGACAGTGGTCTCTGTACCCTGGGTCTGTCTGACCAGGACTGGTGAGACATAGAGACAGTGGTCTCTGTACCCTGGGTCTGTCTGACCAGGACTGGTGAGACATAGAGACAGTGGTCTCTGTACCCTGGGACTGTCTGACCAGGACTGGTGAGACATAGAGACAGTGGTCTCTGTACCCTGGGACTGTCTGACCAGGACTGGTGAGACATAGAGACAGTGGTCTCTGTACCCTGGGACTGTCTGACCAGGACTGGTGAGACATAGAGACAGTGGTCTCTGTACCCTGGGACTGTCTGACCAGGACTGGTGAGACATAGAGACAGTGGTCTCTGTACCCTGGGACTGTCTGACCAGGACTGGTGAGACATAGAGACAGTGGTCTCTGTACGCTGGGACTGTCTGACCAGGACTGGTGAGACATAGAGACAGTGGTCTCTGTACCCTGGGACTGTCTGACCAGGACTGGTGAGACATAGAGACAGTGGTCTCTGTACCCTGGGACTGTCTGACCAGGACTGGTGAGACATAGAGACAGTGGTCTCTGTACCCTGGGACTGTCTGACCAGGACTGGTGAGACATAGAGACAGTGGTCTCTGTACCCTGGGACTGTCTGACCAGGTCTGGTGAGACATAGAGACAGTGGTCTCTGTACCCTGGGACTGTCTGACCAGGACTGGTGAGACATAGAGACAGTGGTCTCTGTACCCTGGGACTGTCTGACCAGGACTGGTGAGACATAGAGACAGTGGTCTCTGTACCCTGGGACTGTCTGACCAGGACTGGTGAGACATAGAGACAGTGGTCTCTGTACCCTGGGACTGTCTGACCAGGACTGGTGAGACATAGAGACAGTGGTCTCTGTACCCTGGGACTGTCTGACCAGGACTGGTGAGACATAGAGACAGTGGTCTCTGTACCCTGGGACTGTCTGACCAGGACTGGTGAGACATAGAGACAGGGTATTGTACAGTTCACCACTTTCCAAGGCCTTTTATCTCTCTCTCTCTGTCTTTTTCTCGATCGGTTTGAATCCTTCCCACTGGACATACACTGGTTGAATCAACGCTGTTTCCAATTCCTTTCAAATAAATTATGTTGACCCAATGTGGAATAGAAGTCTGTGCTCATTGGGTTCTCTCTCTCTCTCTCTCTCTCTCTCTCTCTCTCTCTCTTTCACTGTATTTCTGTCTGTATGAATCTCTCTCTCTCTCTCTCTCTCTCTCTCTCTCTCTGTATGAATCTCTCTCGCTCTCTCTTTCACTCTGTATCTCTGTCTGTATGAATCTCCCTCTCTCTCTCTCTCTCTCTCTCTGTATGAATCTCTCTCGCTCTCTCTTTCACTCTGTATCTCTGTCTGTATGAATCTCCCTCTCTCTCTCTCTCTCTCTCTCTCTCTGTATGAATCCCTCTCGCTCTCTCTTTCACTCTGTGTCTCTGTCTGTATGAATCTCCCTCTCTCTCTCTCTCTCTGTATGAATCTCTCTCTCTCTCTCTTTCACTGTATCTCTGTCTGTATGAATCTCTCTCTCTCTCTCTTTCACTCTGTATCTCTGTCTGTATGAATCTCTCTCTCTCTCTCTCTCTCTCTCTCTCTCTCTCTCTCTCTCTCTCTCTCTCTCTCTCTCTCTCTCTCTCTCCTCTTCATATTCTGGGCTAAGACACAGACAGGCAGGTCTTTCTTCACAGTGGGTGGTGAGGTTTTCTCTGTCTATAATAGGCAGGTCACTGCACAGTCTGAATAATACAGCAGGAGTTTCAGCAGCTTTTCTTAAAATAGCTCCAATGGCGCTTGAAGATTCTGAACAAAAAGAAAACAATATCATGCTTTGTGTGTAGGGATGGACAGTTTGTGCCAGTGTTGTCACACCCTGATCTGTTTCACCTGTCTTTGTGTTTGTCTCCACCCCCCCCCCCCGGGTGTCGCCCATCTTCCCCTGTGTATTTATACCTGTGTTTCCTGTCTGTGCCAGTTCATCTTGTTTGCCAAGTCAACCAGCAGTTTTCTCCTAGCTCCTGTTTTTTCCCAGTCTGTTCTTTTTCTCGTCCTCCTGGTTCTGACCCTTGCCTGTCCTGACTCTGAGCCCGCCTGCCTGACCGTTCTGTTTGCCCCTGACCTCGTGCCTGCCTGCAGACCTGCACCGTTGTGGACTCTGACCTGGTTCTGACCCTTGCCTGTCCTGACTCTGAGCCCGCCTGTCTGACCGTTCTGTTTGCCCCTGACCTCGTGCCTGCCTGCAGACCTGCACCGTTGTGGACTCTGACCTGGTTCTGACCCTTGCCTGTCCTGACTCTGAGCCCGCCTGCCTGACCGTTCTGTTTGCCCCTGACCTCGTGCCTGCCTGCAGACCTGCACCGTTGTGGACTCTGACCTGGTTCTGACCCTTGCCTGTCCTGACTCTGAGCCCGCCTGCCTGACCGTTCTGTTTGCCCCTGACCTCGTGCGTGCCTGCAGACCTGCACCGTTGTGGACTCTGACCTGGTTCTGACCCTTGCCTGTCCTGACTCTGAGCCCGCCTGCCTGACCGTTCTGTTTGCCCCTGACCTCGTGCCTGCCTGCAGACCTGCACCCTTGTGGACTCTGACCTGGTTCTGACCCTTGCCTGTCCTGACTCTGAGCCCGCCTGCCTGACCATTCTGTTTGCCCCTGACCTCGTGCGTGCCTGCAGACCTGCACCGTTGTGGACTCTGACCTGGTTCTGACCCTTGCCTGTCCTGACTCTGAGCCCCCCTGCCTGACCGTTCTGTTTGCCCCTGACCTCGTGCCTGCCTGCAGACCTGCACCCTTGTGGACTCTGACCTGGTTCTGACCCTTGCCTGTCCTGACTCTGAGCCCGCCTGCCTGACCGTTCTGTTTGCCCCTGACCTCGTGCCTGCCTGCAGACCTGCACCATTGTGGACTCTGACCAGGTTCTGACCCTTGCCTGTCCTGACTCTGAGCCCGCCTGCCTGACCGTTCTGTTTGCCCCTGACCTCGTGCCTGCCTGCAGACCTGCACCGTTGTGGACTCTGACCTGGTTCTGACCCTTGCCTGTCCTGACTCTGAGCCCGCCTGCCTAACCGTTCTGTTTGCCCCTGACCTCGTGCGTGCCTGCAGACCTGCACCGTTGTGGACTCTGACCTGGTTCTGACCCTTGCCTGTCCTGACTCTGAGCCCGCCTGCCTGACCGTTCTGTTTGCCCCTGACCTCGTGCCTGCCTGCAGACCTGCACCGTTGTGGACTCTGACCTGGTTCTGAACTGTTGCCTGTCCCCTACCTGCCTTTTGCCTACCAATTGAACTATAATAAATATCAGAGCTCAAACCATCTGCCTCCTGTGTCTGCATCTGGGTCTCGCCTGGTGTCATTATAGTACGAACCGGCCATGACTGACACAGCAGACTTGGACCAGCTCCATCACTCTGTCTCCCTGCTGGGAGCCACCATTAAGATAAGGGAGGAGCCACCATTAAGAGACAGGAGGAGCCACCATTATGAGACAGGAGGAGTCACCATTAAGAGACAGGAGGAGCTACCATTAAGAGACAGGAGGAGTCACCATTAAGAGACAGGAGGAGTCACCATTAAGAGACAGGAGGAGTCACCATTAAGAGACAGGAGGAGTCACCATTAAGAGACAGGGTGAGTCACCATTAAGAGACTGGAGGAGCTACCATTAAGAGACAGGAGGAGTCACCATTAAGAGACAGGAGGAGTCACCATTAAGAGACAGGGTGAGTCACCATTAAGAGACTGGAGGAGCTACCATTAAGAGACAGGAGGAGTCACCATTAAGAGACAGGGTGAGTCACCATTAAGAGACTGGAGGAGCTACCATTAAGAGACAGGAGGAGTCACCATTAAGAGACAGGAGGAGTCACCATTAAGAGACAGGAGGAGCTACCATTAAGAGACAGGAGGAGTCACCATTAAGATACAGGAGGAGTCACCATTAAGAGACTGGAGGAGCTACCATTAAGATACAGGAGGAGCTACTTCAGAACCTGATGGAGGGGTTCTGATCTCTGGCGGAACCTCACGACCTGGGGCTCAAGGTGTTAACATCTGAGACCCCCCAGCCACTCAGTAGCTTCTCTATTAGTGGTGGGTTTGTTCAACCTACCCCAGATCCCCGAGAACCCCGCTTACCACCTCCGGAGTAATATGCTGGGGATCCTGGAACCTGGCAGGCATTTCTTTCCCAATGCTCCCTCATTTTTGAGCTTCAGCCATCTTCATTCCCTTCGGATCGATCGAAGATAGCGTATCTAATTACGCAAATGTCCGGAAAGGCGCTCTCCTGGGCGACGGCTGTCTGGGAGCAAAAATCTGCCGTTTGCCATAACCTGGAATATTTCATTGGGGAGGTGAGGAAGGTATTCGATACTCCGGTGCCCGGGAGAAAGACGTTCCAAAAACTTCTGAAGGTACATCAAAACTCCCGTAATGTGGCAGACTACGCGGTAGATTTTCACACATTGGCCACTGACAGTGCCTTGATACCTTCCTTCACGGACTGTCGGAGGAAATAAAAGACGAGCTCGCAGCTCGGGAGTTACCATTGGACCTCGATTATGAGAACGCCGGAGTGTGCATTTCTGAGAAGAACTGAAGCCACCCGAGCTCCCTCGAGGAGTGTGCATTTCTGAGACGAACTGAAGCCACCCGAGCTCCCTCGAGAAGTGTGCATTTCTGAGAAGAACTGAAGCCACCCGAGCTCCCTCGAGGAGTGTGCATTTCTGAGAAGAACTGAAGCCACCTGAGCTCCCTCAAGGAGTGTGCATTTCTGAGACGAACTGAAGCCACCCATATGAGAAACATATGCAACGGGTGAGTCTGTTACTCCTAAACCTATGCAACTGGGCAGAGCTAGATTATCGCTTAGGGAACGTTCACGTAGGGTGAGCTCCAACTATTGTCTGTACTATGGGGCTGAAGGACCTGCACTGTTAAAATGCCTATTTCTTTAGTAGGTATAAGTACTCTTGTGAGCCATTACTCACACTCCCTTTTTATTTGATCCTGCTGTGGGGAGACCTGTCTAAGTCTCACTGGGTTCTCATTGGCTCTGGGGCAGATGAGAGTTTTATGGACTGTTACGGCTGTGTGGAGAGACGGACCAAGGCACAGCGTGCTCTGAGTTCCACATCTTAATTTTAGTGAAACTTACAAAAACAAAAGGAAACCAACAACTAACGGTAACATCAGAGGTGCTACATGCGCTAACTCAAAACAAGATCCCACAAAACACAGCGGGGAAATGGCTGCCTAAATATGATCCCCAATCAGAGACAACGATAAACAGCTGCCTCTGATTGGGAACCATGCCAGGCCAACATAGATATAAATACACTAGATCACCCACCCTAGTCACACCCTAGTCACACCCCGACTAAAAATTGTCTCTCTATGGTCAGGGTGTGACATGGGTGTGACTCCTCTCTGTTCCATGGACATTCGAGCACTGGATGGCCGATCTGCGGGTATCAGGAAATCACAGTTGCTCAATACAGCATCTCATCATTGATTTCCCCCCATGTTCCTGTTTTGGTATTTTCTTGGCTCCAAAAACACATCCCCGTTATTGACTGGAGCACGTGTTCAATCCTGGGATGGAGTCCGTTCTATCATTTACTTAAAACGGCTCAGCATTCCCCGAGACATCCTCCTCAGGGCTGAAGCAAAGCCTTGGATTTCTCTGACGTCACCCCAAGGTACCATGACCTCCTGGAGGTCTTCAGCAAGGCACAGCTACTTCTTTTCCCCTGGATCGTCCCTACGATTGTGCCATTGACCTTCTCCCAGGCACCACATCGCCTTGTGGTCGGCTATATTCTCTATCCGGCCTGGCGACTAAGGCCAGGAGTATATTGAGGACTCTCTGGAAGCTGGGAGCATTCGTCCTTCTGCATCCCCTGCCGGCGCATGTTTTTTTTTGTGGAAAAGGACTAGACCCTACATCCATGCATTGACTACCGGGGTCTTAATGACATAACGATCAAATAATTTCTCCTAACACTCCTCTCCTCGGCTTTCGAACCTCTCCAGGGGGCTGCTCTCTTTTCCAAGCTGGACCTTCGGAATGCCTACCACCTGATTTGGATACGCGAAGGAGATGAGTGGAAGACCGCTTTCAACACTACCGGTGGACATTATAAGTACCTGGTCATGCCGTTTGGTCTCACCAATGGGCTGTCTTCCAGGCCCTGGTAAACGATGTGCTCCAGGACGTTAAAATCATTTCGTGTTCGTCTCCCTCGACGTAATCCTGTTTCCCCCCTCCCCCCAATTCTGCCCAAGAACACGTCCTCCATGTACGACAAGTCCTTCAGCGCCTCCTGGAGAACCAAGTATTTGTGAAAGACGAGAAGTGCGAGTTCCACAATTCTACAATCTCCCTTTTCTGCATCTGGGTCTCGCCTTGTGTCGTTATACTTGTTGAGCGGTGTCTCGCCTTGTGTCGTTATACTTGTTGAGCGGTGTCTTGTGTCGTTATACTGGTTGAGCGGTGTCTCGCTTTGTGTCGTTATACTTGTTGAGAGGTGTCTCGCCTTGTGTCGTTATACTTGTTGAGCGGTGTCTCGCCTTGTGTCGTTATACTTGTTGAGCGGTGTCTTGTGTCGTTATACTTGTTGAGCGGTGTCTTGTGTCGTTATACTTGTTGAGCGGTGTCTTGTGTCGTTATACTTGTTGAGCGGTGTCTCGTCTTGTGTCGTTATACTTGTTGAGCGGTGTCTTGTATCGTTATACTTGTTGAACGGTGTCATCATACTATAGCCTTCTCTCTGTTGGTATAGTTTGGCTCATTCAGTATATAGTATATAGCCTTATGTATTTTCATTGTAATGATACCTGAACTTTTCTCCTCACATCATTGTCTAGGGATGCTGAACAGGACCTTAAATCATTCAATTGAGTGCTGACAAACAAGACAAAAGGAGTGGTGCGCTCCTATCACGACTGCTTATTGTTGCTTAGCAACAATCATACAACCATTGTATCGCAAGAAGAATGCCACGCTTCTTCCTCAGAATTAATCAGTGTACCTCTTGAGGATCCATGTTCATGAAGAGATTGGAGCTTCAAAATATAGCTGTTATAATTAAAGGGTTTGTAGATACTGTACCAACAGATCCCTGGTGGGTGTATGACTCTGTTCCAAAATAAAGGCCCAACTGTTAGAGGTGTTTCAATGGAGTCCATAACTTCATACACAACTGACACATATTACTCTACAATTACTAAGAAAGTAACAGGAGGGGGAGAAACTGTACTATTGTAGAAATGTAGTACATGGACTATTATGTCACTCTAGAATGTACTGCATGGACTATCATGTCACTCTAGAATGTACTGCATGGATTATCATGTCATTCTAGAATGTACTGCATGGACTATCATGTCACTCTAGAATGTATTGCATGGACTATCATGTCATTCTAGAATGTACTGCATGGACTATCATGTCATTCTAGAATGTACTGCATGGACTATCATGTCACTCTAGAATGTACTGCATGGATTATCATGTCATTCTAGAATGTACTGCATGGACTATCATGTCATTCTAGAATGTACTGCATGGACTATCATGTCACTCTAGAATGTACTGCATGGATTATCATGTCACTCTAGAATGTACTGCATGGATTATCATGTCACTCTAGAATGTACTGCATGGATTATCATGTCATTCTAGAATGTACTGCATGGACTATCATGTCATTCTAGAATGTACTGCATGGACTATCATGTCACTCTAGAATGTACTGCATGGACTATCATGTCACTCTAGAATGTACTGCATGGATTATCATGTCACTCTAGAATGTACTCCATGGACTATCATGTCACTCTAGAATGTACTGCATGGACTATCATGTCACTCTAGAATGTACTGCATGGATTATCATGTCATTCTCGAATGTACTGCATGGATTATCATGTCATTCTAGAATGTACTGCATGGATTATCATGTCATTCTAGAATGTACTGCATGGATTATCATGTCATTCTAGAATGTACTGCATGGATTATCATGTCATTCTAGAATCCCATTGTTGTAAAAGGAATTACCTGATTTGATGGTTACTATCCTTACACTCACTCCTTCTAGAGCAGAATCATGACTAGATCCAATTATTTCATTAACATACTTGCTGAAGTTTAACGAAGTTCGCATCACGAGAAGCTTTCAACATACTATCGCACAACATAATAATCAATGCTGTATATCCATGCATTAGATAACAAACTTCAACGAAGACCAAAGTTATTCCAAATGAAACATTTCAGAATACAATTTAAACTGTCCCAGCAACCCTTTCCATTTCAATGAGCTAGAAAATTACAGCTTGAGTGTTGAAGAGGATGCTGAGAGGCCATGGAACACACTAAGCACATCCCAAATCACACCCTGTTCCCTACATAGTGCACTACTTTTGACAAGAGCCATATGAACCATGATCAAAATTAGTGCACTATATAGGGAATAGGGTGCCATTTAAGACACATTCACAGTCACCCCTTCAGCATAATCATATGTCACAAAAGCAACATAGCAAACATATGATAAACCATTTCCTCATTACGAAACATGAGGAAGATAATTGAAAATGTTTCCAAGTCCAGGTTGAATATTAAAGTGATATTTCTGTGTGTATTCTACTACTGGGACTAATTCAGAAACGCCTGGGGGGGCTCCGTCTGTCTCAAACTAAATTGGTTTACTAAAGTGAACGGGACTGTGTGTGTGTGTGTGTGTGTGTGTGTGTGTGTGTGTGTGTGTGTGTGTGTGTGTGTGTGTGTGTGTGTGTGTGTGTGTGTGTGTGTGTGTGTGTGTGTGTGTGTGTGTGTGTGTGTGTGTGTGTGTGTGCGTCTGCGGCTGCAAGATCACGAGGCAAGGTTAATTGCTGAGCTTCAAACGTAACGTGTCTGATATTTCCGACTGCTTAAACTAACAGAACGTTAAATTTAGGTTCAATATGAGCTTTAATATTAAGGCTTCTGATGATGACCATGTTTATAGGTCAATTAACTGGCTTTTGGCAAATATGAGATTGTGGCCTTTTTGCTGCGATTAAAACAATGAACTTTACCCGTTGCTCCTGGAAATGACAGTACAGAACTTACTGTTGTCGCAGAAATAGGCAAATAATAGCTACAGTATATTGACAATGGTTTGTATCCATTCATTCGCTGTATTGAAAGTAATATCAAAGTTTGTATGAAGTCCAAGAGGTGTAATGACTCTAATCCTAATCTATCTCAACACGGTGATGCATCTTTCTCTCTGCAGGAGAATATTTGCTTGTTGTGAGTTATGATTTCCAGACAGAACTTGTTACATCCCAAATAGCACCCTATTGGCCCTGTAGTCCACTATGTAGGGACTAGAGTGCCATTTGGAATGCATTCCTCGACTGTTGCGTGACGATGTAATCAACAGCCTCAAATTATTTCTTTTCTTGCCTCCTTTGACAAATACTTGCAATAATTATTTATGTTCGATCAGAGAATACACAAAAATGACTGAAGTTCCTCTCATTCCAAACCTGATTTAGTTTTACAGAACTTTAAAGGGGCAATCCAGGATTAGAAGAAAAAAATAACAATATATTTGATTTAAGTCGGAAAAAAAGGGCTGTACCAATCACAGATTGCCCCTTTAACTCTGATTTGTGTTACATGACTTTAAATTGGCAGTTCTGCTTCTGATTGAATCAGTCTTGTTATTTCCATTCAGAAGAATTGATCTGTTTGTCGTCGTGATTTAGCCTGGAAGTCAATTACTGACTTGTCGGACCAATTCCATCCACATTGTCATGTTTGAATTGGTTTTTGATAAACAATTAAGTTGTGTGCAAAATAAAATACATACAATACAGTGCTTTCATATACAAATCAAACCTATTGATGACAAATACATGCAAAGCATTCAATCTTTAGGGACTTAATGTTACAGGGGGACTTCCTGACAACTTCCCCTTTATTTGTTAACGCACACACACACACACACACACACACACACACACACACACACACACACACACACACACACACACACACACGTACACACGCACGCACACACGCACGCACGCACGTACACACGTACACACACACACGCACGCACGCACACACACACATAAAATTTGATTTGATTTGACACACACACAGACACACAGACACACAGACACACACACACACACACACACACACACACACACACACACACACACACACACACACACACACACACACACACACACGCGTCCAGGTTCATGAGAATTGTAGGTCAACTGCTCATCCCCAATTAACAGTTTGATTTGAGGGTTGATAGGTGCTGATATCTGGCTTTAGAGAGGAGGCATTCTCTCTCCTCTCTCGTCCTCTTTCACTCCCACCGTGTTGTCTGTCTTACATACCTCCTTTTCTACACATTTTCTTGTTGGGTTTCCTGGCACATTCCTTGGATATTCTTTTGACTGTAAAATGAATAAAAAAAACTACAAAATAACAGAAGGCTCTGGAAAAGACCTGGAGGGTGACATGCAACAACTTCATATTGAGCCAACCCCCCCAACCCCCCCATTCCTCCCCATCCCTCCCTCCCTCATCAACAACAACGACAGAGGATCTGTCCAGAGAGTAACTGGGGGTGTTTCTGCAGAAATATTCCAAAATGGTGGAATGAATTTGCTGCACGTCGGAACACAAGAAGCCCATATTCACATGCACTTCTATATAAGACCCCTTACCACCACACAGTAGCTTTCCTCGAATCAATGCCTGTTCCAGCACATTGACAACAGTATTTGCTGTTCAAATTACAATGAAATTGTACGCAATATTTTGTATCAATATGATACTGGGACAACTTACCATTTCAAGCTTCGCTGTGTGGGTCTTAAAATGGATTGAAATGTACAGCACCAGTCAATAGTTTAGACACACCTACTCTTTCAAGGGTTTTTTCGATATTTTTACTATTTTCTACATCAAAACTATGAATTAAACACATATGAAATCATGAATTATCTCCTGAAGATTTAAACATTTGATGATCCATTGGTGGAGTTTAAACACTTGATCTATTGTATATATCACAGAAGAGTGTAATTGTCTTTAGGACAGCTGTTTTTTTAGTCAAGACTTTCGTGTTTTTTAACGTAATATGTAATTGATGTACTGTATGTGTGTCTATAGTTTTGTTTAATATTGTGCTAGTGTATGTAAGTTGTTTTGTCTGAAACTTTGTTCCTCCTGCTGCTATTGGACCAAGTCTCAAGAGATGTTCTCAATCTCAATGAGAAATGCTTGTATAAATAAAGGTTAAATATATATTTTTTTAAATGTAGTATCCAAAAAAGTGTTAAACAAATCAAAATATATTTTATATTTGAGATTCTTCAAAGTATCTTCAAAGTATCAACCAGTATCAACCAGCTTCATGAGAAAGTCACCAGGAATGGATTTCAATTAACAGGTGTGGCAAGTTAAAAGTTCATTTGTGGAATTTATTTCCTTCTAAATGTGTTCGAGCCAATCAGCTGTGTTGGGACAAGGTAGGGATGGTATACAGAAAATAGCCCTGTTTGTTAAAGGACCAAGTCCAGATTATGCTAAGATCAGTTCAAATAGGCAAAGACAAACAGCAGTCCATCATTACTTTAAGACATGAAGGTCAATACGGAACATTTCAAGAACTTTGAAAGTTTCTTCAAGTGCAGTTGCAAAAACCATAAAGCGCTATGATAAAACTGACTCTCATGAGGACCGCCACAGGAAAGGAAGGCCCAGAGTTACCTCTGCTGCAGAGGATAAATTAATTAGAGTTAACTGCACATCAGATTGCAGCCCAAATAAATGCTTCAAGTAATAGATCCATCTCAACATCATCTGTTCAGAGGAGAATGCATGAATCAGGCCTTCATGGTCGTATAGATGCAAATAAAACACAACTAAAGGACACCAATAATAAGAAGAGACTTGCTTGGGCCAAGAAATGAAAATTAGACTGGTGGAAATCTGTCCTGTAGTCTGATGAGTCCAAATTTGAGATTTCTGGTTCCAACTGCCGTGTCTTTGTGAGACGCAGAGTAGGTGAACATATGATCTCCGCATGTGTGGTTTCCACTGTGAAGCATGGAGGAGGTGGTGTGATGGTGCGGGGGTGCTATGCTGGTGACACTATCGTTGATTTATTTAGAATTCAAGGTACATTTAACCAGAATGGCTACCACAGTATTCTGCAGCGATATGCCATCTATTGTAGAACAATTACAGTTTTCATTCTGTTTATGCATCAAATAATGTTTCTCAGTACTCTCTCATCTGTTTCTGTGGGACTGAGTTAGGCTTCTGGGGGTTGATTTATGGTGACTTGGTGATAAAACCTACAGCTTGCATTCTATAGAATGAGGTGGTACTTGTGTATGGTGAGGTACCAGGGAGGAGATGTTTCTGGACGGCTGATGGGAGGAACCTTGTCTTAGGGGCCTGGGTTTCTGTACAATTGGAACAGACTTCACAGTAAATGCTATCTGGCCGGGGGATACTCCTTCCTCACATACAAATTCTAACATTTCAACGTATTCCAGATGTCTTAACTACAAAAGACTGTGGCTCAGTTGTGCTCATTGAGCTCTCGGCATCACACTTCAGAGTGTGGGATCGACCAGCTTTATTATTTCAATAATTAATCAATATTAAATCAAGATGATTTTTTGAAGAAATAACAGTCTCTCTCACTTGATTAGAATATTCCATGACACCTCCTCCCAGCTGTGAACTGCACTGAGGCTAGGTAACACCACCGATAAATCCACGATAATCAAGAATTTCAATAAGCATTTCTCTACGACTGGCCATGCTTTCCTCCTAGCTACCCCAACCCCGGCCAACAGCTCTGCACCCCCCGCAGCTACTTGCCCCAGCCTCCCCAGCTTCTCCTTCACCCAAATCCAGATAGCAGATGTTCTGAAAGAGCTGCAAAACCTGGACCCGTACAAATCAGCTGGGCTAGACAATCTGGACCCTCTCTTTCTAAAATTATCCACCGCCATTGTTGCAACTCCTATTACAAGTCTGTTCAAACTCTCATACGTATTTTCCGAGATCCGTAAAGATTGTAATGCTGCCGCGGTCATCCCCCTCTTCAAAGCGGGTGACACTCTAGACCCAAAATATTATAGACCTATATCCATCCTGCCCTGCCTTTCTAAACAGATCACTGACCATTTCGAATCCTACCATACCTTCTCCGCCGTGCAATCCTGTTTCCGAGCTGGTCACGGATGCACCTCAGCCACGCTCAAGGTACTGAACGATATCATAACCACCATCGATAAAAGACAGTACTGTGCAGAAGTCTTCATCAACCTGGCCAAGGCTTTCGGCTGTCAATCACCGTATCCTTATCGGCAAATTCAACAGCCTTGGTTTCTCGAATGACTGCCTCGCCTGGTTCGCCAACTACTTCTCAGATAGAGTTCAGTGTGTCAAATTGGAGGGCCTGTTGTCCGGACCTCTGGCAGTCTCTATGGAGGTACCACAGGGTTCAATTCTCGGGCTGACTCTTTTCTCTCTTTTCTCACCCGCCCGCACGACTAGCATCACCACTCTGGACAGTCCTGACTTGGAATATGTGGACAACTACAAATACCTAGGTGTCTGGCCAGACTGTAAACTCTCCTTCCAGCCTTATATTATGCATCTATAATCCAAAATCAAATCTAGAATTGGCTTCCTATTTCGCAACAAAGCTTCCTTCACTCACGCTGCCAAACATACCCTCG
>NC_088243.1:83516241-83526241 GCF_036934945.1 Oncorhynchus masou masou
ACACACACACACACACACACACACACACACACACACACACACACACACACACACACACACACACACACACACACACACACACACACACACACACACACACGTCACTGCAGACGCACACACCTGTTGATTAAGATAATATGGATGTCTTACCAGTTAGAGTGACCAAACGTATCTACATGTACGTAGCATGTTGTTGCACTGTTCTAAAAGTCGAGCATCAACAGCTGAATCTGAAATAAGGACAGGGAGGACATGAAATAAGGACAGAGAGAGGACATGAAATAAGGACAGAGAGGACATGAAATAAGGACACAGAGAGGACGTGAAATAAGGACAGAGAGAGAACATGAAATAAGGACACAGAGAGGACGTGAAATAAGGACAGAGAGGACATGAAATAAGGACAGAGAGGACATGAAATAAGGACAGAGAGGACATGAAATAAGGACAGAGAGGACATGAAATAAGGACAGAGAGGACATGAAATAAGGACAGAGAGGACATGAAATAAGGACACAGAGAGAACATGAAATAAGGACAGAGAGGACATGAAATAAGGACACAGAGAGAACATGAAATAAGGACAGAGAGGACATGAAATAAGGACAGAGAGGACATGAAATAAGGACAGAGAGGACATGAAATAAGGACAGAGAGGACATGAAATAAGGACAGAGAGGACATGAAATAAGGACAGAGAGGACATGAAATAAGGACAGAGAGAACATGAATTAAGGACAGAGAGGACATGAAATAAGGACACAGAGAGAACATGAAATAAGGACAGAGAGGACATGAAATAAGGACAGAGAGGACATGAAATAAGGACAGAGAGGACATGAAATAAGGACAGAGAGGACATGAAATAAGGACAGAGAGGACATGAAATAAGGACACAGAGAGGACATGAAATAAGGACAGAGAGGACATGAAATAAGGACACAGGGAGAACATGAAATAAGGACAGAGAGGACATGAAATACGGACACAGAGGGGACATGAAATAAGGACACAGGGAGAACATGAAATACGGACACAGAGAGGACATGAATAAGGACAGAGAGAGGACATGGGCTGTCTTCATAGAGAATCTAGGAGTAAAACTGGCTTACAGGACAACTTGTCGTTGATCAGGCTTTTTAACACGCTACCGACAGAAGATGCCATACCGCTGGTACAAACTTCAGACGAGTCGCGTCGGGCTTGTAGAGCAAAACGGAGAGTACCATAGTGTTAGTGAGAGTCTCATCTTTCCATAGACTGGAAACTTGTAGCCCAAACCGTTCAGAAGTTACAGACATTTCCTCCAGATTTTCCAGATGTCTCATGGTCTGACAAACACCCTCTAGCTCTGCCAACTTCCACCGCAGATGCGCAAGGGCGACAGGTGGAGGCGGTGGATTGAGAAGCAGACCATGAAAAAATATTATGTTAGATACTCAAAAGGTTTTTAAATACCCTGCCTCTCTCCTCTCCCTCCTCACCCTGTTAAACACCCTGCCTCTCTCGTCTCCCTCCTCAATATGTTAAACACCCTGCCTCTCTCCTCTCCCTTCTCACCCTGTTATTAAACACCCTGCCTCTCTCCTCTCCCTCCTCACCCTGTTAAACACACTGCCTTTCTCCTCTCCCTCCTCACCCTGTTATTAAACACCATGCCCCTCCTCTCCCTCATCACCCTGTTAAACACCCTGCCTCTCTCCTGCCCCTCCTCCCCCTGTTATTAAACACCCTACCTCTCTCCTCTCCCTCCTCGCCCTGTTAAACACCCTACCTCTCTCCTCCCCCTCCTCACCCTGTTAAACTCCCTGCCTCTCTCCTCCCCGCCCTGTTAAACACCCTACCTCTCTCCTCTCCCCCCTCACCCTACCTCTCTCCTCCCCCTCCTCACCCTATTGAACACCCTACCTCTCTCCTCCCCTTCCTCCCCTTGTTGAACACCCTACCTCTCTCCTTTCTCCCCACCTCCCCCCTCCTCACCCTGTTAAACACTGTCATGTCTTTGGCATCATTAAAAGTGAAGACTTATTTTATCAAATCAATTCTTTGTAATTATTATTACGCGATTAAACTGATTTATCATGTAAATGTAAGTAACTAGGAAGTCGGGGCACCACGGAAATTCTTCAGATTACAAATTTATAATTTTCCGAATATAACTCTTCAGATATTTTAATATCTGATCAATTAGTCTTCTAATTAATGAATTATTATTTACCTCACGTCAGTCTCATCTGAACGTCGTAAATTGTTGGTCATCTGCATGAACTCAGCCTTTACTATGAATCATCCATACACCAATTGGCTTCATCATTTATTTACTAACTAACTAAATAATCACAGAAATGCATAAACAAACAGGAGATATGTTACGAACAAGGATAGGAAGATTCCCTAGTGGGCTTAGCCGATATGACGGCTTGGTGGACAAAGGAAAGTGGGTGTGGACTGAGAAGGGCGGGAAAGACAAAAGGAGTCACTACACACAGTTGCTAATTATATTAATTGAAATGCTAATCCTTTGCACATGAATGCTCACTCATTCGGGAATAATTGCAATCAATATATATTTACACCCATGTGTCGTGATCTCTGTTGGAATCGTCAGTCTGTCTGCTGAAGAGTTCATCCGAGTCTCTCTCTCTCTTTCTGTTTTCCTGGATCAGTCTTGGTTAGAATGGATACTTCAGAGTACCATTCAGAAATGTATTCATAGCATAGATGTTTTGGCGGATGTCGGTCTTCGCATCCCAGGTTTACATAAATTCTAGGCTGCAGACTAGTAATTAGTATCTAAGATTTGCTCTTATTCTGTGGGGATCGATAGTCTCAGAGTTGAACCATTTCCAGACGTGTAGCCAACGCTCCACGTGGTATGGTTAGGAATTCAATAACTATTCGCAATCACAGCTCACGCTGTGGATTTGCTTAGTCTTGGTACTCAAACCTGTGCCACCTCAGCTTACACCGAGGTACGCGTGGTCTGAAGAGGATTTCATCAGGGGGGGCTTTTATTCCTAACAGTAGAAAAGGTGGTTCTATGATGTCTGATCATGTCTGTGCTAACAGGGCCAATGACTTAGTTAAACTTTAAAGGGAATACAATTCTCTCACATTAAAGGTTTAACATCAGATTACATGATTTCACAAATAGTTTAATCTTTACTCATTCATTTGATACTGTCATGTTCGTCGTAAAGAGGAGACCAAGGCGCAGCGTGATATGAATACATATTATATATTTATATTTAATGAAGAAAGAACCCTAAAACAAACTTACAAAACAACCGTGACGCTCTATATAAACAGTGCAGACACAGGCAACTAGACATAGACAATAACCCACAAAATACCCAAAGCAGATGGCTGCCTAAATATGATTCCCAATCAGAGACACCGATAAACAGCTGCATCTAATTGAGAGCCAATCTAGGCAACTATAGACATACATAAACACAACCCCATAAACCTACAAAACCCCTAGACAGTACAGAAACACATATGTCACACCCTGACCTAACCAAAAATATATAAAGAAAACAAAGAATACTCAGGTCAGGGCATGACAGATACAATAATTAGATGCAAACCTCATAACGGATGCACCTGTATAAACAGGGTTATGGTAATGTGCCTGTATTGTCTTTCATGAGGTCACAAACATGAAACAAAACGGACCGGGTCGTAGCTGGCTTCTCCACCGACCGGTTACACATTCTCCAAAACATGGATATTGTTCAGTTCCTTTGTTCTACTGTGAAACTCCCTCTCTTTACTGCATTACCAAGGGGAGAGAGTCTCCGCCAGGAATTTACTGCCTGAGATAACAGAACCTGGGTGTAGGAGAGAGTGACAGAGAGGGGGAAGCCATGATCTACACCCAGAAAGGGCCACGTCATGACAACACCCTACCTCTCTCCTCCCCCTCCTCCCCCTGTTAAACACCCTACCTCTCTCCTCCCCCTCCTCCCCCTGTTAAACACCCTACCTCTCTCCTCCCCCTCCTCCCACTGTTGAACACCCTACCTCTCTCCTCCCCCTCCTCCCCCTGTTAAACACCCTACCTCTCTCCTCCCCCTCCTCCCCCTGTTAAACACCTTACCTCTCTCCTCCCCCTCCTCCCCCTCCTACCCCTGTTAAACACCCTACCTCTCTCCTCCCCCTCCTCCCCCTGTTAAACACCCTACCTCTCTCCTCCCCCTCCTCCCCCTCCTACCCCTGTTAAACACCCTACCTCTCTCCTCCCCCTCCTCCCCCTGTTAAACACCCTACCTCTCTCCTTTTCCCATACTCACCCCCTCCCCTCTTGCCCCCATCCTCACCCCCATTCTCCTCACCCTGTTCAACGCTCTCCTCATCCTCCTCACCCCCTGAACCAGTCCTCTCCCCCTATTCCCCTCCAACCCCAACTCACTCCCTCCCTCCTTTCCTCCTTCTTCACCCACTTCTCCTCACCCCATGCATCATCATTTCAAAATGACCCCAACCCTGACCACTGACCACTAACCACTGACCACTAACCACTGACCACTGACCACTAACCACTGACCACTAACCACTAACCACTGACCACTGACCACTGACCACTAACCACTAACCACTGACCACTGACCACCAACCACTAACCACTGACCACTGACCACTGACTACTAACCACGGACCACTGACTACTAACCACTGACCACTGACTACTAACAACTAACCACTGACTACTGACCACTGACTACTAACAACTAACCACTGACTACTAACCACGGACCACTGACCACTGACCACTGACTACTAACCACTGACTACTAACCACTGACCACTGACCACTGACTACTGACCACTGACTACTAACCACTAACCACTGACCACTGACCACTAACTACTAACCACTTACCACTGACTACTGACCACTGACCACTGACCACTTACCACTGACCACCAACCACTGACTACTGACCACTGACTACTAACCACTGACCACTAACCACTGACCACTGACTACTAACCACTGACCACTGACTACTAACCACTGACTACTAACTACTAACCACTGACTACTAAACACTGACCACTGACTACTAACCACTGACCACTGACCACTAACCACTAACTACTAACCACTGACTACTAACCACTGACCACTGACCACTAACCACTAACCACTGACTACTAACCACTGACCACTGACTACTAACCACTGACTACTAACCACTGACCACTGACCACTAACTACTGACCACTGACTACTAACCACTGACCACTAACCACTGACTACTGACCACTGACTACTAACCACTGACCACTGACTACTAACCACTGACCACTAACCACTAACCACTGACTACTAACCACTGACTACTAACCACTGACCACTGACCACTAACCACTAACCACTGACTACTAACCACTGACTACTAACCACTGACCACTGACTACTAACCACTGACCACTGACCACTAACCACTGACTACTAACCACTGACCACTGACCACTGACAACTAACCACTGACTACTAAACACTGACCACTGACCACTGACTACTAACCACTGACTACTAACCACTGACTACTAACCACTGACCACTGACCACTGACAACTAACCACTGACTACTAAACACTGACCACTGACCACTGACTACTAACCACTGACTACTAACCACTGACTACTAACCACTGACTACTAACCACTGACCACTAACCACTGACCACTGACCACTTACCACTGACCACCAACCACTGACTACTGACCACTGACTACTAACCACTGACCACTAACCACTGACCACTGACTACTAACCACTGACCACTGACTACTAACCACTGACTACTAACTACTAACCACTGACTACTAACCACTGACCACTGACTACTAACCACTGACCACTGACCACTAACTACTAACCACTAACCACTGACTACTAACCACTGACCACTGACCACTAACCACTAACCACTGACTACTAACCACTGACCACTGACTACTAACCACTGACTACTAACCACTGACCACTGACCACTAACTACTGACCACTGACTACTAACCACTGACCACTAACCACTGACTACTGACCACTGACTACTAACCACTGACCACTGACTACTAACCACTGACCACTGACTACTAACCACTGACCACTGACCACTAACCACTAACCACTAACCACTGACTACTAACCACTGACTACTAACCACTGACCACTGACCACTAACCACTAACCACTGACTACTAACCACTGACCACTGACTACTAACCACTGACCACTGACTACTAACCACTGACCACTGACCACTAACCACTGACTACTAACCACTGACCACTGACCACTGACAACTAACCACTGACTACTAAACACTGACCACTGACCACTGACTACTAACCACTGACTACTAACCACTGACCACTGACAACTAACCACTGACTACTAAACACTGACCACTGACCACTGACTACTAACCACTGACTACTAACCACTGACTACTAACCACTGACTACTAACCACTGACCACTAACCACTGACTACTAACCACTGACCACTGACAACTAACCACTGACTACTAAACACTTACTACTAAACACTGACCACTGACCACTGACTACTAAACACTGACCACTGACCACTGACTACTAACTACTAACCACTGACTACTGACCACTGACCACTGACCACTGACTACTAACCACTGACTACTAACCACTGACTACTAACCACTGACTACTAACCACTGACCACTAACCACTGACCACTAACCACTGACTACTAACCACTGACTACTAACCACTGACTACTAACTACTGACCACTGACTACTAACCACTGACCACTAACCACTGACCACTAACCACTGACTACTAACTACTAACCACTGACTACTGACCACTAACCACTGACTACTAACCACTGACTACTAACCACTGACCACTAACCACTGACTACTAACCACTGACTACTAACCACTGACCACTAACCACTGACTACTAACCACTGACCACTAACCACTGACTACTAACCACTGACCACTAACCACTAACCACTGACCACTGACTACTAACCACTGACCACTAACCACTGACTACTAACCACTGACTACTAACCACTGACTACTAACCACTGACCACTAACCACTAACCACTGACCACTGACTACTAACCACTGACTACTAACCACTGACTACTAACCACTGACTACTAACCACTGACTACTAACCACTGACTACTAACCATGAACAACTTTTTTTCTTTTTGAACAGGCACATGTCCAGGCACACTTAACTGCACTGGAGGACCCTTTGTTCCGTTCTGCTCTCCTCCTAGTACAACGGGCACATCTCTGCAACGCCATAAAAGACCCGAGCACAGAGCCAAATGTACTCTTATCCTCCCACTCCCTACATCCCTTAGAGAGAGAGATATGTGTTTGAGAGAGAGAGAGGTGTTTGAGTGAGAGAGAGAGAGAGAGAGAGAGAGAGAGAGAGAGAGAGAGAGAGAGAGAGAGAGAGAGAGAGAGGGGTGTTTGAGAGAGAGAGAGGGACAGGTGTTTTAGAGAGAGAGAGCGAGAGAGAGGGAGAGAGAGGGGGCAGAGGTGTTTGAGAGAGAGAGAGAGAGAGGGACAGAGGTGTTTGAGAAAGAGAGAGAGAGAGAGAGAGAGAGGTAGTTTGAGAGAGAGAGAGAGTGATGATGGAGAGGGAGACCTGAGGAGAGGAGCTGGGTCTTTCAAGCTACTGTAAATGATAACCTTCGACTAGAGAGTGAATGGAGTCTGCTACATGGGAGGAATAATGGACTGGTTGGTTTGAGAGAACCTAAATGCACTGCTATTACCGTCTCCTCTTCAACAAAGGGCTGGAGATTCTGAGAGAAACATTAGGGGCCAGTGGAAATCTCTAATGTGGAATCGAATGTAATCCAAAGAGAGTTCAATCTGACCTGAGTAGACGTAAGTATGGGTTACATATGCTACAATTACAGGTGGGCCAAGCGCATAGACTCACAAGCATTTCGCTACACTTGCATTAACATCTGCTAACCATGTGTATGTGACAAATACAATTTGATTTGGAAGAGACTATACAAGGCCCACAGAGACCCTAAAGGGACACACTGTTATAGTACCTCTGATGTTCACATTCAAATGAAACACAGCAAACTAGGAAAACTTAGAGGCTATTCTCATTGACAAACAATGACAAACAATTTAAATATGTACATCAAATTTTCAATTTACATGACATCGTTGCCTTAGCTTTCGTTGTCTGACAATGTGACATTCTTGCTCTGGAACTAAAAATGCAGTGTAAATATCAGTGTTCTCGTAACCACTAGCTAGTGTGCCTGCAAACTGAACTATTCAACAATGTGAGTAAATGATCCTCTAAAACATACTAGGTTTCCAGATTTTCATACCGTCAGACCATTTCTGTACCATACCGGTGTATACGGTATTACCGAAAGCGCACACAAGGGCTGCTATTTCAATATTTATTTTTAGGGCAACAAGGATCTTGATCCAGGAGGGAGTTGAACATTTCCGCTGTAACCAAGAAGCTTGATCTTGACATTGAGCCACTTAGCTAGCAAGTTAGCAAACCAAATGCATAGCTGGAGACCTGGGCTGGATATGATTTATTTGACACATCTTAAATTTCTTAAAGTTATACTTAACTTAGTTATAAGCAGTGGCGCAGCACGTGCACCCTCCCCCAAACCTCTCCCCCAAAAACGGTATTGAAAATCACACCGTTGGTATTTCGAAATACCCCCTGTATATGGTATAAACGGTATATCGCCCAAGCCTACTAGCTACAGTCCTAAATAATGCAACCAATCCATATTACACTCCTGAATAATGCAACCAAACCACATTACACTCCTGAATAATGCAACCAAACCACATTACACTCCTGAATAATGCAACCAAACCACATTACACTCCTAAATAATGCAACCAAACCACATTACACTCCTGAATAATGCAACCAAACCACATTACACTCCTGAATAATGCAACCAAACCACATTACACTCCTGAATAATGCAACCAAACCACATTACACTCCTGAATAATGCAACCAAACCACATTACACTCCTGAATAATGCAACCAAACCACATTACACTCCTGAATAATGCAACCAAACCACATTACACTCCTGAATAACGCAACCAAACCACATTACACTCCTGAATAATGCAACCAAACCACATTACACTCCTGAATAATGCAACCAAACCACATTACACTCCTGAATAACGCAACCAAACCACATTACACTCCTGAATAATGCAACCAAACCACATTACACTCCTGAATAATGCAACCAAACCACATTACACTCCTGAATAATGCAACCAAACCACATTACACTCCTGAATAATGCAACCAAACCACATTACACTCCTGAATAATGCAACCAAACCACATTACACTCCTGAATAACGCAACCAAACCACATTACACTCCTGAATAATGCAACCAAACCACATTACACTCCTGAATAATGCAACCAAACCACATTACACTCCTGAATAACGCAACAATTCAAAAGCATTTGCAAGCAATTAAAGGGATTAATTTTCTTGAACATAAACGAATTAGCTAAATGTAGCTTGCAAGACAATAACACAGCTAGCTAGCTAGCCAGATAATAACTTTAGCATATCAGAGATGAATGTTTACCCCTCTCATAAGATTGTAAAATTAGAGATTCAGCGTATTAAAGTTGCTTTACAACAAACAAGTCTTAATTGTATCAATATCGTAGAAGTCATTATATTAGGTAAACACAAAATTGCAACTGAAAACATTGATAATTTCCTGGTGTTGATTAGCGTCTTGCTGCATGCCTCTGGCATGGACGACGGTGGCTCACAGCAGCCAAAAGGAGGGGGGGGGGGTGCTGTTGAGCTTCATTTTCTTAAAGACACTGCGACTGCATCCATTCTGTAACAGATCTATACCATTCTATCCATTCTCTAACAGATCCATACCATTCTATCCATTCTCTAACAGATCC
>NC_088243.1:83531241-83663741 GCF_036934945.1 Oncorhynchus masou masou
TTACAGTTGACAGTACGCTTTCGGGCAGGTAGTAATCTTCTGGCATCTGCCAAACCCAGATTCGTCTGTCAGATGATGAAACGTGATTTGTCACTCCAGAGAACGTTTCCACTGCTCCAGAGTCCAATGGCGGTGAGCTTTACACCACTCCAGCCAATGCTTGGCATTGCACATGGTGATGTTTGGCTTTTGTGTGGCTGTTCGGCCATGGAAAACCATTTCATGAAGCTCCCAAAGAACAGTTATTGTGCTGACGTTGCTTCCAGAGGAAGTTTGGAACTCGGTAATGAGTGTTGCAACCGAGGACAGACTATTTTTAATGCGCTATACACTTCAGCACTCTGCGGTCCCATTCTGTGAACTTGTGTGGCCTACCACTTTGTGGCTGAGCCATTGTTGCTCCAAGATGTTTCCATCTCACAATAACAGCACTTACAGTTGACCGGGGCAGATCTAGCAGGGCAGAAATTTGACCAACTGACTTGTTGGAAAGGTGATATCCTATGACGGTGCCACGTTGAAAGTCACTGAGATTTTCAGTCAGGCCATTCTACTGTCAATGTTTGTGTATGGAGATTGCATGGCTGTGTTCTCTATTGTTTTACACATGTCAGCAACGGGTGTGGCTGAAAAATCCAAATTCACTCATTTGAAGTGGTGTCCACATACTTTTGTATATATAGTGTATGTAACTTTAACCCTAAGGTTCCCCTCTGCCTGGAGTTGAATTTCATGACCCAGCTTAGCTTGGTAAAGTAATAGATGGAACCAACCTCCCACACATCCCACCTACATTGCTGAGTCTGATGGCGGTCAGAGTGGAGGTCATATGGGATGTTCTAGCTGTTCTCCTCTGCCCAAATAAACACTGTATTCCAGGACATGCAGCATATTCAGATGAAGGTAGCTACTACAAGCAGCTTGTTACAGCAGCTCATCCATGTTGTGTCATATCTACTGGGCCTCCCTTACTAGTGATTCATTATCTCACAGAGCTGCGTGTGTGTGTGTGTGTGTGTGTGTGTGTGTGTGTGTGTGTGTGTGTGTGTGTGTGTGTGTGTGTGTTTCTTACACCCAGTTCTTCACACATTCCCCAGTTAGGGTATAATACATCCCCCGGGGTTTCAACAAGGACTAACATCCTGAACACAAATGGTCAACATTATTATACATGTATAGAATAATAGGCTGTTGGTATATAAATATATTGTAGTCGATAATTATAATGTCGGGACCTAATTAAATACATATATACATACTAAAGTTCTGTTTAACAACAACAACAGTCAAGAATCTCATTTACACTTACTACAATGAAATACACATCCGCTGAACAACAACAAAGTCACAAATCAAAGGAAGATGAAATAACTAAATGTTGTAGTAAATAAGGTGTAACGTTTCTGGACATGCAGGGCTGGGGGAAATTAATTCTGGTTGTCTGGCTTTGTGTTGTGTCTGTTTTATGGAATAGAAACAAATCTTAGAGAGTTCTGTTGAAGGGCCCATGCAAATCCAAGCAAAGCCAAGCCAAGCAGACCCAGACCCTTTGAAGAGCTGATCGCTCTGAGGGCGACACTGAGCTAACCTCTATTTCAAAGAATGTTCATAGCTCCTGTACTAACAGATGATTGGTCCATAGCTCCTGTGCTAACAGATGATTGGTCCATAGCTCATGTGCTAACAGATGATTGGTCCATAGCTCCTGTGCTAACAGATGATTGGTCAATAGCTCCTGTTCTAACAGATGATTGGTCTATAGCTCCAGTGCTAACAGATGATTGGTCTATAGCTCCTGTGCTAACAGATGATTGGTCCATAGCTCCTGTACGAACAGATGATTGGTCCATAGCTCCTGTACTAACAGATGATTGGTCTATAGCTCCTGTGCTAACAGATGACTGGTCCATAACTCCTGTACTAACATATGATTGGTCTATAGCTCCTGTGCTAACAGATGACTGGTCCATAACTCCTGTACTAACATATGATTGGTCCATAACTCCTGTACTAACATATGATTGGTCTATAGCTCCTGTGCTAACAGATGATTGGTCTATAGCTCCTGTGCTAACAGATGATTGGTCCATAGCTCCTGTGCTAACAGGTGATTGGTCCATAGCTCCTGTACTAACAGATGATTGGTCTATAGCTCCTGTGCTAACAGATGATTGGTCCATAGTTCCTGTACTAACAGATGATTGGTCCATAGCTCCTGTGCTAACAGTTGATTGGTCCATAGCTCCTGTGCTAACAGATGATTGATCCATAGCTCCTGTGCTAACAGATGATTGGTCTATAGCTCCAGTGCTAACAGATGATTGGTCTATAGCTCCAGTGCTAACAGATGATTGGTCCATAGCTCATATTATTCTGAACGTACTGGATATAAAGTCACAGCTTTCATCCATATCATTTTGAATAATGTGTTTTGTACCAGACAGAGAAGAACACATGATCTGGCGCCACACAACAGCACATTTCCATTTCATTTGTAAGGTTGCAAAATGTTGGTGCCTTTTTCAAACTCCAGAAATCCTGGTTGTATTTTGAAATGGTGTGAAGTAGTGCAGTAGGACACACCAAGTGTCTTGACATTTGCAGACGACCTAGCATAGCTGCATTAATATGCTGAGGCAAGACATTCCTTCATATCTTGTACAGGCAAAGCTGTTTTGTTAATTCCATCTATCCTCAGTATAATGTTATGATGTGAACTGCTGTTTGAGAACAACCGTATTTCACATGTTAAAGCTAGATCCTTCATCTTGAATATACCAGTGTAGCATATTTACATTTACATTACATTTAAGTCATTTAGCAGACGCTCTTATCCAGAGCGACTTACAAATAATATTGTCACCTTACTTAGTCCTCTGGGCATAAAGTTGTAATGGAGGTGGTTTGGGAAACCAGGCTAGGCTTTAGCTCAGAGGATTAACATAGTCATAGTATTATTATGTGAAGCCAACCCGTGTTGATCAGATAACGACACTTATAGCCACAAACACACATTCAGTAGATGAGACAGTAAACCTAACAATATTCATGTTTTTGCTAACTATGAAAACCCAGAGAAAACCTGAAAGCAAATTGGGTTTCAACTAACTTGAAGAGGAAGTTGAATAGAGAAAATAGCATTTATTATTGAAGTTTAACCCCATTAAATGGAGGTTTCCTTCTCAAAGAGCGTGACTTGTTGTTGTCATGCAGCTAGAGAAGCATTTACAAGAGCCAAGAGCCAGTCCAGCCCAGCCCAGCCCAGCCCAGCCCAGCCCAGCTCACCTCAGCCCAGCCCAGCCCAGCCCAGCTCACCTCAGCCCAGCCCAGCTCAGCTCAGCCCAGCCCAGCCCAGCTCACCTCAACCCAGCCCAGCTCAGTCCAGCCCATCCCAGCGCAGCCAAGAGCCAGCCCAGCTCAGCCCAGCCCAGCCCAGCCCAGCTCAGCTCAACCCAGCCCAGCCAAGAGCCAGCCCAGCTCAGCCCAGCCCAGCCCAGCTCAGCCCAGCTCAGCCCAGCTCAGCTCAGCTCAGTAACAGTCATGCTATTTACATAAAAATCATTTGTGAAGCTGCAGAGTGAGCAGCAAGTGTCGAATCACAAAACGTAAGGAGACAAAGAGTATTGATGGGGGACAAGCGGAGAATCCTGAATTTTAAAAAAATGTTGAAAGCTGAGATATACAGAACATGAGTGCACGTCTTGATAGAGTAAAACCCATGACATCTATTTTTCATTCAAAAACATATCAGATGTATTAACATTATGGACCTGACGTGTTAAATATACTGGACGGTGCATATTGTCCGCTGGTCTGGCCCATGTCAAGTGAAGTGTCTGGCAATACATAATGCCTGTTTATAGTTTTTGTGAGAATATATAGTACAAGTCAAAAGTTTGGACACACCTCCAAATTCAAGGGTTTTTCTTCATTTGTATTATTTTTTACATTATAGAATAACAGTGAAGACGTCAAAATTATGAAATAACACATGCGGAATCATGATGTAACCAAAAAAGTGTTTAACAAATCAAAATAGATTCTTCAATGTAGCCACCCGTTGCCTTTATGACAGCTTTGTACACTCTTGGCATTCCTCAATAAGCTTTTCCAACAGTCTTGAAGGAGTTCCCACATATGCTGAGCACTTGTTGGCTGCTTTAATTTCACTCTGCAGTCCACATTGTGGAGGCCAGTTCATCTGATGCAGCACTCCCATCTGGAGGTGTGTTTTGGATCAGTGTCCTGTTGAAAAACAGATGATAGTCCCACTAAGTGTAAACCAGATGGATGGTGTATCGCTGCAGAATGCTGTGGTCGACATGCTGGTTTAGTGTGCTTTGAATTCTAAATAAATCACAGACAGTGTCACCAGCAAAGCACCCCCACACCATCACACCTCCTCCTCCATGCTTCACGGTGGGAACCACACATGCAAAGATCATCCGTTCACTTACTCTGCGTCTCACAAAGACACAGCGGTTGGATCCAAAAATTGCACATTTGGACTCATCAGACCAAAGTACAGCTTTACACCAGTCTAATGTCCATTGCTCGTATTTCTTGGCCAAATCAAGTCTCTTCTTATTGGTGTCCTTTAGTAGTGGTTTCTTTGCAACAATTTGACCATGAAGGCCTGATTCACACAGTCTTCTGTTACAGTGTCTGTTACTTGAACTCTGTGAAGCATTTATTTGGGCTGCAGTCTGAGGCTGGTAACTAATGAACGCATCCTCTGCAGCAGAGGTACCTCTGGGTCTTCCTTTCCTGTTATAGAGCTTGATTGTTTTCGCGACTGCACTTGAAGAAACTTTCAAAGTTCTTGAAATTGTCCTTATTGACTGACCTTCATGTCTTAAAGTAATGATGGACTGTCATTTCTCTTTGCTTATTATTTATTTGTTCTTGCCATAACATGGACTTGGTCTTACCACTCCTACCTTGTCACAACACAACTGATTAAAGCATTAAGTCAAGAAATTGGTGGCATATACACTGCTCAAAAAATAAAGGGAACACTAAAATAACACATCCTAGATCTGAATGAATGAAATATTGTTATTAAATACTTTTTTCTTTACATTGTTGAATGTGCTGACAACAAAATCACACAAAAATGATCAATGGAAATCAAATGTATCAACCCATGGAGGTCTGGAATTGAGTCACACTCAAAATTAAAGTGGAAAACCACACTACAGGTTGATCCAACTTTGATGTAATGTCCTTAAAACAAGTCAAAATTAGGCTCAGTAGTGTGTATGGCTTCCACGTGCCTGTCTGGCCTCCCTACAACGCCCGGGCATGCTCCTGATGAGGTGGCGGATGGTCTCCTGAGGGATCTCCTTCCAGACCTGGACTAAAGCATCTGCCAACTCCTGGACAGTCTGTGGTGCAACATGGCATTGGTGGATGGAGCGAGACATGATGTCCCAGATGTGCTCAATTGGATTCAGGTCTGGGGAATGGGCGGGCCAGTCCATAGCATCAATACCTTCCTCTTGCAGGAACTGCTGACACAGTCCAGCCACATGAGGTCTAGCATTGTCTTGCATTAGGAGGAACCCAGGGCCAACCGCACCAGCATATGGTCTCACAAGGGGTCTGAGGATCTCATCTTGGTACCTAATGGCAGTCAGGCTACCTCTGGCGAGCACATGGAGGGCTGTGCGGCCCCCCAAAGAATTGCTACCCCACACCATGACTGACCCACCACCAAACCGGTCATGCTAGAGGATGTTGCAGGCAGCAGAACGTTCTCCAACGCGTCTCCAGAATGTCACGTCTGTCACATGTGCTCAGTGTGAACCTGCTTTCATCTGTGAAGAGCACAGGGCGCCAGTGGCGAATTTGCCAATCTTGGTGTTCTCTGGCAAATGAAAAACGTTCTGCATGGTGTTGGGCTGTAAGCACAACCCCCACCTGTGGACGTCGAGCCCTCACACCACCCTCATGGAGTCTGTTTCTGACCGTTTGAGCAGACACATGCACATTTGTGGCCTGCTGGAGGTAATTTTGCAGGGCTCTTGCAGTGCTCCTCTTGCTCCTCCTTGCACAAAAGCGGAAGTAGTGGTCCTGCTGCTGGGTTGTTGCCCTCCTACGGCCTCCTCCACGTCTCCTGATGTACTGGCCTGTCTCCTGGTAGCGCCTCCATGCTCTGGACACTACGTTGACAGACACTGCAAACCTTCTTGCCACAGCTCGCATTGATATGCCATCCTGGATGAGCTGCACTACCTGAGCAACTTGTGTGGGTCGTAGACTCCATCTCATGCTACCACTAGAGTGAAATCACCGCCAGCATTCAAAAGTGACCAAAACATCAGCCAGGAAGCATAGGAACTGAGAAGTGGTCTGTGGTCCCCACCTGCAGAACCACTCCTTTATTGGGGGCGTCTTGCTAATTGCCTATAATTTCCACCTGTTGTCTATTCCATTTGCACAACCGCATGTGAAATTAGTGGACAGTAAGTGGACAGTTTGATTTCACAGAAGTGTGATTGACTTGGAGTTACATTGTGTTGTTTAAGTGTTCCCTTTACTTTTTTGAGCAGTGTATATGAAAGTTCACACAGTGTTCCACAATGCAATTCTTCCCAAAATTTCACAACATACAGCTAGTTTTCTGAAATGAGTCACATATGTGTGTGCCATATAGCAGATGTTTGTATCCAAACTGACTTACAGTTGCTTATGGTTGGTCCCAGGAATCAAACCCACTAACCTGGTGTTGCAAATACTATGCTCTACCAACTGAGCTACAGAAGAGCACAAGTCTAAGCAGAAGTCGTCCCATCTTTAAGACATCTCATTACTGGTCTGAACCAGGGTCCCATCTTTAAGACATCTCATTACTGGTCTGAACCAGTGTCCCATCTTTAAGACATTCCATTACTGGTCTGAACCAGTGTCCCATCTTTAAGACATCTCATTACTGGTCTGAACCAGGGTCCCATCTTTAAGACATCTCATTACTGGTCTGAACCAGGGTCCCATCTTTAAGACATCTCATTACTGGTCTGAACCAGGGTCCCATCTTTAAGACATCTCATTACTGGTCTGAACCAGGGTCCCATCTTTAAGATATCTCATTACTGGTCTGAACCAGGGTCCCAACTTTAAGACATCTCATTACTGGTCTGAACCAGGGTCCCATCTTTAAGACATCTCATTACTGGTCTGAACCAGTGTCCCATCTTTAAGACATCTCATTACTGGTCTGAACCAGGGTCCCATCTTTAAGACATCTCATTACTGGTCTGAACCAGGGTCCCATCTTTAAGACATCTCATTACTGGTCTGAACCAGGGTCCCATCTTTAAGACATCTCATTACTGGTCTGAACCAGGGTCCCATCTTTAAGATATCTCATTACTGGTCTGAACCAGGGTCCCATCTTTAAGACATCTCATTACTGGTCTGAACCAGGGTCCCAACTTTAAGATATCTCATTACTGGTGTGTAACAGGGTCCCATCTTTAAGACATCTCATTACTGGTCTGAACCAGGGCAGCAGCCAGTTGGATTTAGAGGAGATATGGGGGGGATGAGTGACACTGATATCAATCATCACCAACTGAACCTACACACACCTTATCCCTTATCCAGTATCCCCATCACACACACACACACACACACACACACACACACACACACACACACACACACACACACACACACACACACACACACACACACACACACGGCCTGACACGGACCAGGTTCAGGGTCTAGTTCAGGCTCTGGTTCAGGCTCTGGTTCAGGCTCTGGTTCAAGCTCTGGTTCAGGCTCTGGTTCAGGGTCTGGTTCAGGCTCTGGTTCAGGCTCTGGGCTGGGCTGGGCTGGGCTGGGCTTGTACTTTAGGGGACCCTAAAGCTTTGCAAAATGGTTCATCTGAAATAAATACATCCGATGGAAAGCTGCTATTCAGATGGCAGGTATTAGAGTGCTGGCTGGGAGGAGGAGGAGGGGGAGGAGGAGGAGGAGGGGGAGGAGGAGGTGGAGGAGGGGGAAGAGGAGGAGGAGGGGGAGGGGAGGGGGAGGTGGAGGAGGGGGAGGAGGAGGAGGAGGGGGAGGAGGAGGGGGAGGAGGGGAGGGGGGGAGGAGGAGGGAGGAGGTAGAGGGGAGGAGGAGGAGGAGGAGGAGGGGGAGGGGGAGGGGGAGGGGGGAGGGGAGGAGGAGGAGGAGGGGGAGGAGTAAGGGGAGGAGGGGGAGGAGGAGGAGGGGGAGGAGGAGGAGGAAGAGGAGGAGGAGGAGGGGGGAGGAGGGGGAGGAGGAGGGGGAGGAGGAAGAGGGGGTGGAGGAGGAGGGGACGGTGCCTCAGAAGAGTTTTTGGAGTGAGAACATAATGCCCTGTTTTCCCTCCCTCCCTCCTCTCCTCTTCCCAGGCAGCTGTCGAGGAAAGAGCCTTTTTGTCACTCCTCCATCCTACCCTCATTAAATTGTCATTGTCATGCTTCAATCCCTCCCTCGATGCCTTTCCATTCGTCTACAGATGTAGGATCTTCATCTTCACACTTTTGTTGCGGAGAATTTGCCTGCACAGCAGGACATGCAAACTTGTAGTGTTTTTGTGATTTAAAAGACTTCTAAAGTTTGTAATTTCTGTTTTATATGTCAGACTTGATTTACCCTAATGAAAAATGTATGAACCCCTGCAAAAAATGTCCATTCATTAAAATATACATAATAATTTGCATACCCTGCTAGTGCAGGACTATTTCACTTCTGTAGCAAACTGGCTCAAATTAAGATCCTACATCTGTAGCTCTCCCTCCCTCATTGAATTTCCATCCCTCCTTCCCTTGTTGTGTTTTCACAGCCATAACGAGCTGCTTGCTGTTTCACATCACAACTATTGAGTAGTCCAGAGAGACACACAGACATGATCTAAGGCACTGCATCTCAGTGTAGTCCAGAGAGACACACAGACATGATCTAAGGCACTGCATCTCAGTGTAGTCCAGAGAGACACACAGACATGATCTAAGGCACTGCATCTCAGTGTAGTCCAGAGAGACACACAGACATGATCTAAGGCACTGCATCTCAGTGTAGTCCAGATAGATAGAGTCCAGACACATAGACAAGATCTAAGGCACTGTCTCCCAGTGTAGTCCAGATAGATAGAGTCCAGACACACAGACAAGATCTAAGGCACTGCATCTCAGTGTAGTCCAGATAGACACACAGACAAGATCTAAGGCACTGCCTCTCAGTGTAGTCCAGATAGATAGAGTCCAGACACACAGACATGATCTAAGGCACTGCCTCTCAGTGTAGTCCAGATAGATAGAGTCCAGACACACAGACATGATCTAAGGCACTGCCTCTCAGTGTAGTCCAGATAGATAGAGTCCAGACACACAGACATGATCTAAGGCACTGCCTCTCAGTGTAGTCCAGATAGATAGAGTCCAGACACATAGACAAGATCTAAGGCACTGTCTCTCAGTGTAGTCCAGATAGACACACAGACAAGATCTAAGGCACTGCCTCTCAGTGTAGTCCAGATAGATAGAGACCAGACACACAGACATGATCTAAGGCACTGCCTCTCAGTGTAGTCCAGATAGACACACAGACATGATCTAAGGCACTGCCTCTCAGTGTAGTCCAGATAGATAGAGTCCAGACACACAGACATGATCTAAGGCACTGCCTCTCAGTGTAGTCCAGATAGATAGAGTCCAGACACACAGACATGATCTAAGGCACTGCCTCTCAGTGTAGTCCAGATAGACACACAGACAAGATCTAAGGCACTGCCTCTCAGTGTAGTCCAGATAGATAGAGTCCAGACACACAGACAGTGATGTTTGAAGACTTGGAGGAATAGAGGAGTACCTTAAAAGGCAGAGCCCTTTCTCCAACTGGCATAAAGGGGAAAGAACAGCAGAGATACGTCAGCTCTCATTACTGACACACATCTACCTTCAGCATAGTGTCACGCCCTGGTCTATATTTATTATGTTATTTTCATTTATTGGGTCAGGCCAGGGTGTGACATGGGTTTATTTGTAGTGTGTTTCGTCTTGGGGTTGTGTGGGGTGTATAGATTGGTCTGTGGCTGCCTGAGGCGGTTCTCAATCAGAGTCAGGTGATTATCGTTGTCTCTGATTGGGAACCATATTTAGGTAGCCTGGGTTTCACTGTGTGTTTGTAGGTGATTGTTCCTGTCTCTGTGTTTGTTGCACCAGTCAGGGCTGTTTCGGTTTTCGACGTTTGTTGTTTTGTATTGTTTGTGTTTTGTCAATATTAAAGATGTATCGAACGAACCACGTTGCATTTTGGTCCGATCCTTATTCCACCTCTTCGTCAGAGAAGGAGGTAGAAGAAAGCCGTTACACATAGAGAAGAGTTTAGGGACAAATTAAAGAGACTGTTTTGAGTTGTTAGGAATTCATGAATTGGCTAGGAAGGGGGAGAAAAGGAGAGAGAGGGAGAGAGAGGAAACCTAAAAGGAAGCGAGTCCCAAACCTTCCATAACAAAGCCATCACCTACAGAGAGATGAACCTGGAGAAGAGTCCCCTAAGCAAGCTGGTCCTGGGGCTCTGTTCACAAACACAAACACACCCCACAGAGCCCCAGGACAACAGCACAATTAGACCCAACCGAATCATGAGAAAACAAAAAGATAATTACTTGACACATTGGAAAGAATTAACAAAAAAACAGAGCAAACTAGAATGCTATTTGGCCCTACACAGAGAGTACACAGCGGCAGAATACCTGACCACTGTGACTGACCCAAAATTAAGGAAAGTTTTGACTATGTACAGACTCAGTGAGCATAGCCTTGCTATTGAGAAAGGCCGCCGTAGGCAGACATGGCTCTCAAGAGAAGACAGGCTATGTGCTCACTGCCCACAAAATGAGTTGGAAACTGAGCTGCACTTCCTAACCTCCTGCCCAATGTATGACCATATTAGAGAGACATATTTCCCTCAGATTACACAGATCCACAAAGAATTCGAAAGCAAATCCAATTTTGATAAACTCCCATATCTACTGGGTGAAATTCCACAGTGTGCCATCACAGCAGCAAGATTTGTGACCTGTTGCCATAAGAAAAGTGCAACCAGTGAAGAACAAATACCTTTGTAAATACAACCCATTGTTATTCTTATTTATTTTATCTTGTGTCCTTTACCATTTGTACATTGTTAAAACACTGTATATATATAATATGACATTTGTAATGTCTTTATTGTTTTGAAACTTCTCTATGTGTAATGTTTACTGTTAATTTTTATTGTTTATTTCACTTTATATATTCACTTTATATATTATCTACCTCACTTGCTTTGGCAATGTTAACACATGTTTCCCATGCCAATAAAGCCCCTGAATTGAATTGAATTGAAATTGAGAGAGAGAGAGAGAGAGAGAGGGAGAGAGAGAGAGAGAGAGAAAGAGAGAGGTGAGTGAGCTAGATTGAGGGTGAGAGAGAGAGAGTAGAGAGAGAAACAGAGAGATAGACCAGAGCGAGAGTGAGAGAAAGTAATTGACAGAGGACAATGGGGAGAGAGACAGAGACAAAGAGCTAGGGAGAGATGTCATTCAAGAGAGAGCTGTTTCAATATGACAGGTGGAGGAAGTCAGACCAACCCGCTGTCACACTTATGAGAGTCCTCCAAGCTGAGCTGAGATGTCTCTCTGGCAGATGTTTCTCCTCTCTCTCCTCTCTCCTCTTTTCTCTCTTCTCCATTCAGTTTTTCTAATCCTTTCTGAAAGCCTATCTGGGATGTCAGGCTTCTTCCTAAATTGGCTGCTGTTCTTAGTGATTGATTAAAGTAGTGTAATCCAGCTTTATCAGACAGACGTTCAGTCCCTGCCCCTGCCAACTCGATTAGGTAATGCATCCCTTGTCATTGAACCAGAGGTATTGGGACTTTTCACTTTTTTGACTGCATCTCTTCCAGGACTTGCACCAGGATCATTTTGGTACATGTCATTGTGTGTGGAGAAGAGGAGACATGGGGAAGAGGAGACGTGGAGAAATGGAAACATGGAGAAGAGGAGACATTGGGAAGAAGAGACGTGGAGAAGGGGAGATTAAAATAAGAGGAGACGTGGAGAAGAGGAGACATTGGGGAGAGGAGACGTGGAGAAGAGGAGACGTGGGGAAGAGGAGAAGAGGAGATGGAAATAAGAGGAGACGTGGGGAAGAGGAGACATGGGGAAGAGGAGACGTGGGGCAGAGGAGACGTGGAGAAGAGGAGAAGAGGAGATGAAAATAAGAGGAGACGTGGGGAAGAGGAGAAGAGGAGATGAAAATAAGAGGAGACGTGGAGAAGAGGAGACGTGGGGAAGAGGAGACGTGGAGAAGAGGAGACGTGGGGCAGAGGAGACGTGGAGAAGAGGAGAAGAGGAGATGAAAATAAGAGGAGACGTGGGGAAGAGGAGAAGAGGAGATGAAAATAAGAGGAGAAGTGGAGAAGAGGAGACGTGGAGAAGAGGAGAAGAGGAGATGAAAATAAGAGCAGACGTGGAGAAGAGGAGACGTGGAGAAGAGGAGACATTGGGGAGAGGAGACGTGGGTAAGAGGAGAAGAGGAGATGAAAATAAGAGGAGACGTGGAGAAGAGGAGACGTGGGGAAGAGGAGATGAAAATAAGAGGAGACGTGGAGAAGAGGAGACGTGGGGAAGAGGAGACGTGGAGAAGAGGAGACGTGGGGAAGAGGAGATGTGGAGAAGAGGAGACGCGGAGAAGAGGAGACGTGGGGAAGAGCAGACGTGGGTAAGAGGAGAAGAGGAGATGAAAATAAGAGGAGACGTGGAGAAGAGGAGACGTGTGGAACAGGAGATGAAAATAAGAGGAGACGTGGAGAAGAGGAGACGTGGAGAAGAGGAGACGTGGGGAAGAGGAGACGTGGAGAAGAGGAGACGTGGAGAAGAGGAGACATTGGGGAGAGGAGACGTGGGTAAGAGAAGAGGAGATGAAAATAAGAGGAGACGTGGAGAAGAGGAGACGTGGGGAAGAGGAGATGAAAATAAGAGGAGACGTGGAGAAGAGGAGACGTGGGGAAGAGGAGACGTGGAGAAGAGGAGACGTGGGGAAGAGGAGACGTGGAGAAGAGGAGACGTGGGGAAGAGGAGATGAAAATAAGAGGAGACGTGGAGAAGAGGAGACGTGGAGAAGAGGAGACGTGGAGAAGAGGAGACGTGGGGAAGAGGAGACGTGGAGAAGAGGAGACGTGGGGAAAAGCAGACGTGGAGAAGAGCAGACGTGGAGAAGAGGAGACGTGGGGAAGAGGAGACATTGGGGAAAGGAGACATGGAGAACAGGAGACGTGGAGAAGAGGAGAAATGGAGATGAAAATAAGAGGAGATGTGGGGAAGAGGTGACGTGGAGAAGAGGAGACGTGGAGAAGAGGAGAAATGGAGATGAAAATAAGAGGAGACGTGGAGAAGAGGACACGTAGAGGAATGGAGACTTGGAGAAGAGGAGACGTGGAGAAGAGGAGACGTGGAGAAGAGGAGAAATGGAGATGAAAATAAGAGGAGACGTGGGGAAGAGGAGACGTGGAGAAGAGGAGACGTGGAAAAGAGGAGACATGACGATGAGGAGGCGTGGAAGCAGAATGTCCAGTCTTATCACTACGTGTGTGATAGAACAGCTGGCTTCAGATCAAACACAGATTGGGCTGAAGCTCACACAGACAGATTTTATGGAGCAATACAGAGCTCCAACGCATTATTTACCCAGAAGGCTTACATTTGTCACTCCTGATGCAAAACAGTGTGCGCTTCACAAGAGATAACGCTTCTGAAGAGATAACGCTGCTAAAAGAAATGCCACTGTTGTCAGTGTATCCCTTTTACTGGGTTGTGAGTGATCATCGTGACATGGATCAGAGCATCAGAAACATACACAGAACCAGTCAACAGTTTAGACACACCTACTCAATCAAGGGTTTTTATTTATTTGTACTATTTTCTACATTGTAGAATAATAGTGAAGACATAAAAACAATGAAATAACACATATGGCATCATGTAGTAACAAAAAAGTGTTAAACAAATCAAAATCTATTTTATATATGAGATTCTTCAAAGCCACCCTTTTCCTTGATGACAGCTTTGGCATTCTCTCAACCAGCTTCATGGGGTAGTCAGCCCAAATAAATGCTTCACAGAGTTCAATTAACAGATACATCTCAACATCAACTATTCAGAGAACACTTTGTTAATAATCCCTTCATGGTCAAATTGCTGCAAAACAAATCACTATCAAGAAACACGAGCAATGGACGTTAGACTGGTGGAAATCTGAGATTTTTGGTTCCAACCGCCATGTCTTTGTGAGATGCAGAGTAGGTGAACGGATGATCTCCACGTGTTGTTCCCACCGTGAAGCATGGAGGAAGTGTGATGGTGTGGGGGTGGTTTGCTGGTGACACTGTCTGTGATTTATTTACAATTCAAGGCACACTTAATCAGCATGTCGACCACAGCATTCTGCAGCGATACACCATCCCATCTGGTTTACACATAGTGGGACTATAATTTGTTTTTCAACAGGACAATGACCCAAAACACACCTCCAGACTGGAGTTCTGCATCAGATGAACTGGCCTCCACAATCACCCAACCTCAACCCAATTGAGATGGTTTGGGATGAGTTGGTACGCAGAGTGAAGGAAAAGCAGCCAACAAGTGCTCAGCATATGTGGGAACTCCTTCATGACCATTGGAAAAGCATTCCTAATGAAGTTGGTTGAGAGAACAAGAGTGTGCAAAGCTGTCATCAAGGCAAAGGGTGGCTACTTTGAAGAATCTCAAATATAAAATATATTTTGTTTTGTTAAATGCTTTTTTTGCTTACTACATCATTCCATATGTAGAATTTCATAGTTTTGATGTCTTCACTATTATTCAACAAAATAAAGAAACATGATATGAGTAGGTGTGTCCAAACTATTGACTGGTACTATATACACACCTCCCTCAGACACTGAGCTAACCATGAGGCTGCAATTCACAGCACTTTATATTGTAATATCCCTCCCATGTCACTACATTGACAGAACAGAGAGGAGAGGAGAGGAGAGGAGAGGAGAGGGGAGGAGAGGAGAGGAGAGGAGAGGGGAGGAGAGGAGAGGAGAGGAGAGGAGAGGAGAGGAGATGACCTGGTGTTATTGACGATGCCTGAGTCCTGGTGGGGCTAGTGTCTCGTTCTCCTGCAGATCATTATTCACACACACACACACACACACACACACACACACACACACACACACACACACACACACACACACACACACACACACACACACACACTGTAATGATAAGGACACACATACGGTAGCATACATTAAAACACTGCGGGCCTATTGAGGTCATTGAAGGGTAAATACCCAGGTGCCACACACAGAGATGGCACCACACCAGTTCCCTTCACAGTCCTCCCTAATGAAACAACACATTCAATCTGAGAGTAGAGATCACTGAGCTACAATAAAACGGACACGAATCAAACCCTACAGAATAGCCAAATGAAACATATATTTTTTGCTGAGTACATAAGGATATGAGTTGAAGATTTTAAACATAGTTCCAAATCAGACACGACGTTGTTAAAGCAACCTCTCTAACTTGGAACCCCATTTGTTTTGTCTTTTACCAGATCGAACGTGTTATATTCTCATACATTCATTTAACATTTCCACAAACGTTAAAGTGTTTCCTTTCAAATGGTATCAAGAATATGCATCTCCTTGCTTCAGGACCTGAACTACAGGCAGTTAGAGTTGGGTATGTCTAATCCTTGAGGGTCTAACCCTTAACGCGTCCTCTCTAACTCTCCAAATGACAGGGATTCATCTCCTTGCTTCAGGACCTGAACTACAGGCAGTTAGAGTTGGGTATGTCTAATCCTTGAGGGTCTAACCCTTAACGCGTCCTCTCTAACTCTCCAAATGACAGGGATTCATCTCCTTGCTTCAGGTCCTGAACTACAGGCAGTTAGAGTTGGGTATGTCTAATCCTTGAGGGTCTAACCCTTAACGCGTCCTCTCTAACTCTCCAAATGACAGGGATTCATCTCCTTGCTTCAGGACCTGAACTACAGGCAGTTAGAGTTGGGTATGTCTAATCCTTGAGGGTCTAACCCTTAACGCGTCCTCTCTAACTCTCCAAATGACAGGGATTCATCTCCTTGCTTCAGGTCCTGAACTACAGGCAGTTAGAGTTGGGTATGTCTAATCCTTGAGGGTCTAACCCTTAACGCGTCCTCTCTAACTCTCCAAATGACAGGGATTCATCTCCTTGCTTCAGGTCCTGAACTACAGGCAGTTAGAGTTGGGTATGTCTAATCCTTGAGGGTCTAACCCTTAACGCGTCCTCTCTAACTCTCCAAATGACAGGGATTCATCTCCTTGCTTCAGGTCCTGAACTACAGGCAGTTAGAGTTGGGTATGTCTAATCCTTGAGGGTCTAACCCTTAACGCGTCCTCTCTAACTCTCCAAATGACAGGGATTCATCTCCTTGCTTCAGGTCCTGAACTACAGGCAGTTAGAGTTGGGTATGTCTAATCCTTGAGGGTCTAACCCTTAACGCGTCCTCTCTAACTCTCCAAATGACAGGGATTCATCTCAATTTTCAAATCTCATTTGTATGTTTAAATGCACAGTAGGATGAATTAACAAATGGCTGCTCTCTCTCTCTCTGTCTCTTTCTCTCTCTCTCTCTCTCTCCCTACCTCTGTCACTCTATCTTTCTCTCTCTCAATCTGATTAAATTCAAGAGGCTTTATTGGCATGGGGAAACATATGTTTACATTGCCAAAGCAAATGGAATAGAAAATAAACAAAAGGAAAATTAAACAATACAAAATCAACAGTAAACAATACACTTACAAAAGTTTTTAAATAGTGTAGACATTTAAAATGTTATATTATTTGCTATGTACAGTGTTGTAACAATGTGCAAGTAGTTGAAGTATGAAAGGGAGAATAAATAAATAGATAAATATAGGTTGTGCTTACACATTTGTCTGTGTTCCACTGGTTTCTCATGGCAACGAGAGACAAATCTTGCTACTGTGATGACATACTGAGGTATTTCGCCTAACAGATATAGGCATTTATAAGTGTTTATAATTGTTTTCAAATTCTTTGTGGGTCTCTGTGATCTGTGGGAAATGTGTCTCTAATATGGTCATACAGTTGGCATGAGGTTAGGACGTGTAGCTCAGGGCTTTGTGGGGTGTGTTTGTGAATCAGCTGGCTGAGGAGCTCTTCTCCAGGTTCATGTCTCTGTAGGTGAGGGCTTTGTGGGGTGTGTTTGTGAAGCAGCTGGCTGAGGAGCTCTTCTCCAGGTTCATGTCTCTGTAGGTGAGGGCTTTGTGGGGTGTGTTTGTGAAGCAGCTGGCTGAGGAGCTCTTCTCCAGGTTCATGTCTCTGTAGGTGAGGGCTTTGTGGGGTGTGTTTGTGAAGCAGCTGGCTGAGGAGCTCTTCTCCAGGTTCATGTCTCTGTAGGTGAGGGCTTTGTGGGGTGTGTTTGTGAATCAGCTGGCTGAGGAGCTCTTCTCCAGGTTCATGTCTCTGTAGGTGAAGGCTCTGTGGGGTGTGTTTGTGAAGCAGCTGGCTGAGGAGCTCTTCTCCAGGTTCATGTCTCTGTAGGTGAGGGCTCTGTGGGGTGTGTTTGTGAAGCAGCTGGCTGAGGAGCTCTTCTCCAGGTTCATGTCTCTGTAGGTGAGGGCTCTGTGGGGTGTGTTTGTGAAGCAGCTGGCTGAGGAGCTCTTCTCCAGGTTCATCTCTCTGTAGGTGAGGGCTCTGTGGGGTGTGTTTGTGAAGCAGCTGGCTGAGGAGCTCTTCTCCAGGTTCATCTCTCTGTAGGTGAGGGCTTTGTGGTGGAATGTGTGGGCATTGCGTCCTTTTATGGAACGCTGTTTGGGGCTTTGCGTGTCAAAAATGATACAAGCTTTGAATTTGACACATGAAAATAACAGAATTCCACTCTAGAATGTTGTGTGTGCTGAATTTGACACATTAAAATAACAGAATTCCACTCTAGAATGTTGTGTGTGCTGAATTTGACACATTAAAATAACAGAATTCCACTCTAGAATGTTGTGTGTGCTGAATTTGACACATTAAAATAACAGAATTCCACTCTAGAATGTTGTGTGTGCTGAATTTGACACATGAAAATAACAGAATTCCACTCTAGAATGTTGTGTGTGCTGAATTTGACACATTAAAATAACAGAATTCCACTCTAGAATGTTGTGTGTGCTGAATTTGACACATGAAAATAACAGAATTCCACTCTAAAATGTTGTGTGTGCTGAATTTGACACATTAAAATAACAGAATTCCACTCTAGAATGTTGTGTGTGCTGAATTTGACACATGAAAATAACAGAATTCCACTCTAGAATGTTGTGTGTGCTGAATTTGACACATTAAAATAACAGAATTCCACTCTAGAATGTTGTGTGTGCTGAATTTGACACATTAAAATAACAGAATTCCACTCTAGAATGTTGTGTGTGCTGAATTTGACACAATTAAATAATAGAATTCCACTCTAGAATGTTGTGTGTGCTGAATTTGACACATGAAAATAACATAATTCCACTCTAGAATGTTGTGTGTGCTGAATTTGACACATGAAAATAACAGAATTCCACTCTAGAATGTTGTGTGTGCTGAATTTGACACATTAAAATAACAGAATTCCACTCTAGAATGTTGTGTGTGCTGAATTTGACACATTAAAATAACAGAATTCCACTCAAGAATGTTGTGTGTGCTGAATGTGCACGTGCAAGCCAAGTGCCAGCACTATGACCAGTAGCACTGTCGAAAATGTACAAGGAAAAACAAGTTTGAAAAAATACAACTTAGGTAATAAGGCACTATTTGTCCAAGCATTTGAAATGAGAGCAGGATCAAATGTTTGCAAATATCTTTGATACAGATTTTATTAGAAACTTCTGGGGTAGCTAGCTTTAGCTTGGTACCTGGGTAGCACCAATGCAACCAGCCTGAAAACAATGACCAGTGGAAACTGAAGTCATTTTCAATATTCTTAGCAATGATTTCAAATCCAAGTGAGTAAGTATTAGCTAGGTAGCCACGTGTTCTCCTATTGTAATTGCACTTCAGTTCATGAAAATAACTAGCTAGCCAGCTATGTAACCCTGTTGCCCAATGCTAACTTTATAAGCAGCCAGCTATCTTCATTTGGCTAGTGAGGCTCGACCGGACCGGGTTATGTGTTGTGATTCTAGCCACAATAAGGATCAGCCACAATAGTGGAATTTGGAATTTGCGGTTAACCTTCAAATAAGTCCCTCTTTGAAAGTGATGCAAATGGTTACAATTGATTAAATCATGCCATATTTTGAAAAGATAATGTTAAACAAGGTTGGATTGTTGGAATGTTGAGCATTAAAATGGGGTATCAGTCTACTCGGTGACACCTACAGAACACAACTGTGAAGAATGTACGCAAATATTAGCGTAGTAGCACTTATTGCAGGACTTTAGCTTTCACATATGAAATATGAGTGCTATTGTAATCCATATGTAGTAACTATGTCAAAAACGTGTTAAATTATTATGTGACGGGTAGTCATATTCTGGTCCTGATTGGTCAACGAGCTTATTTCACGTGTAAAATACCGTTATTTTACTTGTATCTTTTTTTGACACGCAAAGACCCAAATGGTGTTCCACATCCTTTAGGTGGTTGGAGAAATTAACAGCTTTTTTCTGGATTTTGATAACTACGGTGTCTAGATCGAATTTATATTTGTAGTCTTGGCAATGGACCTTTTTTGGAACATCATTATTTTGGTCTTACTGAGATTTACTGTCAGGGCCCAGGTCTGACAGAATCTAGGTGCTGCTGTAGTCCCTCCTTGGTTGGTGACAGAAGCACCAGATCATCAGCAACCAGTAGACATTTGCCTTCAGATTCTAGCAGATTGAGGCCGGGTGCTGCAGACTGTTTTTGTGCCCTCGCCAATTTGGTGGTATATATGTTGAAGAGGATGGGGCTTAAGCTGCATCCCTGTCTCACCCCACGGCTCTGTGGGAAGAAAAGTTTACATTTTTTTGGTATCAATTTTGTTACTTTTTCCCCTTTTTTCAGTATCCAATTGGTAGTTACAGTCCTCTCTGATCGCTGCAACTCCCATATGGAGAGGCAAAGGTCGAGAGCCATGCGTCCCCCGAAACACAACCCATCCAAGTTACAATACCCACTTAACCCAGAAGCCAGCTGCACCAATGTGTCGGAGGAAACACCATGCACCTGGTGACCATTTCAGCGTGCACTGTGCCAGGCCCGCCACAGGACTTGAGCCCAGAAACTCTAGTGGCACAGCTAGCATTACGATGCACTGCCTTAAAACATTGCGCCACTCGGGAGGCCTAAAAGTCTATGTTTTTTGCCAATTTTAACCACACACTTGTTGTTTGTGTACATGGATTTTATAATGTTCTCTCACCTCACTCTGTAGAGCATCCAGCTCTCTCAAACAGCCGCCCATCTCCACCTTCTGCCCTCCGGGTCTTGTTGGGGGGTGTTGTTGTTCTGGTCTGTTTTGTGGGTTTGTTCTGTCTGCATTGTGTGGACTAGCTCTCTGAGCTCCACCATGTCTCTCTCCAGCCCTGTGAATGTATCCCTCTCAATGATGGAGGAGCAGTGCAGTTGTGGGACCTGGGTGTGTTCAGTGTTGGGGAGGGGGGTGGGGGGGCTATCCTCGTCTGCAGGGCCGGTTGAAGAGGTGTGATCAGACTCACTCAGGATTGGGGTGTCATCACAGAGAGAGACCTTTTCCTGTTGTGTTCTCCTTCTGGAACTGCATGAGGAGACCCTGCACCATTACTGTCCCAGACTTGTCCACGTTGAATGAGGTTGTTTACATTTCCTCAATGTCTACTATTCTGAGTTTCCACCCTGGGCCAATACCCTCTCTCTTAACATAGGGGTAGTGTGTTGTTATAGCACTGTGTCATGCCAGGGAATGGTCTGCCAGGGGATGGTCTGCCAGGGGATGGTCTGCCAGGGGATGGTCTGCCAGGGGATGGTCTGCCAGTGGATGGTCTGCCAGGGGATGGTCTGCCAGGGGATGGTCTGCCAGGGGATGGTCTGCTAGGGGATGGTCTGCCAGGGGATGGTCTGCCAGGGGATGGTCTGCCAGGGGATGGTCTGCCAGGGGATGGTCTGCTAGGGGATGGTCTGCTAGGGGATGGTCTGCTAGGGGATGGTCTGCTAGGGGATGGTCTGCCAGGGGCTGGTCTGCCAGGGGATGGTCTGCTAGGGGATGGTCTGCCAGGGATGGTCTGCCAGGGGATGGTCTGCTAGGGGATGGTCTGCTAGGGGATGGTCTGCCAGGGGATGGTCTGCCAGGGGATGGTCTGCTAGGGGATGGTCTGCTAGGGGATGGTCTGCCAGGGGATGGTCTGCCAGGGGATGGTCTGCTAGGGGATGGTCTGCCAGGGGATGGTCTGCCAGGGGATGGTCTGCCAGGGGATGGTCTGCTAGGGGATGGTCTGCCAGGGGATGGTCTGCCAGGGGATGGTCTGCTACGGGATGGTCTGCCAGGGGATGGTCTGCCAGGGGATGGTCTGCCAGGGGATGGTCTGCTAGGGGATGGTCTGCCAGGGGATGGTCTGCCAGGGGATGGTCTGCCAGGGGATGGTCTGCTAGGGGATGGTCTGCCAGGGGATGGTCTGCCAGGGGATGGACTGCCAGGGGATGGTCTGCTAGGGGATGGTCTGCCAGGGGATGGTCTGCCAGGGGATGGTCTGCCAGGGGATGGTCTGCCAGGGATTGTCTGCCAGGGGATGGTCTGCCAGGGGATGGTCTGCCAGGGGATGGTCTGCTAGGGGATGGTCTGCCAGGGGATGGTCTGCCAGGGGATGGTCTGCCAGGGGATGGTCTGCTAGGGGATGGTCTGCCAGGGGATGGTCTGCCAGGGGATGGTCTGCCAGGGGATGGTCTGCTAGGGGATGGTCTGCCAGGGGATGGTCTGCCAGGGGATGGTCTGCCAGGGGATGGAACGTAAATTGCTTACAATCCCCTCTTTGTAGCATGAGGATGCCCTGCACCATTACTGTTCCAGACGTGTTAGTCAGCAAATAGTGTCTCTGGATTGTCCTTGAGGAGTTTTATTTTACTAATTCCGTTCAGTGTTATTTTTAATATCCATGGGGCTACTGTATTATAAAGACCTCGGCACAGGGATAATCTATGGGGATAAACTATGGGGATAAACTATGGGGATAAGCTATGGGGATAATCTATGGGGATAATCTATGGGGATAATCTATGGGGATAAGCTATGGGGATAATCTATGGGGATAAGCTATGGGGATAAGCTATGGGGATAATCTATGGGGATAAACTATGGGGATAATTTATGAGGATAAACTATGGGGATAATCTATGGGGATAAAATATGGGGATAATCTATGGGGATAAAATATGGGGATAAAGTATGGGGATAAACTATGGGGATAATCTATGGGGATAATCTATGGGGATAAAATATGGGGATAATCTATGGGGATAAAATATGGGGATAAAATATGGGGATAAACTATGGGGATAATCTATGGGGATAAAATATGGGGATAATCTATGGGGATAAAATATGGGGATAATCTATGGGGATAATCTATGGGGATAATCTATGGGGATAAAATATGGGGATAATCTATGGGGATAAAATATGGGGATAAAATATGGGGATAAACTATGGGGATAATCTATGGGGATAAAATATGGGGATAATCTATGGGGATAAACTATGGGGATAATCTATGGGGATAATCTATGGGGATAATCTATGGGGATAAAATATGGGGATAATCTATGGGGATAAAATATGGGGATAAAATATGGGGATAAACTATGGGGATAAACTATGGGGATAAACTATGGGGATAATCTATGGGGATAAAATATGGGGATAAACTATGGGGATAATCTATGGGGATAAACTATGGGGATAATCTATGGGGATAATCTATGGGGATAAAATATGGGGATAATCTATGGGGATAAAATATGGGGATAAAATATGGGGATAATCTATGGGGATAAACTATGGGGATAATCTATGGGGATAAACTATGGGGGATTCAAGGGCCTCTGCATTTGGATTGGGGGGCTGTGAAACTCTCCTACCATTGTTGGGTTTAAGAGTTTTCACACTTCTCACATCACACTTCAGTACTAATTGAAGTTGCAGCCAGGTCAGTTCTGTCCTAGCAGCTCGGTAGTTTAGTAGCCTTATTTATTAATCTTTATATAACACAATTACCTTGAGATGATTATGTTTTACTTTTTGGCTTCAGAAGTAGCTTCAGACTGAACCTTACTCACTCAGTTGTTTTGGATTGTATTTCCAGGTTTCCTCTGTGTTTCTTCTGCAGGTTTTGGTTTGGTAGAAGTGTTTTCTTCATAGTCCTTGGTAATAAGAAGCCATTCAGGTAATTTTGTCCAAAATCAAGCCTTCAGTTGTGGAATTTTGATTTGGTTTGAAGGTTTTGATGTAGAGGTTAGTATCCTGTATAAGTCCTTCTGAAAAACATCCAAGTGTATCTACATTTATCCAACTATAATTATATTTTTTTAAGAACTCAGGAGACCATGAGCTCATGATCTTTCTCTCTCTCTCTCCACCCTATCTCTGTCTCTCTCTCTCTCTATCTCTCTCCACCCTATCTCTGTCTCTCTCTCTCTATCTCTCTCCACTCTATCTCTCTCTCTCTGTCTCTCTCTGCTTCTCAACATTTTTCAGATTCAAAAGGCTTTATTGGAATGGAAAGCGATACCAAATACATTGCCAAAGCAAATATATAGACATATCAAAAAACAGATGATGGAGGTAGATCATCACTTTCATTCTGTCTCTCTCTGTCTCTCTCTGTCTCAGTCTCTCTGTCTATGTCTCTGTCTCAGTCTCTCTGTCTCTCTCTGTGTCTCAGTATCTCTGTCTCTCTCTGTGTCTCAGTCTCTCTGTCTATGTCTATGTCTCTGTCTCAGCCTCTCTGTATCTCTCTGTCTCTCTCTGTCTCACTCTCTCTGTATCTCTCTGTCTCTCTCTGTCTATGTCTCTGTCTCAGTCTCTCTGTCTCTCTCTGTCTCTCTCTGTCTCACTCTCTCTTTCTCCCTCTGTCTCTCTCTGTCTATGTCTATGTCTCTGTCTCAGTATCTCTGTCTCTCTATGTCTATGTCTCTGTCTCAGTATCTCTGTCTCTCTCTGTGTCTCAGTATCTCTGTCTCTCTCTGTCTATGTCTCTGTCTCAGTATCTCTGTCTCTCTCTGTCTATGTCTCTGTCTCAGTATCTCTGTCTCTCTCTGTCTCTCTCTGTCTCTCTCTGTCTCAGTCTCTCTGTATCTCTCTGTCTATGTCTCTGTCTCTCTCTGTCTCAGTCTCTCTGTCTCAGTATCTCTGTCTCTCTCTGTCTATGTCTCTGTCTCAGTCTCTCTGTATCTCTCTGTCTATGTCTCTGTCTCTGTCTCAGTCTCTCTTTCTCCCTCTGTCTATGTCTATGTCTCTGTCTCAGTCTCTCTGTCTATGTCTCTGTCTCAGTCTCTCTGTATCTCTCTGTCTATGTCTCTGTCTCTCTCTGTCTCACTCTCTCTTTCTCCCTCTGTCTCTCTCTGTCTATGTCTATGTCTCTGTTTCAGTCTCTCTGTATCTCTCTGTCTATGTCTCTGTCTCTCTCTGTCTCACTCTCTCTTTCTCCCTCTGTCTCTCTCTGTCTATGTCTCTGTCTCAGTATCTCTGTCTCTCTCTGTGTCTCAGAATCTCTGTCTCTCTCTGTCTATGTCTCTGTATCAGTCTCTCTGTCTCTCTCTGTGTCTCAGTATCTCTGTCTCTCTCTGTGTCTCAGTCTCTCTGTCTCTCTCTGTGTCTCAGTATCTCTGTCTCTCTCTGTGTCTCAGTATCTCTGTCTCTCTCTGTCTATGTCTCTGTCTCAGTCTCTCTATCTCTCTCTGTCTCTCTCTGTGTCTCAGTATCTCTGTCTCTCTCTGTGTCTCAGTATCTCTGTCTCTCTCTGTCTATGTCTCTGTCTCAGTCTCTCTGTCTCTCTCTGTCTCTCTCTGTCTCTCTCTGTGTCTCAGTCTCTCTGTCTCTCTCTGTCTATGTCTCTGTATCAGTCTCTCTGTCTCTCTCTGTCTATGTCTCTGTATCAGTCTCTCTGTCTCTCTCTGTGTCTCAGTATCTCTGTCTCTCTCTGTGTCTCAGTCTCTCTGTCTCTCTCTGTCTCTCTCTGTGTCTCAGTATCTCTGTCTCTCTCTGTGTCTCAGTATCTCTGTCTCTCTCTGTCTATGTCTCTGTCTCAGTATCTCTGTCTCTCTCTGTCTATGTCTCTGTCTCAGTCTCTCTGTCTCTCTCTGTGTCTCAGTATCTCTGTCTCTCTCTGTCTATGTCTCTGTCTCACTCTCTCTTTCTCCCTCTGTCTCTCTTTGTCTATGTCTCTGTCTCACTCTCTCTGTCTCTCTCTGTCTCACTCTCTCTTTCTTCCTCTGTATCTCTCTGTCTATGTCTCTGTCTCTCTCTGTCTCACTCTCTCTTTCTCCCTCTGTCTCTCTCTGTCTATGTCTCTGTCTCAGTATCTCTGTCTCTCTCTCTGTATCAGTCTCTCTGTCTCTCTCTGTGTCTCAGTATCTCTGTCTCTCTCTGTGTCTCAGTATCTCTGTCTCTCTCTGTCTATGTCTCTGTATCAGTCTCTCTGTCTCTCCCTGTGTCTCAGTATCTCTGTCTCTCTCTGTGTCTCAGTATCTCTGTCTCTCTCTGTCTATGTCTCTGTCTCACTCTCTCTTTCTCTCTCTGTCTCTCTTTGTCTATGTCTCTGTCTCACTCTCTCTGTCTCTCTATGTCTCACTCTCTCTTTCTCCCTCTGTCTCACTCTCTCTTTCTCCCTCTGTCTCGCTCTCTCTTTCTATCTCTGTCTCACTCTCTCTGTCTCACTCTCTCATTCTCTCTCTGTCTCACCCTTCATTCTCCCTCTGTCTCACTCTCTCTCTCTCATTCTCTCTCTCTCTCTGTCTGTCTCTCTCTCTCTCTCTCTCTCTAATTCAATTCAATTCAATTCAAGGTGCTTTATTGGCATGGGAAACATGTGTTAACATTGCCAAAGCAAGTGAAGCAGATAATATACAAACACACAGGTAGCAATGTTCTAGTTGGTTGTTCTACTGGCTGTCTCTACAGGTGAAACACACAGGTAGTAATGTTCTAGTTGGTTGTTCTACTGGCTGTCTCTAAAGGTGAAACACACAGGTAGCAATGTTCTGGTTGGTTGTTCTACTGGCTGTCTCTACAGGTGAAACACACAGGTAGCAATGTTCTAGTTGGTTGTTCTACTGGCTGTCTCTACAGGTGAAACACACAGGTAAGTAATGTTCTGGTTGGTTGTTCTACTGGCTGTCTCTACAGGTGAAACACACAGGTAGTAATGTTCTGGTTGGTTGTTCTACTGGCTGTCTCTACAGGTGAAACACACAGGTAGTAATGTTCTGGTTGGTTGTTCTACTGGCTGTCTCTACAGGTGAGACACACATGTAGTAATGTTCTGGTTGGTTGTTCTACTGGCTGTCTCTACAGGTGAGACACACAGGTAGTAATGTTCTGGTTGGTTGTTCTACTGGCTGTCTCTCCAGGTGAAACACACAGGTAAGTAATGTTCTGGTTGGTTGTTCTACTGGCTGTCTCTACAGGTGAAACACACAGGTAGTAATGTTCTGGTTGGTTGTTCTACTGGCTGTCTCTACAGGTGAGACACACAGGTAGTAATGTTAATGTTCTGGTTGGTTGTTCTACTGGCTGTCTCTACAGGTGAAACACACAGGTAGCAATGTTCTGGTTGGTTGTTCTACTGGCAGTCTCTCCAGGTGAAACACACAGGTAGTAATGTTCTGTTTGGATGTTCTACTGACTGTCTCTACAGGTGAAACACACAGGTAGTAATGTTCTGGTTAGTTGTTCTACTGGCTGTCTCTACAGGTGAAACACACAGGTAGCAATGTTCTAGTTGGTTGTTCTACTGGCTGTCTCTACAGGTGAGACACACAGGTAGTAATGTTCTGGTTGGTTGTTCTACTGGCTGTCTCTACAGGTGAGACACACAGGTAGTAATGTTCTGGTTGGTTGTTCTACTGGCTGTCTCTCCAGGTGAAACACACAGGTAAGTAATGTTCTGGTTGGTTGTTCTACTGGCTGTCTCTACAGGTGAAACACACAGGTAGTAATGTTCTGGTTGGTTGTTCTACTGGCTGTTTCTACAGGTGAAACACACAGGTAAGTAATGTTCTGGTTGGTTGTTCTACTGGCTGTCTCTACAGGTGAGACACACAGGTAGTAATGTTAATGTTCTGGTTGGTTGTTCTACTGGCTGTCTCTACAGGTGAAACACACAGGTAGTAATGTTCTGTTTGGATGTTCTACTGACTGTCTCTACAGGTGAAACACACAGGTAGCAATGTTCTGGTTGGTTGTTCTACTGGCAGTCTCTCCAGGTGAAACACACAGGTAGTAATGTTAATGTTCTGGTTGGTTGTTCTACTGGCTGTCTCTACAGGTGAAACACACAGGTAGCAATGTTCTGGTTGGTTGTTCTACTGGCAGTCTCTCCAGGTGAAACACACAGGTAGTAATGTTCTGTTTGGATGTTCTACTGACTGTCTCTACAGGTGAAACACGCAGGTAGTAATGATAATGTTCTGGTTGGTTGTTCTACTGGCTGTCTCTACAGGTGAAACACACAGGTAGTAATGTTAATGTTCTGGTTGGTTGTTCTACTGGCTGTCTCTACAGGTGAAACACACAGGTAGTAATGTTAATGTTCTGGTTGGTTGTTCTACTGGCTGTCTCTACAGGTGAGACACACAGGTAGTAATGTTCTGGTTGGTTGTTCTACTGGTTGTCTCTCCAGGTGAAACACACAGGTAAGTAATGTTCTGGTTGGTTGTTCTACTGGCTGTCTTTACAGGTGAAACACACAGGTAGTAATGTTCTAGTTGGTTGTTCTACTGGCTGTCTCTACAGGTGAAACACACAGGTAAGTAATGTTCTGGTTGGTTGTTCTACTGGCTGTCTTTACAGGTGAAACACACAGGTAGTAATGTTCTGGTTGGTTGTTCTACTGGCTGTCTCTACAGGTGAGACACACAGGTAGTAATGTTCTGGTTGGTTGTTCTACTGGCTGTCTCTCCAGGTGAAACACACAGGTAAGTAATGTTCTGGTTGGTTGTTCTACTGGCTGTCTCTACAGGTGAAACACACTGGTAGTAATGTTCTGGTTGGTTGTTCTACTGGCTGTCTCTACAGGTGAAACACACAGGTAAGTAATGTTCTGGTTGGTTGTTCTACTGGCTGTCTCTACAGGTGAAACACACAGGTAGTAATGTTAATGTTCTGGTTGGTTGTTCTACTGGCTGTCTCTACAGGTGAAACACACAGGTAGCAATGTTCTGGTTGGTTGTTCTACTGGCAGTCTCTCCAGGTGAAACACACAGGTAGTAATGTTAATGTTCTGGTTGGTTGTTCTACTGGCTGTCTCTACAGGTGAAACACACAGGTAGTAATGTTAATGTTCTGGTTGGTTGTTCTACTGGCTGTCTCTACAGGTGAGACACACAGGTAGTAATGTTCTGGTTGGTTGTTCTACTGGCTGTCTCTACAGGTGAAACACGCAGGTAGTAATGATAATGTTCTGGTTGGTTGTTCTACTGGCTGTCTCTACAGGTGAAACACACAGGTAGTAATGTTAATGTTCTGGTTGGTTGTTCTACTGGCTGTCTCTACAGGTGAAACACACAGGTAGTAATGTTAATGTTCTGGTTGGTTGTTCTACTGGCTGTCTCTACAGGTGAGACACACAGGTAGTAATGTTCTGGTTGGTTGTTCTACTGGCTGTCTCTACAGGTGAAACACGCAGGTAGTAATGATAATGTTCTGGTTGGTTGTTCTACTGGCTGTCTCTACAGGTGAAACACACAGGTAGTAATGTTAATGTTCTGGTTGGTTGTTCTACTGGCTGTCTCTACAGGTGAAACACACAGGTAGTAATGTTAATGTTCTGGTTGGTTGTTCTACTGGCTGTCTCTACAGGTGAGACACACAGGTAGTAATGTTCTGGTTGGTTGTTCTACTGGCTGTCTCTCCAGGTGAAACACACAGGTAAGTAATGTTCTGGTTGGTTGTTCTACTGGCTGTCTTTACAGGTGAAACACACAGGTAGTAATGTTCTAGTTGGTTGTTCTACTGGCTGTCTCTACAGGTGAAACACACAGGTAAGTAATGTTCTGGTTGGTTGTTCTACTGGCTGTCTTTACAGGTGAAACACACAGGTAGTAATGTTCTGGTTGGTTGTTCTACTGGCTGTCTCTACAGGTGAGACACACAGGTAGTAATGTTCTGGTTGGTTGTTCTACTGGCTGTCTCTCCAGGTGAAACACACAGGTAAGTAATGTTCTGGTTGGTTGTTCTACTGGCTGTCTCTACAGGTGAAACACACAGGTAGTAATGTTCTGGTTGGTTGTTCTACTGGCTGTTTCTACAGGTGAAACACACAGGTAAGTAATGTTCTGGTTGGTTGTTCTACTGGCTGTCTCTACAGGTGAGACACACAGGTAGTAATGTTAATGTTCTGGTTGGTTGTTCTACTGGCTGTCTCTACAGGTGAAACACACAGGTAGTAATGTTCTGTTTGGATGTTCTACTGACTGTCTCTACAGGTGAAACACACAGGTAGCAATGTTCTGGTTGGTTGTTCTACTGGCAGTCTCTCCAGGTGAAACACACAGGTAGTAATGTTCTGTTTGGATGTTCTACTGACTGTCTCTACAGGTGAAACACACAGGTAGTAATGTTCTGGTTAGTTGTTCTACTGGCTGTCTCTACAGGTGAAACACACAGGTAAGTAATGTTCTGGTTGGTTGTTCTACTGGCTGTCTCTACAGGTGAAACACGCAGGTAGTAATGATAATGTTCTGGTTGGTTGTTCTACTGGCTGTCTCTACATGTGAAACACACAGGTAGTAATGTTAATGTTCTGGTTGGTTGTTCTACTGGCTGTCTCTACAGGTGAAACACACAGGTAGTAATGTTAATGTTCTGGTTGGTTGTTCTACTGGCTGTCTCTACAGGTGAGACACACAGGTAGTAATGTTCTGGTTGGTTGTTCTACTGGCTGTCTCTCCAGGTGAAACACACAGGTAAGTAATGTTCTGGTTGGTTGTTCTACTGGCTGTCTTTACAGGTGAAACACACAGGTAGTAATGTTCTAGTTGGTTGTTCTACTGGCTGTCTCTACAGGTGAAACACACAGGTAGCAATGTTCTGGTTGGTTGTTATACTGGCTGTCTCTACAGGTGAAACACACAGGTAGCAATGTTCCAGTTGGTTGTTCTACTGGCTGTCTCTACAGGTGAAACACACAGGTAGTAATGTTCTGGTTGGTTGTTCTACTGGCTGTCTCTCCAGGTGAAACACACAGGTAGTAATGTTCTGGTTGGTTGTTCTACTGGCTGTCTCTACAGGTGAAACACACAGGTAGTAATGTTAATGTTCTGGTTGGTTGTTCTACTGGCTGTCTCTACAGGTGAAACACACAGGTAGCAATGTTCTGGTTGGTTGTTCTACTGGCAGTCTCTCCAGGTGAAACACACAGGTAGTAATGTTAATGTTCTGGTTGGTTGTTCTACTGGCTGTCTCTACAGGTGAAACACACAGGTAGTAATGTTAATGTTCTGGTTGGTTGTTCTACTGGCTGTCTCTACAGGTGAGACACACAGGTAGTAATGTTCTGGTTGGTTGTTCTACTGGCTGTCTCTACAGGTGAAACACGCAGGTAGTAATGATAATGTTCTGGTTGGTTGTTCTACTGGCTGTCTCTACAGGTAAAACACACAGGTAGTAATGTTAATGTTCTGGTTGGTTGTTCTACTGGCTGTCTCTACAGGTGAAACACACAGGTAGTAATGTTAATGTTCTGGTTGGTTGTTCTACTGGCTGTCTCTACAGGTGAGACACACAGGTAGTAATGTTCTGGTTGGTTGTTCTACTGGCTGTCTCTACAGGTGAAACACACAGGTAAGTAATGTTCTGGTTGGTTGTTCTACTGGCTGTCTCTACAGGTGAAACACACAGGTAGTAATGTTCTGGTTGGTTGTTCTACTGGCTGTCTCTACAGGTGAAACACACAGGTAGTAATGTTAATGTTCTGGTTGGTTGTTCTACTGGCTGTCTCTACAGGTGAGACACACAGGTAGTAATGTTCTGGTTGGTTGTTCTACTGGCTGTCTCTCCAGGTGAAACACACAGGTAAGTAATGTTCTGGTTGGTTGTTCTACTGGCTGTCTTTACAGGTGAAACACACAGGTAGTAATGTTCTAGTTGGTTGTTCTACTGGCTGTCTCTACAGGTGAAACACACAGGTAAGTAATGTTCTGGTTGGTTGTTCTACTGGCTGTCTTTACAGGTGAAACACACAGGTAGTAATGTTCTGGTTGGTTGTTCTACTGGCTGTCTCTACAGGTGAGACACACAGGTAGTAATGTTCTGGTTGGTTGTTCTACTGGCTGTCTCTCCAGGTGAAACACACAGGTAAGTAATGTTCTGGTTGGTTGTTCTACTGGCTGTCTCTACAGGTGAAACACACAGGTAGTAATGTTCTGGTTGGTTGTTCTACTGGCTGTTTCTACAGGTGAAACACACAGGTAAGTAATGTTCTGGTTGGTTGTTCTACTGGCTGTCTCTACAGGTGAGACACACAGGTAGTAATGTTAATGTTCTGGTTGGTTGTTCTACTGGCTGTCTCTACAGGTGAAACACACAGGTAGTAATGTTCTGTTTGGATGTTCTACTGACTGTCTCTACAGGTGAAACACACAGGTAGCAATGTTCTGGTTGGTTGTTCTACTGGCAGTCTCTCCAGGTGAAACACACAGGTAGTAATGTTCTGTTTGGATGTTCTACTGACTGTCTCTACAGGTGAAACACACAGGTAGTAATGTTCTGGTTAGTTGTTCTACTGGCTGTCTCTACAGGTGAAACACACAGGTAAGTAATGTTCTGGTTGGTTGTTCTACTGGCTGTCTCTACAGGTGAAACACGCAGGTAGTAATGATAATGTTCTGGTTGGTTGTTCTACTGGCTGTCTCTACATGTGAAACACACAGGTAGTAATGTTAATGTTCTGGTTGGTTGTTCTACTGGCTGTCTCTACAGGTGAAACACACAGGTAGTAATGTTAATGTTCTGGTTGGTTGTTCTACTGGCTGTCTCTACAGGTGAGACACACAGGTAGTAATGTTCTGGTTGGTTGTTCTACTGGCTGTCTCTCCAGGTGAAACACACAGGTAAGTAATGTTCTGGTTGGTTGTTCTACTGGCTGTCTCTACAGGTGAAACACACAGGTAGTAATGTTCTGGTTGGTTGTTCTACTGGCTGTTTCTACAGGTGAAACACACAGGTAAGTAATGTTCTGGTTGGTTGTTCTACTGGCTGTCTCTACAGGTGAGACACACAGGTAGTAATGTTAATGTTCTGGTTGGTTGTTCTACTGGCTGTCTCTACAGGTGAAACACACAGGTAGTAATGTTCTGTTTGGATGTTCTACTGACTGTCTCTACAGGTGAAACACACAGGTAGCAATGTTCTGGTTGGTTGTTCTACTGGCAGTCTCTCCAGGTGAAACACACAGGTAGTAATGTTCTGTTTGGATGTTCTACTGACTGTCTCTACAGGTGAAACACACAGGTAGTAATGTTCTGGTTAGTTGTTCTACTGGCTGTCTCTACAGGTGAAACACACAGGTAAGTAATGTTCTGGTTGGTTGTTCTACTGGCTGTCTCTACAGGTGAAACACGCAGGTAGTAATGATAATGTTCTGGTTGGTTGTTCTACTGGCTGTCTCTACATGTGAAACACACAGGTAGTAATGTTAATGTTCTGGTTGGTTGTTCTACTGGCTGTCTCTACAGGTGAAACACACAGGTAGTAATGTTAATGTTCTGGTTGGTTGTTCTACTGGCTGTCTCTACAGGTGAGACACACAGGTAGTAATGTTCTGGTTGGTTGTTCTACTGGCTGTCTCTCCAGGTGAAACACACAGGTAAGTAATGTTCTGGTTGGTTGTTCTACTGGCTGTCTTTACAGGTGAAACACACAGGTAGTAATGTTCTAGTTGGTTGTTCTACTGGCTGTCTCTACAGGTGAAACACACAGGTAGCAATGTTCTGGTTGGTTGTTATACTGGCTGTCTCTACAGGTGAAACACACAGGTAGCAATGTTCCAGTTGGTTGTTCTACTGGCTGTCTCTACAGGTGAAACACACAGGTAGTAATGTTCTGGTTGGTTGTTCTACTGGCTGTCTCTCCAGGTGAAACACACAGGTAGTAATGTTCTGGTTGGTTGTTCTACTGGCTGTCTCTACAGGTGAAACACACAGGTAGTAATGTTAATGTTCTGGTTGGTTGTTCTACTGGCTGTCTCTACAGGTGAAACACACAGGTAGCAATGTTCTGGTTGGTTGTTCTACTGGCAGTCTCTCCAGGTGAAACACACAGGTAGTAATGTTAATGTTCTGGTTGGTTGTTCTACTGGCTGTCTCTACAGGTGAAACACACAGGTAGTAATGTTAATGTTCTGGTTGGTTGTTCTACTGGCTGTCTCTACAGGTGAGACACACAGGTAGTAATGTTCTGGTTGGTTGTTCTACTGGCTGTCTCTACAGGTGAAACACGCAGGTAGTAATGATAATGTTCTGGTTGGTTGTTCTACTGGCTGTCTCTACAGGTGAAACACACAGGTAGTAATGTTAATGTTCTGGTTGGTTGTTCTACTGGCTGTCTCTACAGGTGAAACACACAGGTAGTAATGTTAATGTTCTGGTTGGTTGTTCTACTGGCTGTCTCTACAGGTGAGACACACAAGTAGTAATGTTCTGGTTGGTTGTTCTACTGGCTGTCTCTACAGGTGAAACACACAGGTAAGTAATGTTCTGGTTGGTTGTTCTACTGGCTGTCTCTACAGGTGAAACACACAGGTAGTAATGTTCTGGTTGGTTGTTCTACTGGCTGTCTCTACAGGTGAAACACACAGGTAGTAATGTTAATGTTCTGGTTGGTTGTTCTACTGGCTGTCTCTACAGGTGAGACACACAGGTAGTAATGTTCTGGTTGGTTGTTCTACTGGCTGTCTCTCCAGGTGAAACACACAGGTAAGTAATGTTCTGGTTGGTTGTTCTACTGGCTGTCTTTACAGGTGAAACACACAGGTAGTAATGTTCTAGTTGGTTGTTCTACTGGCTGTCTCTACAGGTGAAACACACAGGTAAGTAATGTTCTGGTTGGTTGTTCTACTGGCTGTCTTTACAGGTGAAACACACAGGTAGTAATGTTCTGGTTGGTTGTTCTACTGGCTGTCTCTACAGGTGAGACACACAGGTAGTAATGTTCTGGTTGGTTGTTCTACTGGCTGTCTCTCCAGGTGAAACACACAGGTAAGTAATGTTCTGGTTGGTTGTTCTACTGGCTGTCTCTACAGGTGAAACACACAGGTAGTAATGTTCTGGTTGGTTGTTCTACTGGCTGTTTCTACAGGTGAAACACACAGGTAAGTAATGTTCTGGTTGGTTGTTCTACTGGCTGTCTCTACAGGTGAGACACACAGGTAGTAATGTTAATGTTCTGGTTGGTTGTTCTACTGGCTGTCTCTACAGGTGAAACACACAGGTAGCAATGTTCTGTTTGGATGTTCTACTGACTGTCTCTACAGGTGAAACACACAGGTAGCAATGTTCTGGTTGGTTGTTCTACTGGCAGTCTCTCCAGGTGAAACACACAGGTAGTAATGTTCTGTTTGGATGTTCTACTGACTGTCTCTACAGGTGAAACACACAGGTAGTAATGTTCTGGTTAGTTGTTCTACTGGCTGTCTCTACAGGTGAAACACACAGGTAAGTAATGTTCTGGTTGGTTGTTCTACTGGCTGTCTCTACAGGTGAAACACGCAGGTAGTAATGATAATGTTCTGGTTGGTTGTTCTACTGGCTGTCTCTACATGTGAAACACACAGGTAGTAATGTTAATGTTCTGGTTGGTTGTTCTACTGGCTGTCTCTACAGGTGAAACACACAGGTAGTAATGTTAATGTTCTGGTTGGTTGTTCTACTGGCTGTCTCTACAGGTGAGACACACAGGTAGTAATGTTCTGGTTGGTTGTTCTACTGGCTGTCTCTCCAGGTGAAACACACAGGTAAGTAATGTTCTGGTTGGTTGTTCTACTGGCTGTCTTTACAGGTGAAACACACAGGTAGTAATGTTCTAGTTGGTTGTTCTACTGGCTGTCTCTACAGGTGAAACACACAGGTAGCAATGTTCTGGTTGGTTGTTATACTGGCTGTCTCTACAGGTGAAACACACAGGTAGCAATGTTCTAGTTGGTTGTTCTACTGGCTGTCTCTACAGGTGAAACACACAGGTAGTAATGTTCTGGTTGGTTGTTCTACTGGCTGTCTCTCCAGGTGAAACACACAGGTAGTAATGTTCTGGTTGGTTGTTCTACTGGCTGTCTCTACAGGTGAAACACACAGGTAAGTAATGTTCTGGTTGGTTGTTCTACTGGCTGTCTCTACAGGTGAAACACACAGGTAGTAATGTTAATGTTCTGGTTGGTTGTTCTACTGGCTGTCTCTACGGGTGAAACACACAGGTAGCAATGTTCTGGTTGGTTGTTCTACTGGCAGTCTCTCCAGGTGAAACACACAGGTAGTAATGTTCTTGTTGGTTGTTCTACTTGCTGTCTCTACAGGTGAAACACACAGGTAGTAATGTTCTGGTTGGTTGTTCTACTGGCTGTCTCTACAGGTGAAACACACAGGTAGTAATGTTCTGGTTGGTTGTTCTACTGGCTGTCTCTACAGGTGAAACACACAGGTAGTAATGTTCTGGTTGGTTGTTCTACTGGCTGTCTCTACAGGTGAAACACACAGGTAGTAATGTTCTGGTTGGTTGTTCTACTGGCTGTCTCTACAGGTGAAACACACAGGTAGTAATGTTCTGGTTGGTTGTTCTACTGGCTGTCTCTCCAGGTGAAACACACAGGTAGTAATGTTCTGGTTGGTTGTTCTACTGGCTGTCTCTACAGGTGAAACACACAGGTAGTAATGTTCTGGTTGGTTGTTCTACTGGCTGTCTCTCCAGGTGAAACACACAGGTAGTAATGTTCTGGTTGGTTGTTCTACTTGCTGTCTCTACAGGTGAAACACACAGGTAGTAATGTTCTGGTTTGTTGTTCTACTGGCTGTTCTACAGGTGAAACACACAGGTAGTAATGTTCTGGTTGGTTGTTCTACTGGCTGTTCTACAGGTGAAACACACAGGTAGTAATGTTCAGGTTGGTTGTTCTACTGGCTGTCTCTACAGGTGAAACACACAGGTAGTAATGTTCTGGTTGGTTGTTCTACTGGCTGTCTCTCCAGGTGAAACACACAGGTAGTAATGTTCTGGTTGGTTGTTCTACTTGCTGTCTCTACAGGTGAAACACACAGGTAGTAATGTTCTGGTTGGTTGTTCTACTGGCTGTTCTACAGGTGAAACACACAGGTAGTAATGTTCTGGTTGGTTGTTCTACTGGCTGTTCTACAGGTGAAACACACAGGTAAGTAATGTTCTGGTTGGTTGTTCTACTGGCTGTCTTTACAGGTGAAACACACAGGTAGTAATGTTCTAGTTGGTTGTTCTACTGGCTGTCTCTACAGGTGAAACACACAGGTAGCAATGTTCTGGTTGGTTGTTCTACTGGCTGTCTCTACAGGTGAAACACACAGGTAGCAATGTTCTAGTTGGTTGTTCTACTGGCTGTCTCTACAGGTGAAACACACAGGTAGTAATGTTCTGGTTGGTTGTTCTACTGGCTGTCTCTCCAGGTGAAACACACAGGTAGTAATGTTCTGGTTGGTTGTTCTACTGGATGTCTCTACAGGTGAAACACACAGGTAGTAATGTTAATGTTCTAGTTGGTTGTTCTACTGGCTGTCTCTACAGGTGAAACACACAGGTAGTAATGTTCTGGTTGGTTGTTCTACTGGCTGTCTCTACAGGTGAAACACACAGGTAAGTAATGTTCTGGTTGGTTGTTCTACTGGCTGTCTCTACAGGTGAAACACACAGGTAGTAATGTTAATGTTCTGGTTGGTTGTTCTACTGGCTGTCTCTACAGGTGAAACACACAGGTAGCAATGTTCTGGTTGGTTGTTCTACTGGCAGTCTCTCCAGGTGAAACACACAGGTAGTAATGTTCTTGTTGGTTGTTCTACTTGCTGTCTCTACAGGTGAAACACACAGGTAGTAATGTTCTGGTTGGTTGTTCTACTGGCTGTCTCTACAGGTGAAACACACAGGTAGTAATGTTCTGGTTGGTTGTTCTACTGGCTGTCTCTACAGGTGAAACACACAGGTAGTAATGTTCTGGTTGGTTGTTCTACTGGCTGTCTCTACAGGTGAAACACACAGGTAGTAATGTTCTGGTTGGTTGTTCTACTTGCTGTCTCTACAGGTGAAACACACAGGTAGTAATGTTCTGGTTGGTTGTTCTACTGGCTGTCTCTACAGGTGAAACACACAGGTAGTAATGTTCTGGTTGGTTGTTCTACTGGCTGTCTCTACAGGTGAAACACACAGGTAGTAATGTTCTGGTTGGTTGTTCTACTGGCTGTCTCTCCAGGTGAAACACACAGGTAGTAATGTTCTGGTTGGTTGTTCTACTTGCTGTCTCTACAGGTGAAACACAAAGGTAGTAATGTTCTGGTTGGTTGTTCTACTGGCTGTTCTACAGGTGAAACACACAGGTATTAATGTTCTGGTTGGTTGTTCTACTGGCTGTTCTACAGGTGAAACACACAGGTAGTAATGTTCTGGTTGGTTGTTCTACTGGCTGTTCTACAGGTGAAACACACAGGTAGTAATGTTCTGGTTGGTTGTTCTACTGGCTGTTCTACAGGTGAAACACACAGGTAGTAATGTTCTGGTTGGTTGTTCTACTGGCTGTCTCTACAGGTGAAACACACAGGTAGTAATGTTCTGGTTGGTTGTTCTACTGGCTGTCTCTACAGGTGAAACACACAGGTAGTAATGTTCTGGTTGGTTGTTCTACTGGCTGTCTCTACAGGTGAAACACACAGGTAGTAATGTTCTGGTTGGTTGTTCTACTGGCTGTCTCTACAGGTGAAACACACAGGTAGTAATGTTCTGGTTGGTTGTTCTACTGGCTGTCTCTACAGGTGAAACACACAGGTAGTAATGTTCTGGTTGGTTGTTCTACTGGCTGTCTCTAGAGGTGAAACACACAGGTAGTAATGTTCTGGTTGGTTGTTCTACTGGCTGTCTCTACAGGTGAAACACACAGGTAGTAATGTTAATGTTCTGGTTGGTTGTTCTACTGGCTGTCTCTACATGTGAAACACACAGGTAGTAATGTTAATGTTCTGGTTGGTTGTTCTACTGGCTGTCTCTACAGGTGAAACACACAGGTAGTAATGTTAATGTTCTGGTTGGTTGTTCTACTGGCTGTCTCTACAGGTGAGACACACAGGTAGTAATGTTCTGGTTGGTTGTTCTACTGGCTGTCTCTCCAGGTGAAACACACAGGTAAGTAATGTTCTGGTTGGTTGTTCTACTGGCTGTCTTTACAGGTGAAACACACAGGTAGTAATGTTCTAGTTGGTTGTTCTACTGGCTGTCTCTACAGGTGAAACACACAGGTAGCAATGTTCTGGTTGGTTGTTATACTGGCTGTCTCTACAGGTGAAACACACAGGTAGCAATGTTCTAGTTGGTTGTTCTACTGGCTGTCTCTACAGGTGAAACACACAGGTAGTAATGTTCTGGTTGGTTGTTCTACTGGCTGTCTCTCCAGGTGAAACACACAGGTAGTAATGTTCTGGTTGGTTGTTCTACTGTCTGTCTCTACAGGTGAAACACACAGGTAGTAATGTTAATGTTCTAGTTGGTTGTTCTACTGGCTGTCTCTACAGGTGAAACACACAGGTAGTAATGTTCTGGTTGGTTGTTCTACTGGCTGTCTCTACAGGTGAAACACACAGGTAAGTAATGTTCTGGTTGGTTGTTCTACTGGCTGTCTCTACAGGTGAAACACACAGGTAGTAATGTTAATGTTCTGGTTGGTTGTTCTACTGGCTGTCTCTACAGGTGAAACACACAGGTAGCAATGTTCTGGTTGGTTGTTCTACTGGCAGTCTCTCCAGGTGAAACACACAGGTAGTAATGTTCTTGTTGGTTGTTCTACTTGCTGTCTCTACAGGTGAAACACACAGGTAGTAATGTTCTGGTTGGTTGTTCTACTGGCTGTCTCTACAGGTGAAACACACAGGTAGTAATGTTCTGGTTGGTTGTTCTACTGGCTGTCTCTACAGGTGAAACACACAGGTAGTAATGTTCTGGTTGGTTGTTCTACTGGCTGTCTCTACAGGTGAAACACACAGGTAGTAATGTTCTGGTTGGTTGTTCTACTGGCTGTCTCTACAGGTGAAACACACAGGTAGTAATGTTCTGGTTGGTTGTTCTACTGGCTGTCTCTCCAGGTGAAACACACAGGTAGTAATGTTCTGGTTGGTTGTTCTACTGGCTGTCTCTACAGGTGAAACACACAGGTAGTAATGTTCTGGTTGGTTGTTCTACTGGCTGTCTCTCCAGGTGAAACACACAGGTAGTAATGTTCTGGTTGGTTGTTCTACTTGCTGTCTCTACAGGTGAAACACACAGGTAGTAATGTTCTGGTTGGTTGTTCTACTGGCTGTTCTACAGGTGAAACACACAAGTAGTAATGTTCTGGTTGGTTGTTCTACTGGCTGTTCTACAGGTGAAACACACAGGTAGTAATGTTCAGGTTGGTTGTTCTACTGGCTGTCTCTACAGGTGAAACACACAGGTAGTAATGTTCTGGTTGGTTGTTCTACTGGCTGTCTCTCCAGGTGAAACACACAGGTAGTAATGTTCTGGTTGGTTGTTCTACTTGCTGTCTCTACAGGTGAAACACACAGGTAGTAATGTTCTGGTTGGTTGTTCTACTGGCTGTTCTACAGGTGAAACACACAGGTAGTAATGTTCTGGTTGGTTGTTCTACTGGCTGTTCTACAGGTGAAACACACAGGTAAGTAATGTTCTGGTTGGTTGTTCTACTGGCTGTCTTTACAGGTGAAACACACAGGTAGTAATGTTCTAGTTGGTTGTTCTACTGGCTGTCTCTACAGGTGAAACACACAGGTAGCAATGTTCTGGTTGGTTGTTCTACTGGCTGTCTCTACAGGTGAAACACACAGGTAGCAATGTTCTAGTTGGTTGTTCTACTGGCTGTCTCTACAGGTGAAACACACAGGTAGTAATGTTCTGGTTGGTTGTTCTACTGGCTGTCTCTCCAGGTGAAACACACAGGTAGTAATGTTCTGGTTGGTTGTTCTACTGGATGTCTCTACAGGTGAAACACACAGGTAGTAATGTTAATGTTCTAGTTGGTTGTTCTACTGGCTGTCTCTACAGGTGAAACACACAGGTAGTAATGTTCTGGTTGGTTGTTCTACTGGCTGTCTCTACAGGTGAAACACACAGGTAAGTAATGTTCTGGTTGGTTGTTCTACTGGCTGTCTCTACAGGTGAAACACACAGGTAGTAATGTTAATGTTCTGGTTGGTTGTTCTACTGGCTGTCTCTACAGGTGAAACACACAGGTAGCAATGTTCTGGTTGGTTGTTCTACTGGCAGTCTCTCCAGGTGAAACACACAGGTAGTAATGTTCTTGTTGGTTGTTCTACTTGCTGTCTCTACAGGTGAAACACACAGGTAGTAATGTTCTGGTTGGTTGTTCTACTGGCTGTCTCTACAGGTGAAACACACAGGTAGTAATGTTCTGGTTGGTTGTTCTACTGGCTGTCTCTACAGGTGAAACACACAGGTAGTAATGTTCTGGTTGGTTGTTCTACTGGCTGTCTCTACAGGTGAAACACACAGGTAGTAATGTTCTGGTTGGTTGTTCTACTTGCTGTCTCTACAGGTGAAACACACAGGTAGTAATGTTCTGGTTGGTTGTTCTACTGGCTGTCTCTACAGTTGAAACACACAGGTAGTAATGTTCTGGTTGGTTGTTCTACTGGCTGTCTCTACAGGTGAAACACACAGGTAGTAATGTTCTGGTTGGTTGTTCTACTGGCTGTCTCTCCAGGTGAAACACACAGGTAGTAATGTTCTGGTTGGTTGTTCTACTTGCTGTCTCTACAGGTGAAACACACAGGTAGTAATGTTCTGGTTGGTTGTTCTACTGGCTGTTCTACAGGTGAAACACACAGGTATTAATGTTCTGGTTGGTTGTTCTACTGGCTGTTCTACAGGTGAAACACACAGGTAGTAATGTTCTGGTTGGTTGTTCTACTGGCTGTTCTACAGGTGAAACACACAGGTAGTAATGTTCTGGTTTGTTGTTCTACTGGCTGTTCTACAGGTGAAACACACAGGTAGTAATGTTCTGGTTGGTTGTTCTACTGGCTGTCTCTACAGGTGAAACACACAGGTAGTAATGTTCTGGTTGGTTGTTCTACTGGCTGTCTCTACAGGTGAAACACACAGGTAGTAATGTTCTGGTTGGTTGTTCTACTGGCTGTCTCTACAGGTGAAACACACAGGTAGTAATGTTCTGGTTGGTTGTTCTACTGGCTGTCTCTACAGGTGAAACACACAGGTAGTAATGTTCTGGTTGGTTGTTCTACTGGCTGTCTCTACAGGTGAAACACACAGGTAGTAATGTTCTGGTTGGTTGTTCTACTGGCTGTCTCTAGAGGTGAAACACACAGGTAGTAATGTTCTGGTTGGTTGTTCTACTGGCTGTCTCTACAGGTGAAACACACAGGTAGTAATGTTAATGTTCTGGTTGGTTGTTCTACTGGCTGTCTCTACAGGTGAAACACACAGGTAGTAATGTTAATGTTCTGGTTGGTTGTTCTACTGGCTGTCTCTACAGGTGAAACACACAGGTAGTAATGTTAATGTTCTGGTTGGTTGTTCTACTGGCTGTCTCTACAGGTGAAACACACAGGTAGTAATGTTCTGATTGGTTGTTCTACTGGCTGTCTCTACAGGTGAAACACACAGGTAGTAATGTTCTGGTTGGTTGTTCTACTTGCTGTCTCTACAGGTGAAACACACAGGTAGTAATGTTCTGGTTGGTTGTTCTACTGGCTGTCTCTACAGGTGAAACACACAGGTAGTAATGTTCTGATTGGTTGTTCTACTGGCTGTCTCTCCAGGTGAAACACACAGGTAGTAATGTTCTGGTTGGTTGTTCTACTGGCTGTCTCTACAGGTGAAACACACAGGTAGTAATGTTAATGTTCTGATTGGTTGTTCTACTGGCTGTCTCTACAGGTGAAACACACAGGTAGTAATGTTAATGTTCTGGTTGGTTGTTCTACTGGCTGTCTCTACAGGTGAAACACACAGGTAGTAATGTTCTGGTTGGTTGTTCTACTGGCTGTCTCTACAGGTGAAACACACAGGTAGTAATGTTCTGGTTGGTTGTTCTACTGGCTGTCTCTACAGGTGTTGCAGGAAGCTACATATCTAATATGGCACAGAGTGATTTTTCTCCTTTTCTGTTTTGGCTTCCAAAATCTTTTTTGTTTCCGCTACATTTTGTGGGCAGTGAGCACATAGCCTGTCTTCTCTTGAGAGCCATGTCTGCCTACGGCGGCCTTTCTCAATAGCAAGGCTATGCTCACTGAGTCTGTACATAGTCAAAGCTTTCCTTAATTTTGGGTCAGTCACAGTGGTCAGGTATTCTGCCGCTGTGTACTCTCTGTGTAGGGCCAAATAGCATTATAGTTTGCTCTGTTTTTTTGTTAATTCTTTCCAATGTGTCAAGTAATTATCTTTTTGTTTTCTCATGATTTGGTTGGGTCTAATTGTGCTGTTGTCTCTCTCTCTCTCTCTCTGTCTCTCTCTGTCACTCTCTCTCTCACTGTGTCTCAATTCAATTCAATTCAAGGGGCTTTATTGGCATGGGAAACATGTGTTAACATTGCCAAAGCAAGTGAGGTAGAAAATTTACAAAAGTGAAATAAACAATACAAATTAACAGTAAACATGACACATACAGAAGTTTAAAACGAATAAAGACATTACAAATGTCATATCATGTATATATACAGTGTTGTAACGATGTACAAATGGTTAAAGTACAAAAGGGAAAATAAATAAGCATAAATATAGGTTGTATTTACAATGGTGTTTATTCTTCACTGGTTGCCCTTTTCTTGTGGTAACAGGTCACAAATCTTGCTGCTGTGATGGCACACTGTGGAATTTCACCCAGTAGATATGGGAGTTTATCGAAATGGGGTTTGTTTTCGAATTCTTTGTGGATCTGTGTAATCTGAGGGAAATATGTGTCTCTAATATGGTCAGTAGCAAGGCTAGGCTCACTGAGTCTGTATATAGTCAAAGCTTTCCTTAAGTTTGGGACAGTCACAGTGGTCAGGTATTCTGCCACTGTGTAATCTCTGTGTAGGGCCAAATAGCATTCTAGTTTGCTCTGTTTTTTTTGTTAATTCTTTCCAATGTGTCAATTAATCATCTTTTTGTTTTCTCATGATTTGGTTGGGTCTAATTGTGCTGCTGTCCTGGGGCTTTGTGGGGTGTGTTTGTGAACAGAGCCTCAGGACCAGCTTGCTTAAGGGACTCTTCTCCAAGTTCATCTTTCTGTAGGTGATGGCTCTGTCTCTCTCTGTCTCTCTCTGTGTGTGTCTCTCTCTCTCTCTCTCCCTCTCTCTATCTCTGTGTCTCTCTCACTCGCTCTTTGATGTCTCTCTCTCTCTCTGTCTCCCTCTCTCTCGCTGTGTCTCTATGTGTCTCTTTCTCTCGCTCTCTCTCACTCTCTGCTCTCTCTCTGTCTCTCTCTGCTTCTCAACATTTTTCAAATTCAAAAGGCTTTATTCGAATGGAAAGCGATATCAAATACATTGCCAAAGCAAATATATAGACATATCAAAAAACAAATGATGGAGGTATATCTTCTCTGTCTCAGTCTCTCTGTCTCTCTCTGTCTCATTCTCTATCTCTCTCTCTCTCTGTCTCTCAGTCTGTCTCTCTCAGTCTCTCTCTCTCTCTGGCAGTGAAGTAGGACATCCAGATACTAACACCAGACAGTACTTACTCTCCCGGCATCCTAGGACCCTGGACAAGTGTCTACTACTGCAGTAGATCTGGTGGCAGGGTACACTCAAACACACACACGGCGCAAAGGACTCGAAATAACACACACACACACACACACACAAGGACTAATATTTTCCACACAAACACACTCCCCCAAATACATGTACAGGAGCTGTACGATTAATTCCATCGCATCATGCTCATCGAAAATATGACATCATAATTGAACATTTCCCCTATAAAGTGAAAAACCTATCACAACGTAGTACAGCTATCACATGATGTTATAGTGTGTCCCACATGGCACCCTATTACCCTATGGCCTCTCGTCAAAAGTAGCGCACTATATAGTGTGCCATCATGCGGTCTCCCTACATCTGTGTGTTACGTTGGTCGAGCCTGAACGAGCTAGAAGTCATATCACATCAGTTCTTGGTACATCAAATTTAACTACAGGGAATATGATTTATTCATTCTGCTGTTGACATCCAAACCGTGCCCTAAACGGAGACACTTTGAACACTATTTCTCTGTGGCCTGCCAGCCCAGCCCAGCCTGCCCCCTGCCCGCCTCCTGCCAGCCCAGCCAGCCTCCTGCCTGCCTGCCTCCTGCCTGCCTCCTGCCTCCTGCCAGCCCAGCCAGCCTCCTGCCTGCCTGCCTTCTGCCTGCCTCCTGCCTGCTTGACTCCTGCTTGTCTCCCACCATGCAGGTGTGGGTGGCTGGCTGCTACCAACCAAAAGGGCTCAGCTTGGAGAGGAAACACTATGTTAGTGTCTCAAAGTGTACCCTATTCCCTTTAAAGTGCACTACTTTTGAACAAATTCCCTGGGCTCTGGTCAAACGTAATGCACTATAAAGGGAATAGGTTACCATTTTGGACTCTGTGTTGTGTTTCCTTTAATAAGCAGGGATGGACAGAGGAATCGTACGATGAGACGAGTCGTTCTGTCATTATGTCCTTATGCTGTGTCCTTGCGTTGTGTCCTTGCATTGTTGTGTCCTTGTGTTGTTGTGTTGTTGCGTCGTTATGTTGTTTTGCTGTTGTGTCCTTATGTTGTTGTGTTGTGTTGTGTCGTGTTGTTGTGTCGTTATGTGTTGTTGCATTTGTGTGTTGTTGTGTTTTTGTGGTGTTGTGTTTTTGTGTTTTTGTGTCGTTGTGTCATTGTTGTGTTGTTTTGTCATTGTATGTTGTGTCGTTGAGTCGTATGTTGTTATGTTTTATGTCTTTGCGTTGTTGTGTCGTTATGTTGTTGTTGTCACGCCCTGGTCGTAATATATTGTGTTTGTCTTCATTTATTTGGTCAGGCCAGGGTGTGACATGGGTTTATTGTGGTGTGTTTTGTCTTGGGGTTTTGTGGGGTGTTGGGTGTGTGGCTTAGTGGGGTTATCTAGCAAAGTCTATGGCTGTCGGGAGTGGTTCTCAATCAGAGGCAGGTGTGTATCGTTGTATTGTTGTGTTTTTGTGTCGTTGTGTATCGTTGTGTCATTGTGTCGTTGTGTATCGTTGTGTCATTGTGTCGCTGTTTCATTGTTGTGTTGTGATATTGTTGTTTTGTTGTTTCATTGTGTTGTTGTGTCATTGTTTTGTTGTTGAGCCCCGCAATGAAAGTGCATCTGTGCTACCACGCGTGTGTGTGTGTGTGGGGGGGGGGTGTACTACTACTGTGTGTGTGTGTGTGTGTGTGTGTTTCTTGCATATTTTATGAGTAGCGGGAGATTAGCTGCTGAGTTAAATCTAGGAGAATGTTCTTTCAGAGTCGCTCAGCGGTATGAAACATGGATATTACCAAAACCCTTCTCCCCGATTGCTCCGTTTTGCCAGGCAGCCAGCTTTAGGAAGAGTCTTGGTGGTTCTAAACGTCTTCCATTTAAGAATGATGGAGGCATCTTGGGGACCTTCAATGTTGCACAAATGTTTTGCTACCCTTCCCCAGATCTGTGCCTCAACACAATCTTGTCTCAAAGCTCTACGGACAATTCCTTCAACCTCATAGCTCGTTTTTTTTCTCTGACACACATGTCAACTATGGGACCTTATATAGACAGGTGTGTGCCTTTCCAAATCATGTCCAATCAATTGAATTTACCACAGGTAGTCTCCCATGAAGTTGTTGATACATCTCAATGATGATCAACGGAAACAGGATGCACCTGAGCTCTATTTCAAGTCTCATATTAAAGGGTCTGAATACTTATCTAAATACATTTGCAAAAAAATTGTTTTACCTGTTTTCGCTTTGTCATTGTGGGTTATTGTGTGTAGATTGATGAGAAAAATATATATTTAATCACATTTAGAACAAGTTTGTAATGTAATAAAATGTGGAAAAAGTCAAGCTGTCTGAATACTTTCCTAATGCACTGTATATACAGTGGGGCAAAAAAGTATTTAGTCAGCCACCTATTGTGCAAGTTGTCCCACTTAAAAAGATGAGAGAGGCCTGTAATTTTCATCATAGGTACACTTCAACTATGACAGACAAAATGAGAAAAAAAATCCAGAAAATCACAGTGTAGGATTTTTAATTTATTTATTTGCAAGTTATGGTGGAAAATAAGTATTTGGTTACCAACAAACAAGCAAGATTTCTGGCTCTCACAGACCTGTAACTTATTCTTTAAGAGGCTCCTCTGTCCTCCACTTGTTACCTGTATTAATGGCACCTGTTTGAACTTGTTATCAGTATAAAAGACACCTGTCCACAACCTCAAACAGTCACACTCCAAACTCCACTATGGCCAAGACCAAAGAGCTGTCAAAGGACACCAGAAACAAAATTGTAGACCTGCACCAGGCTGGGAAGACTGAATCTGCAATAGGTAGCAGCTTGGTTTGAAGAAATCAACTGTGGGAGCAATTATTAGGAAATGGAAGACATACAAGACCACTGATAATCTCCCTCGATCTGGAGCTCCACGCAAGATCTCACCCCCTGGGGATCAAAATGATCACAAGAACGGTGAGCAAAAATCCCAGAAACACATGGGGGGACCTGGTGAATGACCTGCAGAGAGCTGGGACCAAAGTAACAAAGTCTACCATCAGTAACACACTACGCCGCCAGGGACTCAAATCCTGCAGTGCCAGACGTGTCCCCCTGCTTAAGCCAGTACATGTCCAGGCCCGTTAGAAGTTTGCTAGAGAGCATTTGGATGATCCAGAAGAAGATTGTGAGAATGTCATATGGTCAGATGAAACCAAATTATAACGTTTTGGTAAAAACTCAACTCGTTGTGTTTGGAGTACAGAGAATGCTGAGTTGCATCCAAAGAACACCATACCTACTGTGAAGCATGGGGGTGGAAACATCATGCTTTGGGGCTGTTTTTCTGCAAAGGGACCAGGACGACTGATCCGTGAAAAGGAAAGAATGAATGGGGCCATGTATCATGAGATTTTGAGTGAAAACCTCCTTCCATCAGCAAGGGCATTGAAGATGAAACGTGGCTGGGTCTTTCAGCATGACAATGATCCCAAACACACCGCCTGGGCAACGAAGGAGTGACTTCGTGAGAAGCATTTCAAGGTCCTGGAGTGGCCTAGCCAGTCTCCAGATCTCAACCCCATAGAAAATCTTTGGAGGGAGTTGAAAGTCCGCGTTGCCCAGCAACAGCCCCAAAACATCACTGCTCTAGAGGAGATCTGCATGGAGGAATGGGCCAAAATACCAGCAACAGTGTGTGAAAACCTAGTGAAGACAATGACCTCTGTCATTGCCAACAAAGGGTATATAACAAAGTATTGAGATAAACTTTTGTTATTTTCCACCATAATTTGCAAATAAATTCATAAAAAAATCCTACAATGTGATTTTCTAGATGTTTTTTCTCATTATGTCAGTCATAGTTGAAGTGTACCTATGATGAAAATTACAGGCCTCTCTCATCTTTTTAAGTGGGAGAACTTGCACAATTGGTGGCTGACTAAATACTTTTTTGCCCCACTGTACAAAGTACACTTCCTCTTAGCAGCATATTGGCCTCAGACCTGGAATCAGTTGGGTTACAGTAACTACCATACTGAGTTAGGGCTAGACTAATCTAGACTTCAGTTGGGTTACAGTAGCTACAATACTGAGTTAGGGCTAGACTAATCTAGACTTCAGTTGGGTTACAGTAGCTACCATATTGAGTTAGGCCTAGACTAATCTAGACTTCAGTTGGGTTACAGTAACTACCATATTGAGATAGGCCTAGACTAATCTAGACTTCAGTTGGGTTACAGTAGCTACCATATTGAGTAAGGCCTAGACTAATCTAGACTTCAGTTGGGTTACAGTAGCTACCATATTGAGTTAGGCCTAGACTAATCTAGACTTCAGTTGGGTTACAGTAACTACCATATTGAGATAGGCCTAGACTAATCTAGACTTCAGTTGGGTTACAGTAGCTACCATATTGAGTAAGGCCTAGACTAATCTAGACTTCAGTTGGGTTACAGTAGCTACCATATTGAGTTAGGCCTAGACTAATCTAGACTTCAGTTGGGTTACAGTAACTACCATATTGAGATAGGCCTAGACTAATCCAGACTTCAGTTGGGTTACAGTAGCTACCATATTGAGTTAGGGCTAAACTAATCTAGACATCAGTTGGGTTACAGTAGCTACCATATTGAGTTAGGCCTAGACTAATCTAGACTTCAGTTGGGTTACAGTAACTACCATACTGAGTTAGGGCTAGACTAATCTAGACTTCAGTTGGGTTACAGTAACTATTATTGAGATAGACCTAGACCAATCTAGACTTCAGTTGGGTTACAGTAACTACCATACTGAGTTAGGGCTAGACTAATCTAGACTTCAGTTGAGTTACAGTAACTATCATATTGAGATAGGCCTAGACCAATCTAGACTTCAGTTGGGTTACAGTAACTACCATATTGAGATAGACCTAGACCAATCTAGACTTCAGTTGGGTTACAGTAACTACCATATTGAGATAGGCCTAAACTAATCTAGACTTCAGTTGGGTTACAGTAACTATCATATTGAGATAGGCCTAGACTAATCTGAGTTAGGCCAAGACTAGTCTTTCACATAGCCCCCCCAAAAATCTAAATGAAATGACCTTAATCTGAATGAAACACAGAAGCCTCTGGAAGTAATAAAGATGGTGTTAGCATAACAACCCTATAGGAGTTTGCACCTGAGGAAGAGGCTTGTCTGTGTATCTAGGATTAAGTGCTTAAAATGTAATGATGAGAAAGGGCCTTGTTTTCATTGTTTTCTCACATTGCTTTGGAATCCAGGCCTTGGTTTGTCTCAGGAGGGAACCAGTGCTTATCAAAGGCCTGTGTTAGGATGAGAGAGACGATCTATACTCTCTGAGAGACGATCTATACTCTCAGAGAGACAATCTATACTCTCTGAGAGACGATCTATACTCTCTGAGAGACGATCTATACTCTCTGAGAGACGATCTATACTCTGAGAGAGACGATCTATACTCTCTGAGAGACGATCTATACTCTCTGAGAGACGATCTATACTCTCAGAGAGAGAAGATCTATACTCTCTGAGAGAGACGATCTATACTCTCTGAGAGAGACGATCTATACTCTGAGCGACGATCTATACTCTCTGAGAGAGAAGATCTATACTCTCTGAGAGAGAAGATCTATACTCTCTGAGAGAGATGGTCTATACTCTCTGAGAGAGAAGATCTATACTCTCTGAGAGAGATGGTCTATACTCTCTGAGAGAGAAGATCTATACTCTGAGAGAGATGGTCTATACTCTCAGAGAGATGATCTATACTCTCTGAGAGACGATCTATACTCTGAGAGAGACAATCTATACTCTCAGAGAGACGATCTATACTCTCTGAGAGACGATCTATACTCAGAGAGAGAGACGATCTATACTCTCAGAGAGAGACGATCTATGCTCTTTGAGAGACGATCGATACTCAGAGAGAGAGACGATCTATACTCTGAGAGAGACAATCTATACTCTCAGAGAGACGATCTATACTCTCTGAGAGACGATCTATACTCAGAGAGAGAGACGATCTATACTCTCTGAGAGACGATCTATACTCAGAGAGAGAGACGATCTATACTCTCAGAGAGAGACGATCTATGCTCTTTGAGAGACAATCTATACTCTTTGAGAGACAATCTATACTCTCTGAGAGAGAAGATCTATACTCTCTGAGAGAAAAGATCTATACTCTGAGAGATGATCTATACTCTCTGAGAGAGAAGATCTATACTCTGAGAGAGATGGTCTATACTCTCTGAGAGAGACGATCTATACTCTGAGAGAGACAATCTATACTCTCAGAGAGAGACGATCTATACTCTCAGAGAGACTATCTATATTCTGAGAGAGATCTATACTCTGAGAGAGACAATCTATACTCTGAGAGAGACGATCTATACTCTCTGAGAGACGATCTATACTCTCTGAGAGACGATCTATACTCTGAGAGAGACGATCTATACTCTGAGAGGGACAATCTATACCTAAATGGCACCATATTCCCTTCATAGTGCACTACTTTTGACCAAGGGTCATAGTCTCTCATAGTAACAGTCTTGAGTTGTGAGGGCTTATATTACAAGGGTCATAATGTATGCGAGGTTACTCTTGTCTCTCTGGTCGGGTAATTCCTACTAGGTCGGGGCAGTATACACTGTATAACGGGGTGTTTGGAAATGGCCACAGGATGGTTTTTAAATTCCGTTGGAACTATTTCTATAGAAGTTTTTCAATAAATGCTACTTTGTAAGTAAATACCAGCTGTCAACTTGAGCAATACGTTAGGAGATAAATCAGATTGTGTTCTTCATTTCAACTGTCACATTATTTACATCATGAAGTGTACCGTAGTTCTCCAGAACAGCTGAGCCAGTCACGTGTTTGTTGGTAAACAGCACAACGGGAGGAAGCGGGAGCAGGTGTCCAGCTGTGTGTTGACAGGGGTCGTGTTTGATATTGAAAGTCAACTGTGGTTTTTTGTTGCTTCAATAGAGTGGCCAGGGATGTGCAACTATAGTTTTCCTTCACAGAAAATATATTAGTGCAACACATTTGTCAAAACAGCTTCATTTTCATCAGATGACAACAGAAGAGTAATGCTATTTGGCTGGCAGGCACATTAATAAATGAGTTTACAATGAAAAAGCAAGATCTTTTTTGCAAAAACGATGCATGGCCATCCTATTTCAAATGTTTATCGTAGAAACAATATAGCTACATTTCCTAATGTTTTGCATTAAGTTTCTTCTTGCATTTTACCTGGGAAAAGTAGAATACACCGGAAAACGGAGAACAGTTGCTACACATCAGTCAGAGCGCAATCTGCTGATCGAATGCCCCCATTTGGGAGTTGGAGAAGTGCAACTGAAGCACAGGATGTCTGATGAAGAGCATAAATTACAATAAGAAGCATTTTTGATCTGCGTTTACAAAAAGCAGCAAGTTATTTCCTATGCGTTTTTAATTTTTATGAGTGAAAAAAAAATCTGAATTCTGTGTTAACGCGGCCCCTTATTTCAATTTGCTAGTTATCTAAGTGGCTGACTTAGTAAGGAGACAGAGCGTTAGCTTGTGTTAGCTTTCTAACTAGCTATTGTGTCAGCTTTCTGCCGTGTTTGAGAAATGTGTACAGCTGCCAGCACTACCTGTAAATCCTCTCGTTTTTTCTACTGTTCATCTGCTCCTCCCCCTCTTCATCTGCTCCTCCTCCTCTTCATCTGCCCCTCCCCCTCTTCATCTGCTCCTCCCCCTCTTCATCTGCTCCTCCCCCTCTTCATCTGCTTCATCTGCTCCTCCACCTTTTCATCTCCTCCCCTCTCACTCTCCTCCCCTCACACTCTCCTCTCACTCACTCCTCTCTCTCACTCTCACTCACTCCTCTCTCTCTCACTCTCTCCTCTCCTCCCACTCTCTCCTCTCCTCCCACTCTCTCCTCTCCTCCCCTCTCCTCTCACTCACTTACTCCTCTCTCTCTCCTCTCCTCCCACTCTCTCCTCTCCTTTCACTCTTTCCTCTCCTCTCCTCCACTCCCACTCTCTTCTCTCCTCCCTCTCCCTCTCACTCTCTCCTCTCACTCTCTCGTCTTCCCTCTCCTCTCCTCCCACTCTCTCCTCTCCTCCCAATCTCTCCTCTCTCCTCTCCTCCCACTCTCTCCTCTCCTCTCCTTCCACTCTCTCCTCGCCTCCCACTCTCTCCTCCCCTCTCGCCCTCTCCTCTCCTCCCACTCTCTCCTCTCCTCCCACTCTCTCCTCTCCTCCACTCCCACTCTCTCCGCTCCTCCCACTCTCTTCTCCCCTCTCACCCTCTCTTCTCTTCCCAATCTCTCCTCTCCTCTCTCTCTCTCCTCTCCTCCCACTCTCTCCTCTCCTCCCACTCTCTCCTCTCCTCAACTCCCACTCTCTCCTCTCCTCCCACTCACGCCCTCCTCCTATCACTCACTCCTCTACTCTCCTCCCACTCTCTCCTCTCCTCCCCTCCCACTCTCTCCTCTCCTCCCACTCTCTCCTCTCCTCTTCTCTCAGTCTCACTGTCTCCTCTCCACCCAGCTGCCAGAAGATTTGGTGTTGCAGGGCATGTTCGGTAGTAAATCTGGGACAGAGGTCTGTGTGGGCCCGCCAGATAAATATTTTTCAGCCTCGAACCAGGGATTTTCAACATTTGCTACTGTCCTTGAAGGGCAGAGAGTCTTGTCTTTCTGTGTGTTTCAGGGGGAGGGGACTAATTGTGTTTGTGTGTATGAACAGCCGTTTGTTGTAAAGGATGGGTGGGTTGGTTGACTCAGCCCCTAGGCGACACCATCCACTGTTATGCAATACTATCCCCTAGGAGACACCACCCACTGTTATACAATACTATCCCCTAGGAGACACCATCCACTACTATACAATACTATCCCCTAGGAGACACCACCCACTGTTATACAATACTATCCCCTAGGAGACACCATCCACTACTATACAATAACATCCCCTAGGAGACACCATCCACTACTATACAATACTATCCCCTAGGAGACACCATCCACTACTATACTATACTATCCCCTAGGAGACACCATCCACTACTATACAATACTATCCCCTAGGAGACACCATCCACTACTATACAATACTATCCCCTAGGAGACACCATCCACTACTATACAATAACATCCCCTAGGAGACACCATCCACTACTATACAATACTATCCCCTAGGAGACACCATCCACTGTTATGCAATACTATCCCCTAGGAGACACCATCCACTACTATACAATACTATCCCCTAGGAGACACCATCCACTACTATACTATAATATACTATCCCCTAGGAGACACCATCCACTACTATACAATAACATCCCCTAGGAGACACCATCCACTACTATACAATACTATCCCCTAGGAGACACCATCCACTACTATACAATACTATCCCCTAGGAGACACCATCCACTACTATACTATACTATCCCCCAGGAGACACCATCCACTACTATACAATACTATCCCCCAGGAGACACCATCCACTACTATACAATACTATCCCCTAGGAGACACCATCCACTACTATACTATAATATACTATCCCCTAGGAGACACCATCCACTACTATACAATAACATCCCCTAGGAGACACCATCCACTACTATACAATACTATCCCCTAGGAGACACCATCCACTGTTATGCAATACTATCCCCTAGGAGACACCATCCATTGTTATGCAATACTATCCCCTAGGAGACACCACCCACTGTTATACAATACTATCCCCTAGGAGACACCACCCACTGTTATACAATACTATCCCCTAGGAGACACCATCCACTACTATGCAATACTAATAATAATAAATAATAATAATATATCCCATTTAGCAGACGCTTTTGTCCAAAGCGACTTACAAGTCGGCTGGGGCCACTACTTTTACATATGGGTGGCCCTAGCGGGAATCGAACCCACGACGCTTGGCGTTGCAAGCGCCATGCTCTACCGACTGAGCCACACAGGACCCCCCTAGGATACACCATCCACTGTTATACAACACTATCCCCTAGGAGACACCATCCACATTCATGTCGGTCTTCTCTCATCCCAGGATGTATGGTGTTATCAGCTTAGTACACAAGGGGATGCTAAAAAAAAAAAAAAAAACATTTGGTGTCTTTTACCAGAATGCTAACAATGTTAGCACAAACTAATAGAGAATTCCAATAGAGGATGCTATTTAAATATGCTAACGAGCGTAAAGAATTCCCACCTACAGAAATTATTTAACCTTTATTTAACCAGGAAGGGCTCATTGAGATGTAAAATCTCTTTTTCAATAGTGTCCTGGCCAAGATAGGCAGCACCAAGTCATTACAAAAATTACAGACAAACAACATGAAAAACTACAAGTAATCGAGTACAAACCATAGAATTCATATAACAACATCAAAAACAGCAAATTAAAAACATTGACAGGTCAGGGAATCAGTCTCAAGATCATTCATCAGTGATTTAAAAATACCAATCGAGGCAAGTTCTTCCAGTTTAAAAGTATTTTGTAAGGCGTTCCAAGACGATGGCGCAGAGTACATAAAAGCCCTTTTACTAAATTCAGTTCGGACATTTGGAACAGTTAGCAGGATAAAGTCCAACGAACGAAGAGAGTACCCACCACATTTCTGAACAATAAACATGCCCAAATAAAAAGGTAGTAAACCCAGAATAGCTTTGTAAATAAAAGTATACCAGTGCCTGAGCCTACGAGTGACTAGAGAAGGCCAGCCAACCCTGGTATACAAAGTGCATTGGTGCGTAAATGATGTCTGTGCTGGAGCCCCTGGCTAACCATCAATATAAAATAATACAATTGTGCTGTCTGTTTTGCTTAAGTTGAAGTTGAAATGGTTTATATTTGTTATTTTACTTTTGATACTTAAGTACATTGTGCCCCTGGATATCCGTCAAATAATTTAAAATAATAAAAAATAAAAAAAATACAATTGTGCCGTCTGGTTAAATATAAGGGATTTGAAATGACTTATATTTTCACTCAACTATGACAATGTAGTACTTTTTCCACCACTGGATGTGGCTGGGGGTTATAGCATTTCTTTCACATGACCCATCAATTTAGAAATGTGTCGGGGTAAGCATCACCTAATATTTATACAATATTTTTTATCTGGGCTCTTTCTGTTTACCTGAAATGATTCCTTATTGTAGGCTACTATCGCTTTTAGTCTTGATCACATGACCTCACGTGAATCCTTAAAGAGATGGGTGGGGCTAAAGCTTAAGAGGGTGTGAACAATGCTGAATGGGTGTAGACAAAGGAGAGCTCTCCAGTAGGTACCAAAACATTCAAAGGACCTTTTCTCAAAAGTGAGGTAACAAATGTATCAATTACTTTCCCATTGTTCCTGAAAAATGCTGTGTATTTGATATACCATTTTGTAACTGTCACATGTGCTACCCCTCCGGTCTCAAGGTCACCAGGCTGCTCATAATGGGGGACACCGGTCACCATCGTTACACCCACCTGGATTGGAGGAAACTTTTTCCTTTAACGAGTCCGACGAGAAGGATATCCTGCTTTCACTGGAACAGGCCCAGATCCACGCCTTTCACTGGAACAGGCCCAGATCCACGCCTTTCACTGGAACAGGCCCATATCCATGCCTTTCACTGGAACAGGCCCAGATCCACGCCTTTCACTGGAACAGGCCCAGATCCACGCCTTTCACTGGAACAGGCCCATATCCATGCCTTTCACTGGAACAGGCCCAGATCCACGCCTTTCACAGGAACAGGCCCATATCCATGCCTTTCACTGGAACAGGCCCAGATCCACGCCTTTCACTGGAACAGGCCCAGATCCACGCCTTTCACTGGAACAGGCCCAGATCCACGCCTTTCACTGGAACAGGCCCAGATCCACGCCTTTCACTGGAACAGGCCCAGATCCACGCCTTTCACTGGAACAGGCCCAGATCCACGCCTTTCACTGGAACAGGCCCAGAACCACGCCTTTCGCGTGAAGAAGATACAAAGGAAAAGGAGACGCAGATCGGGGATCCTTCAGAGAAGCCAGAGGCGAGTGAGTAAACTCTCAATGCCTTCTATTCTCCTTGCTAACGTGCAATCGTTAGAAAATAAAATTGATGACTTACTATTAAGATTATCCTACAAACGGGACATTAAAAACTGTAACATCTTATGATTCACCGAGACGTGGCTGTACCAAGAAATGGACAATATAGAGCTGGCAGGATTTTCCATGCACCGGCAGAACAGAGAAGCTACCTCTAGTAAGATGAGGGGTGGGGGTGTGTGTCTTTTTGCCAATAACAGCTGGTGCGCGATGTCTAATATTAAAGAAGTCTCGAGGTATTGCTCACCTGAGGTAGAGTACCTTATGGTAAGCTGTCAACCACACTATATACCAAGAGAGTTCTCATCTGTATCATTCGTAGCCGTCTATTTACCACCACAAAGCGAAGCTGGCACTAAGACCGCTCTCAACCAACTCTATAAGAACATAAGCAAAGAAGAAAATGCTCACCCAGAAGTGGCGGTCCTAGTGGCCAGGGACATTAATGCAGGCACAGTTTTATCACATTTTTACCAGGGGGAAAAAAATCCTAGACTACCTTTACTCCACACACAGAGATGCATACAAGGCTCTCCCCCGCCCTCTATTTGGCAAATCTGACCAAATTCTATCCTCGTGATTCCTGCTTACCAGCAAAAACAAAAGCAGGAAGTACCAGTGACTCGCTCAATACGGAAGTGGTCAGATGATGCGGATGCTACACTACAGGACTGTTTTGCTAGCACAGACTAGAATATGTTCGGGGATTCATCCAATGGCATTGAGGAATACACCACCTCAATCATCGGCTTCATCAATAAGTGCATCGATGACGTCGTCCCCACAGTGACTGAACGTACATATCCCAACCAGAAGCCATGGATAACAGATGAACCATCAAACAAGCAAAGCTTCAAATGCCTTTTATGCTTGCTTTGAGCCAAGCAACACTGAAGCATGCACTAGAGCACCAGCTGTTCTGGATAACTGTGTGATAACGCTCTCGGTAGCTGATGTGAACAACACCTTTAAACAGGTCAACACTCACAAAGCCGCCGGGCCAGACGGATTACCAGGACGTGTACTCAAAGTATGTGCGGACAAACTGTCAAGTGTCTTCACTGACATTTTCAACCTCTCCCTGATCGAGTCTGTAATACCTACATGTTTCAAGCAGATCACCATAGTCCCTGTGCCCAAGGAAGTGAAGGTAACCTGCTTAAATGATTACCGTCCTGTGGCACTCACGTCAGTAGCCAGGAAGGGCTTTGAAAGACTGGTCATGGCTCACATCAACAGCATCCTCCCTAGACCCACGAGATCCACCCTAGACCCACTAATTCACATACCGCCACCACAAATCCACAGATGACGCAATCTCAATCGCACTCCAAACCGCCCTTCCTTATGTGGAGATAAGGAACACCTATGTGAGAATGCTATTCATCGACTCCAGCTCAGCGTCCAACACCGTAGTGCCCACGAAGCTCATCACTAAGCTAAGGACTCTGGGACTAAACACCTCCCTCTGCAACTGGATCCTGGACTTCCTGACGGGCCGACCCCAGGTGTTAAGAGTAGGCAACAAAACATCTGCCACGCTGATCCTTAACACTGGGGCCCCTCAGGAGTGTGTAGTTAGTCCCCTCCTTTATTCCCTGTTTACCTACAACTGTGTGGCCAAACACGACTCCAACACCATCATTAAGTTTGCTGACGACACAACAGTGGTAGGCCTGATCACCGACAACGATGAGAAGGTCTATAGGGAGGAGGTCAGAGAACTGGCAGTGTGGTGCCAGGACAACAACCTCTCCCTCAATGTGAGCAAGACAAAGGAGCTGATCGTGGACTACAGGAAAAGGCAGGCTCAACAGACCCCCATTAACATCGACGGAGCTGTAGTGGAGCGGGTCGAGAGTTTCAAATTCCTTGGTGTCCACATCACCATCAAACTATCATGGTCCAAACACACCAAGACAGTTGTGAAGAGGTTACGACAAAACCTTTTCCCCCTCAGGAGTCTGATAATATTTGGCATGGGCCCCCAGATCCTCAAAAGGTTCTACAGCTGCACCATCGAGAGCATTCTGATCGGTTGCATCACCAACTGGTATGGCAACTGCTCGGCATATGACCGTAAGGCGCTACATAGGGTAGTGCGAACGGCCCAGTACATCACTGGGGCCAAGCTTCCTGCCATCCAAGACCTATATAATAGGCGGTGTAAGAGGGAAGCCCATAAAATTGTCAGAGACTCCAGTCATCCAAGTTCTAGTCTGTTATCTCTGCTACCGAACGGCAAGCGGTACCGGAGTCCAAGTCTAGGACCAAAAGGCCCCGCAACAGCTTCTACCCCCAAGCCATTAGATTGCTGAACAATTGATAAAAATCACCACGGGAAATTTAAATTGACCCCCCCCCCCTCTTGTACACTGCTGCTACTCGCTGTTTGTTTGTTACCTATACATAGTCACTTCACCCCTACCTACATGTACAGATTACCTCAACTAGCCTGTACCCCCGCACACTGACTCAGTACCGGTGTCCCCTGTATAGAGCCTCGTTATTGTTATTCTTATTGTGTTACTTTTTATTATTACTTTTTATTTTATCCCACTTGGTAAATATTTTCTTCTTGAACAGCACTGTTGGTTAAGGGCTTGTCAACAAGCATTTCACGGTAAGGTCTACACTTGTTGTACTCAGCATTTCATGGTAAAGTCTACACTTGTTGTACTCAGCATTTCATTGTAAAGTCTACACGTGTTGTACTCAGCATTTCGTTGTAAAGTCTAAACTTGTTGTACTCAGCATTTCATTGTAAAGTCTACACTTGTTGTATTCAGCATTTCATTGTAAAGTCTACACTTGTTGTACTCAGCATTTCATTGTAAAGTCTACACTTGTACTCAGCATTTCATTGTAAAGTCTACACTTGTTGTATTCAGCATTTCATTGTAAAGTCTACACTTGTTGTATTCAGTATTTCATTGTATAGTCTATACTTGTACTCAGCATTTCGTTGTAAAGTCTACACTTGTTGTATTCAGCATTTCATTGTAAAGTCTACACTTGTTGTATTCAGCATTTCATTGTAAAGTCTACACTTGTTGTATTCAGCATTTCATTGTAAAGTCTACACTTGTTGTATTCAGCATTTCATTGTAAAGTCTACACTTGTTGTATTCAGCATTTCATTGTAAAGTCTACACTTGTACTCAGCATTTCATTGTAAAGTCTACACTTGTTGTACTCAGCATTTCATTGTAAAGTCTACACTTGCTGTACTCAGCATTTCATTGTAAAGTCTACACTTGTTGTATTCAGCATTTCATTGTAAAGTCTACACGTGTTGTATTCAGCATTTCATTGTAAAGTCTACACGTGTTGTATTCAGCATTTCATTGTAGTCTACACTTGTTGTATTCAGCATTTCATTGTAAAGTCTACACTTGTACTCAGCATTTCATTGTAAAGTCTACACTTGTTGTCCTCAGCATTTCATTGTAGTCTACACTTGTTGTATTCAGCATTTCATTGTAAAGTCTACATAGGCCATAGAAGCGAATAAATTACAATTTAGCAAATAAACACTAGAGTCATAGATGTGCAGATGATGATGTGCAAGTAGAGATACTGGTGTGCAAAAGAGCAAAAAAGGAAATAAAAACAATATGGGGATGAGGTAGGTAGATTGGATGGGGTATTTACAGATGGGCTGTGTACAGCTGTAGCGATCGGTAAGCTGCTCAGATCGCTGATGCATAAAGTTAGTGAGGGAGATTTAAGTCTACAACTTAAACAACTTTTTCAATTAGTTTCAGTCATTGGCAGCAAAGAACAGGAAGGAAAGGTGGCCAAAAGAGGTGTTGGCTTTGGGAATGACCAGTGAGATACACCTGCTGGAGCGCGTGATACGGGTGGGTCTTATGGTGACCAGTGAGCTAAGATAAGGAGGAGCTTAACCTAGCAAAGACTTATAGATGACCTGGAGCCAGTGGGTCTGGCGCAGTGGTGGGTGGTATATGGGGCTGTGGTGACAAAACAGATGGCACTGTGATCGATTGCATCCAGTTCTGCTAAGTAGAGTGTTGGAAGCTATTTTGTAAATATCCTCGCCGAAGTCGAGGATAGGTAGGATAGTCAGTTGTACGAGGATATGTTTGGCAGCGTGAGTGAAGGAGGCTTTCTTGTGAAATAGGAAGCCAATTCTAGATTTAATTTTGGATTGGAGATGCATAATATGAGGCTGGAAGGAGAGTTTACAGTCTGGCCAGACACCTAGGTATTTGTATTTGTCCACATATTCTAAGTCAGAACCATCCAGAGCAGTGATGCTAGTCGGACGGGCGGGTGCGGGCAGCGAGCGGTTGAAGAGCATGCATTTAGTTTTACTAACGTTTAAGAGCAGTTGGAGGCCACGGAAGGAGTGTTGTATGGCATTGAAGCTCGGTTGGAGGTTTGTTAACACAGTGTCCAAAGAAGGGCCAGATGTATACAAAATGGTGTTGCCTGCGTAGAGGTGGATCAAGGAATCACCCGCAGCAAGAGTGACATCGTTAATATATACAGAGAAAAGAGTCGGCCTGAGAATTGAACCCTGTGGTACCACCATAGAGACTGCCAGAGATCCGGACAACAGGCCCTCTGATTTGACACACTGAACTCTATCTGAGAAGTAGTTGGTGAACCAGGCGAGGCAGTCATTTGAGAAACCAAGGCAGTTGGGTCTGCCAATAAGAAAATGGTGATTGGCAGAGTTGAAAGCCTTGGCCAGGTCGATGAAGATGGCTGCACAGTACTGTCTTTTATCAATGGCGGTTATGATAACGTTTAGTACCTTGAGTGTGACTGAGGTTCACCTGTGACCATCTCGGAAACCGGATTGCACAGCGGAGAAGGTATGGTAGAATTTGAAATGGTCAGTGATCTGTTTGTTATCTTGGCTTTCGAAGACTTTAGAAAGGCAGGGCAGGATGGATATAGGTCTGTAACAGTTTGAGTCTAGAGTGTTACCTCCTTTGAATAGGGGGGTGGGGGCAGCTTTCCAATCTTTAGGGATCTCGGAGATGTTGATCAGACTGGTAATAGGGGTTGCAATAATGGCGGCAGATAATTTGAGAAAGAGAAGGTCCAGATTGTCTAGCCCCGCTAGTTTGTACGGGTCCAGATTTTGCAGCTCTTTCAGAACATCTGCTATCTGGATTTGGGTGAAGGAGAAGCTGGGGAAGCTTGGGCATTAGCTGCGGGATGTGCAGAGCTGTTGGCCAGGGTTGGGGCAGCAAGGAGCAAAGCATGGTCAGCCGTAGAGAAATGCTTATTGAAATTCTCAATGATTATGGATTTATCAGTGGTGACTGTGTTTCCTAGCCTCAGTGCAGTGGGCAGGTGAGAGGAGGTGCTCTTATTCTCCATGGACTTTACAGTGTCCCAAATTATTTTTGAGTAAGAGTTAGAGTTAGAGCTACAGGATGCAAATTTCTGTTTGAAAAAGCTATCATTTGCTTTCCTAACTGAAGGCGTGTATTGGTTCCTGACTTCCCTGAAAAGTTGCATATCGCGGGGACTATTCGATGCTAGTGTATGAGGTCAATATCCTTCCAGGATTCTCAGGCCAGGTCGATTAGAAAGGCTTGCTAGCTGATCCATAACGGATGCAGGAAATGAGGCAGTGATCGCTGAGATCCAGATTGAAAACAGCAGCGGTGTATTTGTAGGGCAAGTTGGTCAGGATAATATCTATGAGGGTGCCCATGTTTACGGATTTAGGGTTCTACCTGGTGGGTTCCTTGATAATGTGTGAGATTGAGGGCATCTAGCTTAGATTGTAGGACTGCTAATCATTAGCTAGATTCCAAATGTAATCCTTTAACTAGTTAGCATGCGATTGATGCATTTTATGTCTTAAAAATCTCCCATAAACTCAGTGAATATGATGTAGGGCTACCTGTTAGTGTAGCGTGGGGTATACCACCACCCGGGGTAACATGCCCCTTGCCTGTACATCTCACAGAAACCACTTCATGTCACAATGTTTCCCGTTAACACTTTCCCTGGTTGCCACTACTCTTCCGTAACTAAAAATATAATAAGTCTAATCACAACTGTTCATCAAGTTATTGTGAAGTTACGCTGAAATGGACGTGCAGTACATTTAGCCCCAGTCTCCCCTATGCACTCAAGGCTAATTGGTCATTTGCTTGATCATGACGCTGCTAAAAACTCTGTGTTTAAAATGGTGCAGTTGAAGCATATTTAGGAGTTGAGAAATAAATAAAGTAGGAATGGAAAGCTGGCTACCCCCTCTTTTCAACAAAGACCATTAAAACTCCTGTTTTCCCAGCGATTGCAAGAATTGTTGTGCATAGACTGCTTGTCAGAATGCAGGTTTCCCTCCCTATGCCACTTGTAACTTGAATGCGTCTCAAGAGGAATATTTATCTCACATAGAAGACACAACAAGCCGACTACATAAATAGAACAACTATTCTACTATGGGGTTGTCTGATTGTTCAATTCATTACTCATTTTGTTTGCAGAGGAAAATTGAACATGGACTGGTTTAGCATCTTCAAAGTAAGCCTTCACAGAAATATTTTTTTGCCGTGGCTGTGGTGCAGCGCCACTTTTAAATGAGTGCAGTGGAAACACTGGTTTACCGCCCAAGTCTATCATTCACACTGTTCTGGAGAATGAAACCAAAGAGTATAAACACTAAACAAACAAAGACGTCCCCAATGGATAATGCCGTTTCATAATCTGTACAGAAAAATACATGAGAAAAGGTCTTCTTAACCTTTGCTAATCTATTTGATTGGTCAGAATAATTCTACGTGTTGCAGCTGTTCCGAGGGTTCCGTAACAGTTGTGTTGCAGCTGTTCCGAGGGTTCCGTAACAGTTGTGTTGCAGCTGTCCCCAGGGTTTTGTAACAGTTGTGTTGCAGCTGTTCTGATGGTTTTGTAACAGCTGTGTTGCAGCTGTTCTGATGGTTTTGTAACAGTTGTGTTGCAGCTGTTCCCAGGGTTTCGTAGCAGTTGTGTTGCAGCTGTTCCGAGGGTTCCGTAACAGTTGTGTTGCAGCTGTCCCCAGGGTTTTGTAACAGTTGTGTTGCAGCTGTTCCGAGGGTTCCGTAACAGTTGTGTTGCAGCTGTTCCCAGGGTTTTGTAACAGTTGTGTTGCAGCTGTTCCGAGGGTTCCATAACAGTTGTGTTGCAGCTGTCCCCAGGGTTTTGTAACAGTTGTGTTGCAGCTGTTCTGATGGTTTTGTAACAGTTGTGTTGCAGCTGTTCCCAGGGTTCCGTAACAGTTATGTTGCAGCTGTTCCCAGGGTTTTGTAAAAGTTGTGTTGCAGCTGTTCAGAGGGTTCCGTAACAGTTGTGTTGCAGCTGTTGCCAGGGATGGTAACAGTTGTGTTGCAGCTGTTCCCAGGGTTTTGTAACAGTTGTGTTGCAGCTGTTCTGATGGTTTTGTAACAGTTGTGTTCCAGCTGTTCTGATGGTTTTGTAACAGTTGTCGATCATTGTCGATATGAAGAGAAAAATGGGCCACAGAGATGCAAAGTCTACGTCCCAAATGACACCTTTCATTTATAGTGCACTACTTTTAAAGAGAATAGGGTGCCATTTGGGACACATTCACAGCAGAAAGCAGCTTCTCCCTGGGGAAATATGTCACATATTTCCTACAGTCTTTTGTGATAACGTGTTCAATCCATGCTAGTCCTCTTCCTGCCTCAGATACATACAGCAGGGAACAAAGAGAGAGAGATACGCTTTATTGGGTCAGTGTTCTGTGCTTCCTCTCCTCCTACAAACTCATCATCGTTCTGGAGACGGAAAATCCCATACAGAATCATTAGAACCAAGCCAGATGAAAACATTCTAACATTCTAACCTGAGAATCATTACAACTAACCCAGAGGAAAACATTCTAACATTCTAACCTGATAATCATTATAACTAACCCAGAAGAAAACATTCTAACCTGATAATCATTATAACTTACTCAGAGGAAAACGTTCTACTATTCTAAACTGAGAATCATTACAACTAACCCAGAGGGAAACATTCTAATATACTAACCTGAGAATCATTAGAACTAACCCAAAGGAAAACATTCTAACATTATAACCTGAGAATCATTAGAACTAACCCAGAGGGAAACATTCTAATATACTAACCTGAGAATCATTAGAACTAACCCAAAGGAAAACATTCTAACATTATAACCTGAGAATCATTACAACTAACCCAGAGGAAAACATTCTAATATACTAACCTGAGAATCATTAGAACTAACCCAGAGGGAAACATTCTAATATACTAACCTGAGAATCATTAGAACTAACCCAAAGGAAAACATTCTAACATTCTAACCTGAGAGTCATTACAACTAACCCAAAGGAAAACATTCCAATATTCTAACCTGAGAATCATTACAACTAACCCAGAGGAAAACATTCTAACCTGATAATCATTATAATTAACCCAGAGGAAAACATCCTAACATTCTAACCTGAGAATCATTAAAACCAGAACCTAGAGGAAAATATTCTAACATTCTAACCTGAGAGTCATTAGAATCAATTCAGAGGAGAACATTCTAACCTGGGAATCATTAGAACCAGAACCCAGAGGAAAACATTCTAACATTCTAACCTGAGAATCATTAAAACCAGAACCTAGAGGAAAATATTCTAACATTCTAACCTGAGAGTCATTAGAACCAAGCCAGAGGAGAACATTCTAACCTGGGAATCATTAGAACCAGAACCCAGAGGAAAACATTCTAACATTCTAAGGTGAGAATCATTGGAACTAATGCAGAGGAGAACATTCTAACATGCTAACCTAAGACTGGGAATGTACCAGCTCTTCTATACTAGTCATGGAGAATGACTGTATTTCATACAACAACTGGCCCACTGAAATGTTCGGCCACTGAAATCACTTACTGAAATGCCTGAAATGTTCTGGCCAACTGAAATATTCTGTCACATACTAGTTCACAGTGTGGATACCAGCGCTAGGATTTGCCAGGGACGTCACCATACGATACGATATTGTACTGCTCCATTCATCTTTCCCTCAATTCTGACAAGTCTCCCAGTCCCTGCCACTGAATAGTGAGCCAACATATTTAGGTGCCGATACGATGTGTATTGCAATTCTCACAATTCTATATATATTGAGATTCGATACTGCGATTTTACTGCGATTTGATTTTCCAAATATATTGCTCACTATATGCTGCAGAGACACAAGAGAGAGCATGAGGAAATTTGTTTTGATCCGTCATGGAAATAAAAGTGCTGAAAACATGTTGGCTCACTATTTAAAAAGAAGATGGAGAACAAGGTATAGGACGACCCTAAAGATTGATTCTATACTTAGTTTGACAAGTTTCTTTGACCTGTAATATAACTTTTTGAAGTTTCCGTCCGACGTTCGGATGGACCTGCACGAGCGTCTGGATTTGTGTAATAAACGCGCTAACAAAAGTAGCTACTTGGAAATAAATCTGACACAGCATGTGTATAATATTTTCATCTACATTTATGATGAGTATTTCTGTTGAATTGATGTGGCTATGCAAAATCACTGGATGTTTTTGGAACTAGTGAACGTAATGCGCCAACATAAACTTTATATAAATATGAACTTTATCAAACAAAACACACATGTATCATGTAACATGAAGTCCTATGAGTGTCATGAAGCCTTTTTGAAACCGGACACTGTGGTGGGATTAACAACAAGATTACCTTTAAAATGGTATAAGATACATGTTTGAGGAATTTTAATTATAAGATTTCTGTTGTTTTGAATTTGGCGCCCTGCACATTCACCGGCTGTTGTCATATCATCCCGTTAACGGGATTGCAGCCCTAAGAGTTGTAAATGAGTAGTGCAGCTGGAAACGGCAGTTTTTTTATGTAATATCTACATAGGCGTACAGAGGCCCATTATCAGCAACCATCACTCCTGTGTTCCAATGGCACGTTGTGTTAGCTCAGCCAAGTTTATAATTTCAAAAGGCTAATTGATCATTAGAAAACCCTTTTGCAATTATGTTAGTACAGCTGAAAACTGTTGTCCTGATTAAAGAAGCAATACAACTGGCCTTCTTTAGACTAGTTAAGTATCTGGAGCATCAGCATTTGTGGGTTCGATTACAGGCTCAAAATGGCTAGAAACAAATAACTTTCTTCTGAAACTTGTCAGTCTATTCTTGTTCTGAGAAATGAAGGCTGTTCCATACGGGAAATTGCCAAGAAACTGAAGATCTTGTACAACACTGTGTACTACTCCCTTCACAGAACAGCACAAACTGGCTCTAACCAGAATAGAACGAGGTGTGGGTGGACCCGGTGCACAACTGAGCAAGAGGACAAGTACATTAGAGTGTCTAGTTTGAGAAACAGACGCCTCACAAGTCCTCAATTGGCAGCTTCATTAAATAGTACCCGCAAAATACCAGTCTGTGTGACAGTGTGTGTGTGTGTGTGTGTGTGTGTGTGTGTGTGTGTGTGTGTGTGTGTGTGTGTGTGTGTGTGTGTGTGTGTGTGTGTGTGTGTGTGTGTGTGTGTGTGTATGTATGTATGTATATGTATGTATGTATGTATGTATGTATGTATGTATGTATGTATGTATGTATGTATGTATGTATATACAGTGCCTTTGGAAAATATTCAGACCCCTTGACTTTTTCCACATTTCGTTATGAAGGTCCCCAAGAATACAGTGGCCTCCATCATTCTTAAATGGAATAAGTTTGGAACCACCAAGACTCTTCCTATAGTTGGCCGCCCGATCAAACTAAGTAATCGGGGGAGAAGGGCCTTGGTCAGGGTGATGAACAAAAACTCAATGGTCACTCTGACAGAGCTCCAGAGATCCTCTGTGGAGATGGAAGAACCTTCCAAAAGAACAACCATCTCTGCGGCACTCCACCAATCAGGCCTTTACGGTAGAGTGGCCAGGCAGAAGCCACTCCTCAATAAAAGGCACATGACAGCCCGCTTGGAGTTTGCCAAAAGGCACCTAAAGGACTCTCAGACCATGAGAAACAAGATTCTCTGTTCTGATGAAACCAAGATTGAACTCTTTGGCCTGAATGCCAAGCATCATGCCTGTAAAAAGTATGGTGGTGGCATCACCATGCTGTGGGGATGTTTTCAGTGGCAGGGACTGGGAGACTTGTCAGGATCGAGGGAAAGATGAATGGAGCAGAGTACAGAGAGATGCTTGATGAATACCTGCTCCAGAGCGCTCAGGACCTCAGACTGGGGTGAAGGTTCACCTTCCAATAGGCCAATGACCCTAAGCACACAGACAATACAACACAGGAGTGGCTTCGGGAAGAGTCTTTGAATGTCCTTGAGTCGCCCAGCCAGATCTTGATCGAACATCTCTGGAGAGATCTGAAAAAGGCTGTGCAGCGACGCTCCCCATCCAACCTGACAGAGTTTGAGAGAATCTGCACAGAAGAATGGGAGACACTCCCCAAGTACCTGTGTGCCAAGTGTGTAGCGTCATACCCAAGAAGACTTTAATCTTTGCCAAAGGTGATTTAACAAAAGTACTGTGTAAAGGGTCTAAATACTTATTTGTTTTTTTGATGCATTTGCAAAAAAAATATATATGTTTTTGCTTCGTCATTATGGGGTAGTGTGTGTAGATTGATGAAAAAAAATTAGATTTAATCGATTTTAGAATAAGGCTGTAATGTAGCGAAATGTTTAAAAAGCCAAGGGGTTCGGTATGCTTTCCGAATGCACTGTATATATTTTTTTGCTAGATAATCTTTAGACAATCTTTAGGGTGTTGTTATCATACATCTTCAATAAAGTTCCAACCGGAGAATTCCTATGTGTGTAGAGAAGCCATGGAACGCAGGTCGCTATCATGTGAATTGCGCGTGACCAGCCCTTGGCTCTCTGCCAGACACCTGGCTCATTCAGCTCCCATTCAGCCCCACCACAGAGTAGAATCCTCATTCAAGTTTCTAAAGACGGGTGACTTCTAGTGGAAGCCCTAGGAAGTGCAACTTCATCCATATCCCACTGTGAATTCAATACGGGCTCGGTTGAAAATCGACCAACCTCAGATTTCTCACTTCCTGTTTGAATTTCTTCTCAGGTTTTTGCCTGCCATATGAGTTCTGTTATACTCACAGACATCATTCAAACAGTTTTAGAAACTTCAGTGTTTTCTATCCAATACTACTACTAATAATATGCATATATTAGCAACTGGGACAGAGGAGCAGGCCGTTTACTCTGGGCACCTTTCATCCAAGCTACTCAATACTGCACCTGCAGCCATAAGAAGGTTTACAATGTCTACACTGTATTTCAATTTGATGTTATTTTAATGGAGAAAAAATTAGCTTTTTCTTTTAAAAAACAAGGACATTTCTGAGTGACCCCAAACAAAATAATATTGCAATATGTCACTGTATAGATTATTCCCCATCACTAGTGAATACTCTACTCTGTTCTAAAAGCCACGCTAGCTCACTACCTAGATGAAGCAATGTTTTGGCCATGCAATCTATGTAGTATGCTAGTATGGACATTGAAACATACCCAGACACTATTTTGTGTTCTGCTGCCTGGTTGTTGCCACATGAAATCACCAAAATGGAGTCATACGAAATGAATGTAGTCTTTGTCGGGCTCATGCAGACTCAGATGAAGATGGACCTCTCGTAATTACACAATAACCTTTTCAATATCTGGTTCTGTGCAAAGCAATTACATCCAGTTGACATCAAAGGCCACATAATCAAAAAGCTGCACTACGGGGCTGTTTGTTTCTTGTTTTGATAGTTTGCCTTGGAGTTGGTGATCTATTACTGCATGAAATATACACAGTCTCAGACTGAAAGAGAATCGGTGATGAGAATATCAATACTTTCCAAGGGTGTCAGAATATGTTGAATCATTTAGTAATTTCTCATCCTGCCGGCATTGAAATTTGGTTGAATGGAGAAAAAAACATGAAAATGATACCTACAGTACCTGACTTTAAAGACATGATATCGGTGCATGGCATTGCAGTTATTCAATTCAACTGCATTTGTAGTCACATCAGTATTTGGTGTCTTTGTACAAGAGACCCAAATGAGAAAGTAGAATTGTAGCTAGATGTCCATCCACAGCATGAATCAAACCAACTTGGCAGGCTACGGTTGCTTGACAGGCTTTTACCCGCCTGTACTCTAAGCCCCTCTTGTCACAAAGCTTATCCAGGGCTTACCTTTCTCCAACCTACCCATTTTCATCGTGTTCCTTTTCAATCTCAGCTCTTCCTTCCATCCTTCTGTATTATCCTTCCTGATCCTCCCTCGCTCAATTCCCCCCTACTTTTCTATCCTACAGTATTAGCTCGCTCTTCATTGCCTGTACTTAAGGTCAGGTGGAATTCACTGATGATTCCTACAGGCTGGGAGAGAGGGCCTCAGGTGTAATGATGGTTCCTACAAGTTGGGAGAGAGGGCCTCAGGTGTAATGATGGTTCCTACAAGTTGGGAGAGAGGGCCTCAGGTGTAGTGATGGTTCCTACAAGTTGGGAGAGAGGGCCTCAGGTGTAATGATGGTTCCTACAAGTTGGGAGAGAGGGCCTCAGGTGTAATTATGGTTCCTACAGGCTGGGAGAGAGGGCCTCAGGTGTAATGATGGTTCCTACAAGCTGGGAGAGAGGGCCTCAGGTGTAATTATGGTTCCTACAAGCTGGGAGAAAGGACCTCAGGTGTAATGATGGTTCCTACAGGCTGGGAGAGAGGGCCTCAGGTGTAATGATGGTTCCTACAGGCTGGGAGAGAGGGCCTCAGGTGTAATTATGGTTCCTACAGGCTGGGAGAGAGGGCCTCAGGTGTAATTATGGTTCCTACAGGCTGGGAGAGAGGGCCTCAGGTGTAATCCTATTCTACCTCCTCTCCTCTTCCTATCCTATCCTACCCCCCTCTCCTCTTCCTATCCTATCCTACCCCCCTCTCCTCTTCCTATCCTATCCTACCCCCCTCTCCTCTTCCTATCCTATCCTACCCCCTCTCCTCTTCCTATCCTATCCTACCCCCCTCTCCTCTTCCTATCCTATCCTACCCCCTCTCCTCTTCCTATCCTATCCTACCCCCTCTCCTCTTCCTATCCTATCCTACCCCCTCTCCTCTTCCTATCCTATCCTACCCCCTCTCCTCTTCCTATCCTATCCTACCCCCTCTCCTCTTCCTATCCTATCCTACCCCCTCTCCTCTTCCTATCCTATCCTACCCCCTCTCCTCTTCCTATCCTATCCTACCCCCTCTCCTCTTCCTATCCTATCCTACCCCCTCTCCTCTTCCTATCCTATCCTACCCCCTCTCCTCTTCCTGCCCCCTCCTCTCCTCTTCCTATCCTATCCTACCCCCCTCCTCTTCCTATCCTATCCTACCCCCCTCTCCTCTTCCTGCCCCCTCCTCTCCTCTCCTTCTCCACTCGTCACCTCTTTTCCCCTCTCCTCTTCCTATCCTATCCTACCCCCCTCTCCTCTTCCTATCCTATCCTACCCCCCTCTCCTCTTCCTATCCTATCCTACCCCCTCTCCTCTTCCTATCCTATCCTACCCCCTCTCCTCTTCCTATCCTATCCTACCCCCTCTCCTCTTCCTATCCTATCCTACCCCCCTCTCCTCTTCCTATCCTATCCTACCCCCTCTCCTCTTCCTATCCTATCCTACCCCCTCTCCTCTTCCTATCCTATCCTACCCCCTCTCCTCTTCCTATCCTATCCTACCCCCTCTCCTCTTCCTATCCTATCCTACCCCCCTCTCCTCTTCCTATCCTATCCTACCCCCTCTCCTCTTCCTATCCTATCCTACCCCCTCTCCTCTTCCTATCCTATCCTACCCCCTCTCCTCTTCCTATCCTATCCTACCCCCTCTCCTCTTCCTGCCCCCTCCTCTCCTCTTCCTATCCTATCCTACCCCCTCTCCTCTTCCTATCCTATCCTACCCCCCCTCTCCTCTTCCTGCCCCCTCCTCTCCTCTCCTTCTCCACTCGTCACCTCTTTTCCCCTCTCCTCTTCCTATCCTATCCTACCCCCCTCTCCTCTTCCTGTCCCCTCCTCTCCTCCCCTTCTCCACTCCTCACCTCTTTTCCCCTCTCCTCTCCCTATCTTATCCTACCCCCCTCTCCTCTTCCTGTCCCCTCCTCTCCTCCCCTTCTCCACTGCTCACCTATTTTCCTCTCTCCTCCCCCTCTCCACTCCTGACCTCTTTTTCCCCTCTCCTCTTCCTATCTCCTTCTCTCCTCCCCTTCTCCACTCCACTCCTCACCTCTTTTCCCCTCTTCCTATCCCCTACTCTCCTCCCCCTCTCCACTCCTCACCTCTTTCCCCTCTCTTCTTCCTATCCCCCCCTCTCCACCCCTTCTCCCCTCCTCACCTCTTTTTCCCTCTCGTCTTCCTATCCCCCCCTCTCCTCCCCTTCTCCACTCCTCACCTCTTTTCCCCTCTCGTCTTCCTAACCCCTCCTCTCCTCCCCCTCTTTTCCCTCTCCTCTTCCTAACCCCTCCACTCCTCACCTCTTTTCCCCTCTCCTCTTCCTATCCCCCCTCTCCTCCCCTTCTCCACTCCTCACCTCTTTTCCCCTCTCGTCTTCCTAACCCCTCCTCTCCTCCCCCTCTTTTCCCTCTCCTCTTCCTATCCCCTCCTCTCCTCCCCCTCTCCACTCCTCACCTCTTTTCCCCTCTCCTACTTTCCACCCCTGCCCCCTCATCCACTCCCTTTCCTCTCCTCTCTCCTCTCCAGCCGTATTCACATTGACCCAAAGCCCCCTATTCATCATGGCTGATATCTTAGAAGGGTAGGACTCCAACATACTGATATTTCTGTGATGAACCACACTCTCAGTTGGAGCCGAATGCAACCTAATGCAATCAGCTGTAGTAGTGATACTAATGCTTCGTGATAGCCTAATGCTATTAGCTGCAGTAGTGATACTAATGCTTCATGATAGCCTAATGCTATCAGCTGCAGCAGTGATACTCCATGATAGCCTAATGCTATTAGCTGCAGTAGTGATACTAATGCTTCATGATAGCCTAATGCTATTAGCTGCAGCAGTGATACTCCATGATAGCCTAATGCTATTAGCTGCAGTAGTGATACTAATGCTTCATGATAGCCTAATGCTATCAGCTGCACTAGTAATCCTCCATGATAGTCTAATGCTACCAGCTGCAGTAGTGATACTAATGCTTCATGATAGCCTAATGCTATCAGCTGCAGTAGTGATACTAATGCTTCATGATAGCCTAATGCTATCAGCTGCAGTAGTGATACTAATACTCCATGATAGCCTAATGCTATTAGCTGCAGCAGTGATACTCCATGATAGCCTAATGCTATTAGCTGCAGTAGTGATACTAATGCTTCATGATAGCCTAATGCTATCAGCTGCAGTAGTAATACTCCATGATATTTTAATGCTACCAGCTGCAGTAGTGATACTAATGCTTCATGATAGCCTAATGCTATCAGCTGCAGTAGTGATACTAATGCTTCATGATAGCCTAATTCTATCAGCTGCAGTAGTGATACTAATGCTTCGTGATAGCCTAATGCTATCAGCTGCAGTAGTGATACTAATGCTTCGTGATAGCCTAATGCTATCAGCTGCAGTAGTGATACTAATGCTTCGTGATAGCCTAATGCTATCAGCTGCAGTAATGATACTAATGCTTCGTGATAGCCTAATGCTATCAGCTGCAGTAGTGATACTAATGCTTCGTGATAGCCTAATGCTATCAGCTGCAGTAGTGATACTAATGCTTCGTGATAGCCTAATGCTATCAGCTGCAGTAGTGATACTAATGCTTCGTGATAGCCTAATGCTATCAGCAGCAGTCAAGGAACTAGCACATTAGGCTCAAAGAAAAGATGCTTTTCTAAATATCACATGGTTACCATCTGACGATAAGGCACAAAACATATCCCTATATCATATGTGGGTTGTATAGACAGACACACTGTAATTCTCAAAAGATTGGTGCAGTTTTACCAGGACTATTTACAATCAGCCCCTTATTTCATTATTGTTTATTCATATTTTTTGCACTAACTCTCTTGCACAGACTCAAACCCCACACTCACACATGATACACTGACACTACAACACACACACATGGACACACATGGAAACATACACACATGCATATTGACGAGACACACACACACACACACACACATACATACATTCACATTCCTTCACACTCTTCACAAACTCCGCTGCCTATTTCTGTTTATTATCTATGCATAGTCACCTTACCCCGACCTACATGTACATATTACTTCAATCACTCCAACTACCTCGTACCGCTGCACATTTCCTTACTTTCTCTTTAAAAACTCAGCATTGTTGGTTGGGGCTCGTAAGTTAAGGTTGCATTCAGCGCATGTTAAAAAATGTGATTTTAATTTTATTTGACAGTACTGTAAAACTAGTGACTTGTAGATCAGAAGGAACACCAAAATGTAACGTCTCACATAACGATGTCCTAAATTATTTGTCATTTAGGTTCCACATAGGAAATGTCTCATCCTTAAAGTGCCATCAGCGTCAGAGAAAGGAAAACCGTCGTTCTAATTTCCCTGAGTAAATGTGTCTGATTAGTATCTAATTAATTTCGGATCAATTTCCTGGTTCACACACACACACACACACACACACACACACACACACACACACACACACACACACACACACACACACACACACACACACACACACACACGCAAATATGGACCCAGATGGGCTGAGAGTTGGATGGAAATGGAGGAACGTCCTTCAAAGGGAGGGGATGGTGTTGAAGCTTTAAATAGAACAGTGAAAGGAGGAGGAGAAGGAGGTCTAGTTAGCAACAAAATAATCCAAACCCCAGAAACAGCACAGAACCCCACCCTAATGCTACTACGTGTTGAAGGACGGGTGTTCCCATGAAAGAGTATATAACAGCTAGCATGATTCAGCATATCCAAACCTAAGACACATCACAGTACCCCCTGTTACTACTGTCTGGATTCTAGCATCAAAATAACCCGAACCTAAGAAACACCCCCTGGTACTACTGTCTGGATTCTAGCTTCAAAATAACCCGAACCTAAGAAACACCCCCTGGTACTACTGTCTGGATTCTAGCATCAAAATAACCCGAACCTAAGAAACACCCCCTGGTACTACTGTCTGGATTCTAGCATCAAAATAACCCGAACCTAAGAAACTCCCCCTGGTACTACTGTCTGGATTCTAGCATCAAAATAACCCGAACCTAAGAAACACCCCCTGGTACTACTGTCTGGATTCTGGCATGAAAATAACCCGAACCTAAGAAACACACCCTGTTACTACTGTCTGGATTCTAGCATCAAAATAACCCGAACCTAAGAAACTCCCCCTGGTACTACTGTCTGGATTCTAGCTTCAAAATAACCCGAACCTAAGAAACACCCCCTGGTACTACTGTCTGGATTCTAGCATCAAAATAACCCGAACCTAAGAAACTCCCCCTGGTACTGCTGTCTGGATTCTAGCTTCAAAATAACCCAAACCTAAGAAACACCCCCTGGTACTACTGCCTGGATTCTAGCATCAAAACCAAAAACGATGATATAAAGAGCACAGTAGCTAACACCCTGATGTACTGTGTGTTGTTGACTTGGCTGAGTATTCCTGAAAGGCACCCCTGCTGTGAGAAGAAAGACTGAATGCTAACTTCAAAATAACCCAAACATGAGAAGAATACTGCAGAGAAGCACCCTGATACTGTGAGTTGTTGACAGAGGGTGAGTATTCCTCAAATGCAGCAATGTTAGAGGCTAACTGAAATGGTCGTAAATGTCTGTTCTGAAATGAGAGTACGAGTCATACTGAAACGCTCGTAATGTTGGTAGTACTGAAATGAGAGTACATGAGTCATACTGAAATGACCGTAAATGTCCGTTCTGAAATGAGAGTACGAGTCATACTGAAATGCTCGTAATGTTGGTAGTACTGAAATGAGAGTACATGAGTCATACTGAAATGACCGTAAATGTCCGTTCTGAAATGAGAGTACGAGTCATACTGAAATGCTCGTAATGTTGGTAGTACTGAAATGAGAGTACATGAGTCATACTGAAATGACCGTAAATGTCCGTTCTGAAATGAGAGTACGAGTCATACTGAAACGCTCGTAATGTTGGTAGTACTGAAATGAGAGTACATGAGTCATACTGAAATGCTCGTAATGTTGGTAGTACTGAAATGATGGCGAGAGCATTAGAGCTTTACTTAGAGTCTAAGAGGCTTGTCATTTTGTTAGAAAGGAATATTGTGTTTCTAAAGCAGTGGTTTAGTGCTCAGGCAGCCAAACACGCACGCACGCAAGCACACACACACACGCACACACACACACACACACACACACACACACACACACACACACACACACACACACACACACACACACACACACACACACACACACACACACACACACACACACACACACACACACACATCATAGACAGCCAAACATATTCAAATAATTTCCCATTCATACATTATCATCGCCAACACAACCAGAAGCATAGCCTGAACTAGTAAACACACTCCAACCACAAACAATAATTAGCAGCATTTTCTGACAGCTTATGACATTACTATCTGCACTCCCATTCCAGAGAGCTCTCCATCCTCTGAATACTGTGGATGTCTCAAATATCTCTCCTACCTCCCAAAGTGTGCACTTGTTCACTTCCCTTCACTGACTAAGGAAATGACTGGACACTCTCACTAGCCCACCAATCCTGGGTACACTTCCGGAGAAAGAAGAGATTACTGGGACTCACCCTGTGACTGTGAGTGACTTCAAATTGTGATTATGAGGAATGATCTCAGATATAACCAAGACTAACGTTAGTGAGCGGAGATAGAGTCTGGAAGTGAGTACTATTTTGTCCTACGGTAAAATGTGAAAGATACTGTTACATCACAGAGATCCTGATACAATGCATCAGTCAGTAACGTCAGTAACGTCAATAAGAGCAGTAACATCAGTATCAATCAGTAACATCAGTATCAATCAGTAACATCAGTATCAATCAGTAACATCAGTAACAATCAGTAACATCATTAACATCAGTAACATCAGTAACAATCAGTAACATCATTAACATCAGTAACATCAGTATCAATCAGTAACATCAGTAACAATCAGTAACATCATTAACATCAGTATCAATCAGTAACATCATTAACATCACTAACATCATTAACATCAGTAACATCATTAACATCAGTAACATCACTAACATCAGTAACATCACTAACATCAGTAACATCACTATCATCAGTAACATCATTAACATCAGTATCAATCAGTAACATCAGTAACAATCAGTAACATCATTAACATCAGTATCAATCAGTAACATCATTAACATCACTAACATCACTAACATCATTAACATCAGTAACATCATTAACATCAGTAACATCATTAACATCAGTAACATCAGTATCAATCAGTAACATCATTAACATCAGTAACATCAGTATCAATCAGTAACATCACTAACATCAGTAACATCACTAACATCAGTAACATCAGTAACATCAGTAACATCAGTATCAATCAGTATCAATCAGTAACATCACTAACATCAGTAACATCAGTAACATCAGTAACATCAGTATCAATCAGTATCAATCAGTAACATCACTAACATCAGTAACATCAGTAACGTCAGTAACATCACTAACATCAGTAACATCACTAACATCAGTAACATCAGTAACATCAGTATCAATCAGTAACATCAGTAACATCAGTAACATCACTAACATCAGTAACATCACTAACATCAGTATCAATCAGTAACATCAGTAACATCAGTAACATCACTAACATCACTAACATCAGTAACATCACTAACATCAGTAACATCAGTAACATCAGTAACAATCAGTAACATCAGTAACAATCAGTAACATCATTAACATCAGTAACATCACTAACATCAGTAACATCAGTAACATCACTAACATCACTAACATCAGTAGCAATCAGTAACATCAGTATCAATCAGTAACATCAGTATCAATCAGTAACATCAGTAACAATCAGTAACATCATTAACATCAGTATCAATCAGTAACATCACTAACATCAGTAACATCACTAACATCACTAACATCAGTAACATCACTAACATCAGTAACATCACTAACATCAGTAACATCACTAACATCAGTAACATCACTAACATCACTAACATCAGTAACATCACTAACATCACTAACATCAGTAACATCACTAACATCAGTATCAATCAGTAACATCAGTATCAATCAGTAACATCAGTAACAATCAGTAACATCATTAACATCAGTATCAATCAGTAACATCACTAACATCAGTAACATCACTAACATCAGTAACATCACTAACATCACTAACATCAGTAACATCACTAACATCAGTATCAATCAGTAACATCAGTATCAATCAGTAACATCAGTAACAATCAGTAACATCATTAACATCAGTATCAATCAGTAACATCATTAACATCACTAACATCACTAACATCACTAACATCAGTAACATCACTAACATCAGTAACATCACTAACATCAGTAACATCACTAACATCACTAACATCAGTAACATCACTAACATCAGTAACATCACTAACATCAGTAACATCACTAACATCAGTAACATCACTAACATCACTAACATCAGTAACATCACTAACATCAGTAACATCACTAACATCAGTAACATCACTAACATCAGTAACATCACTAACATCACTAACATCAGTAACATCACTAACATCAGTAACATCACTAACATCAGTAACATCACTAACATCACTAACATCAGTAACATCACTAACATCAGTAACATCACTAACATCAGTAACATCACTAACATCAGTAACATCACTATCATCACTAACATCAGTAACATCACTAACATCACTAACATCAGTAACATCACTAACATCAGTAACATCACTAACATCAGTAACATCACTAACATCAGTAACATCACTAACATCACTAACATCAGTAACATCACTAACATCAGTAACATCACTAACATCAGTAACATCACTAACATCACTAACATCACTAACATCACTAACATCAGTAACATCACTAACATCAGTAACATCACTAACATCACTAACATCAGTAACATCACTAACATCACTAACATCACTAACATCAGTAACATCACTAACATCAGTAACATCACTAACATCAGTATCAATCAGTAACATCACTAACATCAGTATCAATCTGGACAGTTGACAGAAAAGCCTAATTTGGACTTTCCCCACATCCCACCATTGACTCAGAGACTCATACTCTTCTCTTTGCTGCCTCCACCTTTCCCAAAAAATCGGGAAACTTGAGCAAAAAGTGGTATCTTTTAAGAGCTTTACATTAAACTTCCAATCGGATGCCTGCCGGGGTCCTGGTGAAATAGATAGCCGAGCCATGGTTATGTGGTGTTCCAAAAACCCCACCAGGAGAATGGTAGTGCACAACTGCCTATTGCTCTGATTCCTGGACATGTAAAAACGATCAAGTCGACCTGCACTCACCCCTAGCACCAAAAACCTTCACCCATGTATACTGTCTGGTGTTGGGATGTTTAGTTCTCCAAACATCTACTAGGTCAAACTGATTAATAATGTCCCTTAACACTCCCACTGACCCTGAATGAGGATCTTCCCCATTTCTGTCTTTCGTAAAATCCATTGCACAGTTCCAGTCCTCGCCGACCACCAGCGTCTCCTCAGGCGCTACCTGTGAGAGTTCCTGTCCCCTCCGACCACCAGCGTCTCCTCAGGCACTACCTGTGAGAGTTCCAGTCTAAGATTCCCAAATAGAACCCCTCTCTCTCTCCCTGTGTTAGGCGCATACACATTTATAAAGACAAAACCCATGTTGGTAATTTCTGCTTTGACAACAAGCAGCCTATCCCTACACACATTCAGACCCAGTGCAAAAAGGACTGCAACCCCTGCACTAAAACTTGTCCCATGGCTCAACACACTTGCCCCTTTCCACCAGAACCCCCAATCAACATCATTCACCACATCACTATGCGTATCCTGCAGAAACAACACCTGTACTTTTTTTTGTTCTACATATTCACACAACAGACTCTTCTTTCCTGCATCTTTGGTGCCATTTATATTGAGCGATCCTACCCGAAGAGTCTCCATAAGAAATGGGAGAAAAGCCAGCAAAGAAAGAGACCAATAGCAAAGCTCAAAAAGACACAGTGCCAGAAAGAAACTCTACATCTAAACAGTCTCTGAAGGTAGACCCTTACTCATTGTTGTGACCCACTTCCTCAACCTAAACTGTTTCCTGGATGAGAGGACACTATGCCCCTCATTTTTCATTGCATTTTGTACTGATCTTACAAACTTTCTCGGATCAGAAAAAAATCCTCAAGATTGACTTTTTTCCTCTTGGTCTCATTCAAGAAACTTGTCAGTTCCCTCACCGTGTACTTTGACCCCTCTGCTTGACTGGCTGTCAGCTCCGGACCCATTGAAGAGGAGTCTGAAAAAAAACCTCCTCATCATCCTCTTCCTCAGACTCACTTTCCTCCTCATCTCCCATCCTGACTCAGGCCCTGTGTGTAGTTAACACCTGTGATTGCTTTATTCCTCGCTTTATGTCTCTCTCAAATGTTAATATACCTTGTATACTGTTGTTTAGTATGCTTATCATTGTTTTAGTTTACTGCGGAGCCCCTAGTCCCACTCAACATGCCTCGGATACCTCCTTTGTCCCTCCTCCCAAACATGTGATGACCTCACCCAGCATAACTAGCCCGTTCAGAGATGCAACCTCTCTTATCATCACTCGGTGCCTGGGTTTACCTCCACTGTACCCGCACCCCACCACACCCCTGTCTGGACATTATGCCCTGAATCTATTCTACCACGGCCAGAAATCTGCTCCTCTTATTCTCTGTCCCCAACGCACTAGACGACCAGATTTGATAGCCTTTAGCCGTACCCAAATCCTACTCCTCCTATGTTCCTCGGGGGATGTGCAGGTTAATCCAGGCCCTGCGTGTCCCCAGGCACTCTCATTTGTTGACTTCTGGAACTGAAAAAGCCTTGGTTTCATGCATGTTAACATCAGAAGCCTCCTCCCTTGATTTACTCAATGCTTTAGCACACTCCGCCAACCTTGATGTCCTTGCCGTGTCTGAATCCTGGCTAAGGAAGGCCACCAAAAATTCTGAGATTCCCATCCCCAACTACAACATTTTCCATCAAGATAGAACTGCCAAAGGGGGAGGAGTTGCAATCTACTGCAGAGATAGCCTGCAAAGTTCGGTATACTTTCCAGGTCTATGCCCAAACAGTTCAAGCTTCTAATTAAAAAAATGAATCTCTCCAGAAATATGTCTCTCAATTTCGCTGCCTGTTATAGACCCCCCTCAGCTCCCAGCTGTGCCCTGGTCACCATATGTGAAATGATTGCACCCCATCTATCTTCAGAGTTCGTTCTGCTAGGTTACCTAAACTGGGATATGCTTAACACACCGGCAGTCCTACAATCTAAGCTAGATGCCCTCAATCACACAAATTATTAAGGAATCCACGAGGTACAAACCTAAATCCGTAAACATGGGCACCCTCATAGATATTATCCTGAACAACTTCCCCTCCAAATACACCTCTGCTGTTTTCAATCAGGATCTCAGTGATCACTGCCTCAATGCCTGCATCCACAATGGGTCCACGGTCAAACGACCTCCCCTCATCACTGTCAAACGCTCCCTATAACACTTCTGAGAGCAGTCCTTTCTAATCGACCTGGCCCGGGTATATTGGACAGATATAGACCTCATCCCTTCAGTCGAGGATGCCTGGTCATTCTTTAAAAGTAATTTCCTCACCATCTTAAATAAGAATGCCCCTTTCAAAAAATGTAGAATTAAGAACAGATATAGCCCTTGGTTCACTCCAGACCTGACTGCTCTCGTCCAGCACAAAAACACCCTGTGGCGGACTGCACTAGCATCGAATAGTCCCCGCGATAGGCAACTTTCAGTACAAAAGGAACCAATACACACAGTCAGTCAGGAAAGCAGAGGCTAGCTTTTTCAAACAGAAATTTGCATCATGTAGCTCTAACTCCAAAACGTTTTGGGACACTGTATAGTCCATGGAGAATAAGAGCACCTCCTCCCAGCTGCCCACTGCACTGAGGCTAGGTAACACAATCACCTCTGATAAATCCTACGGCTGACCATAATTTCCTCCTGGCTACCCCAACCCCAGCCAAAAGGACCGCACCCTCGCAGTTACGTGCCCAAGCCTCCCCAGCTTCTCCTTCACCCAAATCCAGATAGCAGATGTTCTGAAAGAGCTGCAAAACCTGGACCCGTACAAATCAGCTGGACTAGACAATCTGGAACCTCTCTTTCTAAAAATTATCCGCCGCCATTGTTGCAACCCCTATTACCAGTCTGATCAACGTTTCTTTTGTATCGTCCGAGACACCTAAAGATTGGAAAGCTGCCGCGGTCATCCCCCTCTTCAAAGGGGGTGACACTCTAGAGCCAAACTCTTATAGACCTATATCCATCCTGCCCTTCTAAAGTCTTCGTAAGCCAAGTTAATAAACAGATCACTGACCATTTCGAATCCCACCGTACCTTCTCTGCTGTGCAATCCAGATTCCGAGCTGGTCACGGGTACACCTCAGCCACGCTCAAGGTACTAAACGATATCATAACCGCCATCGATAAAAGACAGTACTATGCAGAAGTCTTCATCGACCTGGCCAAGGCATTCGGCTCTGTCAATCACCGTATCCTTATCGGCAGAGAAAACAGCCTTGGTTTCTCAAATGACTGCCTCACCTGGTTCACCAACTACTTCTCAGACAGAGTTCAGTGTATCAAATCGAAGGGCCTGTTGTCCGGACCTCTGGCAGTCTCTATGGGGGTACCATAGGGTTCAGGGCATCTCTTTTCCCTGTATATATCAACGATGTTGTTCTTGCTGCAGGTGATTCTCTGATCCACCTCTACGCAGACAACATCATTCTGTATACATCAGACTCTTCTTTGGACACTGTGATAGCTAACCTCCAAACGAGCTTCAATGCCATACAACACTCCTTCTGTGGCCTCCAACTGCTCTTAAACGCTAGTAAAACCAAACGCATGCTCTTTAACCGTTCGCTGCCCACACCCGCCCCCACGACTAGCATCACTACTCTGGACGGTTCTGACTTAGAATATGTGGACAACTACAAATACGTAGGTGTCTGGCTAGACTGTAATTAAACTGAGACTCATATTAAACATCTCCAATCCAAAATTAAATCTATAATCGGCTTCCTATTTCGCAACAAAGCCTCCTTCACTCATGCTGCCAAACATACCCTCGTAGAACTGACTGTCCTACCGATCCTCGACTTCGGCGATGTCATTTACAAAATAGCTTCCAATACTCTACTCAGCAAACTAGATGCAGTCTATCACAGTGTCATCCGTTTTGTCACCAAAGCCCCTTATACCACCCACCACTGTGACCAGTATGCTCTACTCGGCTGGCCCTCGCTACATATTTGTCGCCAGACCCACTGGCTCCAGGTCACATGTAAGTCTTTACTAGGTAAAGCTCCGCCTTATCTCAGCTCACTGGTAATGATAACAACACCCACCCGTAGCACGCGCTCCAGCAGGTATATCTCACTGGTCCTCCCCAAATCTAACACCTCCTTTGGCCGCCTTTCCTTCCAGTTCTCTGCTGCCAATGACTGAAACGAATTCCAAAGAAGTCGCTGAAGCTGGAGACTTATATCTCCCTCACTAACTTTAAACATCAGCTATATGAGCAGCTAACCGATCGCTGCAACTGTACATAGCCCATCTGTAAATAGCCCACCCAATCTACCTACCTCATCCCCACATTGTTTTTATTTACGATTCTGCTCTTTTGCACACCAGTATCACTACTTACACACAATCATCCGCTCATCATCATCTACTCATCTATCACTCCAGTGTTCATATGCTAAACTGTAATTACTTCGCTATTATTATTATTATATTATTTATTGCCTTCCCTCCTCATGCCATTTGCACACTTTCTTTTTTTTCTATTGTGTTATCGACTGTACGCTTGTTTATTCCATATATAAATCTGTGATGTTGTTTGTGTCGCACTTCTTTGCTTTATCTTGGCCAGGTCGCAGTTGAAAATGAGAACTTGTTCTCAACTAGTTTACCTGGTTAAATAAAAGTGAAATAAAAATAAAACAATTTAAGTGGAGCTTACAGACATTTTGCACTGGTTCGTTATTAAGTCATCAAGGTGAAATAAAATAAAAATGTAAAGAAATAAATAAATTCCCCCTTTGGCCGTTATGTGGGCAAGCAAAGCTCTTAAGACCCAAATCCCCACACTCAAAACACTGTAGACTATCTGTACTGGCAAACCCTGGGTAGAGCCCCTCCCCATGCCTGACTTTAAGATGCACATTCAGCTGCTGCTCATTGTTATTCAGAAACACTTGCCTCCGTAATGAAACAACGAAACAACGTGCTTAACGACATCTACCTGAAAACCTGCTGACAGTACATGAAAACCGCTAGCAAACTTACCAAAACAACTCAGATCTTTCCTGATTTGATTATCAGTGATAAACGGAGGCAAACTTGCAACTGCCACCTGAAGGGGTAGAAAGAGGTGAAATTGGCACCAACACACCCCTTTCAAATATTCCACTAGCAATTAGCCTACCAACCAAATTTGATCTTTTTATGAACACAACCACAGCTTTGTTCATTGTAGAAGCACAATGTACAAATTCAGCTCCTACCTGTTCGCCGACCGCGAGCAGAACCTCCTCTATCTTAACTCCATCCTCAGGAACACACCTGAATCCATGACGCATCGACAGCATCTTCTCCGCGTGGCTGAGAAGCCATCTCACAAACCACACCTTCCAAACCCCAGGAAACTAACTCTGTCCTCTTCCACCCTAACTTTGGAAAACCTGTCTATACCGCTAAAACAAATAGTGCATTAACCCCCCACGATAGAAAATAGCATTTGAAAGAAAACACCAAGGACATAATCAAGAAAATAAGTTAGGACAGAGCCCTCTACACCTAACACTCAAACTCCAAAAAACTCCCAGCATGCACTGCGAGAGTGACAGAGACAGCGAGAGAGAGCGTGAGACAGCGAGATAGTGAGACAGCGCGCACGAGAGAGAGTGAGCGAGACAGTGAGAGAGAAAGAGAGTGCGAGACAGCGAGAGAGAGAGCGCGAGACAGCGAGAGAGAGTGACAGCGAGAGAGAGAGCGATAGCAAGAGAGAGAGAGCAATAGCAAAGAGAGAGAGCGATGGCAAGAGAGAGAGAGAGAGCGATAGCAAGAGAGAGAGCAATAGCAAGAGAGAGTGCAATTGCAAGAGAGAAATAGCAAGAGAGAGAGAGCGACAGCAAGAGAGAGAGAGCGACAGCGCGAGAGAGAGAGCGCGAGACAGCGCGAGAGAGAGAGCGATAGCAAGAGCGAGAGAGAGGGACAGCAAGAGAGAGAGAGCGTTGGCAAGAGAGAGAGAGCGATAGCAAGAGAGAGAGAGCAAGAGAGAGAGAGCGCGAGACAGCGAGAGAGAGAGCGTGAGACAGCAAGAGAGAGAGCGATAGCAAGAGAGAGAGAGCGATAGTAGCAAGAGAGAGAGAGAGCGATAGCAAGAGAGAGACAGCAACAGCGCGAGAGAGAGCACGAGACAGCGAGAGAGAGAGAGCGTGAGACAGCAAGAGAGAGAGAGCGAAAGCAGAGAGAGAGAGAGCGATAGCAAGAGAGAAAGAGCAACAGCAAGAGAGAAAGAGCAACAGCAAGAGAGAAAGAGCATCAGCAAGAGAGATAGAGCGACAGCGCGAGAGACAGTACAGAGAGATGAACCTGGAGAAGAGTCCCCTAAGCAAGCTAGTCCTGGGGCTCTGTTCACAAACACAAACACAGCCCCAGGACAGCAGCACAATTAGACCCAACCAAATCATGAAAAAACAAAAATATATTTACTTGACACATTGGAAAGAATTAACAAAAAAACAGAACAAACTAGAATGCTATTTGGCCCTAAACAGAGAGTACACAGTGGCAGAATACCTGACCACTGTGACTGACCCAAACTTAAGGAATGCTTAATTGACTATGAGCATAGCCTTGCTATTAAGAAAGGCCGCCGTAGGCAGACATGGCTCTCAAGAGAAGACAGGCTATGTGCTCACTGCCCACAAAATTAGGTGGAAACTGAGCTGAACTTCCTAACCTCCTGCCCAATGTATGACCATATTAGAGAGACATATTACCCTCAGATTACACAGATCCACAAAGAATTCGAAAGCAAATCCAATTTTGAAAAACTCCCATATCTACTGGGTGAAATTCCACAGTGTGCCATCAGAGCAGCAAGATTTGTGACCTGTTGCCACGAGAAAAGGGCAACCAGTGAAGAACACGCACCATTGTAAATACAACCCATATCTATGCTTATTTATTTTATCTTGTGTCCTTTACCATTTGTACATTGTAAAAACACTGTATATATATATAATATGACATTTGTAATGTCTTTATTGTTTTGACACACACTTCTGTATGTGTGATGTCTACTGTTAATTTTTATTGTTTATTTCACTTTATATACTATCTACCTTACTTGCTTTGGCAATGCTAACACATGTTTCCCATGCCAATAAAGCCCTTGAATTGAATTGAATTGACATAGAGAGAGACAGAGACAGAGAGAGAGAGAGAGAGAGAGAGAGAGAGAGAGAGAGAGAGAGAGACAGACAGACAGACAGAGACAGAGAGAGAGACAGTGACATACAGAGAGAGAGAGAGGATAGTGTGAGACAGCGAAAGAGAGAGAGAGAGAGAGAGAGAGAGAGAGAGAGAGTGACAGAGAGACAGAGAGAGATGGAGACAGAGACAGAGACAGAGAGAGACACACAGAGAGACACGGAGAGAGAGAGAGACAGAGACAGACAGAAACAGAGAGAGACACACACACACAGAGACACGGAGAGAGAGAGAGACAGAGACAGACAGACAGACAGACAGACAGACAGAGACAGACGCACAGACTCTCTCTCTCTCTCTCTCTCTCTCTCTCTCTCTCTCTTCATCAGCATGTGCTCTCTGTGAGTTTTAAATATTTAAATGCGTAATCTGTCAGCATTATGAGGTTAACACACAGCTGTGACACCACAGCATCATCCATCACCATCTGTCACCTCTAAACTTCACACAGACCCATACATAGTGTACATCACAGGGACGGAGAGACACAGTACAGCCCTTTGTACGCCTGTCTGTCTGGGCCTGCGCCGCACACCGCTACCTGTTCTCTATGTAGTGCACTACTATTGACCAGAGCCTCATAGGGAAGTAGTACACTACTATTGACCAGAGCCCCATAGGGAAGTAGTGCACTACTATTGACCAGAGCCCCATAGGGAAGTAGTGCACTACTATTGACCAGAGCCTCATAGCGAAGTAGTGCACTACTATTGACCGGAGCCCCATAGGGAAGTAGTGCACTACTATTGACCAGAGCCTCATAGGGAAGTAGTGCACTACTATTGACCAGAGCCCCATAGGGAAGTAGTGCACTACTATTGACCAGAGCCCCATAGGGAAATAGTACACTACTATTGACCAGAGCCTCATAGGGAAATAGTACACTACTATTGACCAGAGCCCCATAGGGAAGTAGTGCACTACTATTGACCAGAGCCCCATAGGGAAGTAGTACACTACTATTGACCAGAGCCCCATAGGGAAGTAGTGCACTACTATTGACCAGAGCCCCATAGGGAAGTAGTGCACTACTATTGACCAGAGCCCCATAGGGAAGTAGTGCACTACTATTGACCAGAGCCCCATAGGGAAGTAGTGCACTACTATTGACCAGAGCGTCATAGGGAAGTAGTGCACTACTATTGACCAGAGCCCCATAGGGAAGTAGTGCACTACTATTGACCAGAGCCCCATAGGGAAGTAGTGCACTACTATTGACCAGAGCCCCATAGGGAAGTAGTGCACTACTATTGACCAGAGCCTCATAGGGAAGTAGTGCACTACTATTGACCAGAGCCCCATAGGGAAGTAGTGCACTACTATTGACCAGAGCCTCATAGGGAAGTAGTGCACTACTATTGACCAGAGCCCCATAGGGAAGTAGTGCACTACTATTGACCAGAGCCTCATAGGGAAGTAGTGCACTACTATTGACCAGAGCCCCATAGGGAAGTAGTGCACTACTATTGACCAGAGCCCCATAGGGAAGTAGTGCACTACTATTGACCAGAGCCCCATAGGGAAGTAGTGCACTACTATTGACCAGAGCCCCATAGGGAAGTAGTGCACTACTATTGACCAGAGCCTCATAGGGAAGTAGTGCACTACTATTGACCAGAGCCTCATAGGGAAGTAGTGCACTACTATTGACCAGAGCCCCATAGGGAAGTAGTGCACTACTATTGACCAGAGCCCCATAGGGAAGTAGTGCACTACTATTGACCAGAGCCCCATAGGGAAGTAGTGCACTACTATTGACCAGAGCCCCATAGGGAAGTAGTGCACTACTATTGACCAGAGCCCCATAGGGAAGTAGTGCACTACTATTGACCAGAGCCCCATAGGGAAGTAGTATTATTATTATTAAGTAGTGCACTACTATTGACCAGAGCGTCATAGGGAAGTAGTGCACTACTATTGACCAGAGCCCCATAGGGAAGTAGTGCACTACTATTGACCAGAGCCTCATAGGGAAGTAGTACACTACTATTGACCAGAGCCCCATAGGGAAGTAGTGCACTACTATTGACCAGAGCCCCATAGGGAAGTAGTGCACTACTATTGACCAGAGCCTCATAGGGAAGTAGTGCACTACTATTGACCAGAGCCCCATAGGGAAGTAGTGCACTACTATTGACCAGAGCCTCATAGGGAAGTAGTGCACTATACCGGGAATAGGGTGCCATCTGGGATACAGCCCGAGAGCCTCTGTTGCTCGTGCATTTTGATGTTAATGTCTGAACATGGTCTTTCGCTAGGCGTGTAAAGCTGTAACGTCAGCCCACTCCGGAATGAAAACGAATTATAATGATACAGAAAAACATGACATCTAGAAGGGAAACATTTGAAGACGTTGAAAAAACACAAGACAAAACGCAAGTGCAGTTACAAAAGTCTGGTTTGAATAGTTTCTCTAATTGACCAGAGCGTCATAGGGAACGTCAGCCCACTCCGGAATGAAAACGAATTATAATGATACAGAAAAACATGACATCTAGAAGGGAAACATTTGAAGACGTTGAAAAAACACAAGACAAAACGCAAGTGCAGTTACAAAAGTCTGGTTTGAATAGTTTCTCTAATGCCTGTACTCTGTGTAACATTAGCTGATCTTATAGACCCTGAGAAGAGTTCTACCTGCTTCTAATACTATCACATACAGAATGTAGGCTATGAGTGGCTCCACAGATACACAACAGAATGTAGACTATGAGTGGCTCCACAGATACACAACATAATGTAGGCTATGAGTGGCTCCACAGATACACAACAGAATGTAGGCTATGAGTGGCTCCACAGATACACAACAGAATGTAGGCTATGAGTGGCTCCACAGATACACAACAGAATGTAGGCTATGAGTGTCAAAGTATAGAACCCACACAAATACCAATACATGTTTGCACAGTCATACAATAGAACAATTATTAGTAAAAGGGAAAGCTCCTCGTGGCCATTTGAACAATGGTACCATTTCATATACAACTTAGCTCATCTACATTGTCTTTTCTAAACCCACAATTCATTAACCAGAATAATGAATTAATAAAGCAGAATAATGAATTAATAAAGTAGAATAATGAATTAATAAACCAGAATAATTAATATATTGAGTGGTATTAAGCCATGGACCATAGATAGTGAGTGAGTGATCCATTTATAGGTTGATGGAAGGAAGGATGGAGGGAAGGAAGGAAGGAAGGAGGAAGGAGGGAAGGAGGGAAGGAGGATGCTCTAACACATCCCATTTAGCAGGAGGCTCCATGTTATGTCTTCATCGGAATGATGGCAGGCTTTGTCTACTTCCCAAATGGCATCCTATTCCTTACATAGTGCACTACTTTTGACCAGGGCCCATAGGGTTCCCATAGGGCTCTGGTCAATAGTAGCGCACTATGTAGGACATAGGATGCCACTTGGACAGCAACCTTCCACTAAGCTCCTTAAGAGCAGCTTGGTCCTAGGGAACCAGGTGATAGTAGGGTGGTGGCTGACTGGCTGGCTGACTGGCTGACTGGCAAGCTGACTGGCTGACTGACTGGCAAACTGACTGACTGACTGACTAACTGGCTGGCTGGCTGGCTGGCTGGCTGACTGACTGACTGGCTGACTGACTGGCTGACTGGCTGGCTGGCTGGCTGACTGGCAAGCTGACTGGCTGACTGACTGGCTGACTGACTGACTGACTGGCTGGCTGGCTGGCTGACTGGCTGGCTTACTGGCTGACTGGCAAGCTGACTGGCTGACTGATTGACTGACTGGCTGACTGACTGGCTGGCTGGCTGGCTGGCTGGCTGACTGGCAAGCTGACTGACTGACTGACTGACTGACTGACTGACTGGCTGACTGGCTGACTGGCTGACTGACTGGCTGGCTGGCTGACTGGCAAGCTGACTGGCTGACTGACTGACTGACTGACTGACTGGCTGGCTGGCTGGCTGACTGGCTGGCTGACTAGCAAGCTGACTGGCTGACTGACTGACTGACTGACTGGATGACTGACTGGCTGGCTGGCTGGCTGGCTGACTGGCAAGCTGACTGACTGACTGGCTGGCTGACTGGCTGACTGGCAAGCTGACTGGCTGACTGACTGGCTGACTGACTGACTGGCTGGCTGACTGGCTGACTGACTGGCTGACTGGCTGGCTGGCTGACTGGCAAGCTGACTGGCTGACTGACTGACTGACTGACTGGCTGGCTGGCTGACTGGCTGACTGGCAAGCTGACTGGCTGACTGACTGACTGACTGGCTGACTGGCTGACTGGCAAGCTGAATGGCTGACTGACTGGCTGACTGACTGACTGACTGACTGACTGGCTGGCTGGCTGGCTGACTGGCTGACTGGCAAGCTGATTGGCTGACTGACTGTCTGACTGACTGACTGACTGACTGACTGGCTGGCTGGCTGGCTGGCTGACTGGCTGACTGGCTGACTGGCAAGCTGACTGACTGACTGACTGACTGACTGGCTGGCTGGGTGGCTGAATTACTGACTGACTGGGTGGCTGCATTGTCAGAACTAGAATCACAAGCATTTCGCTACACTCGCATTAACATCTGCTAACCATGTGAATGTGACAAATAACATTTGATTTGATTTGATTTGAATTGCTGACTGGCTGACTGACTGGCTGACTGACTGGCTAGCTGGATGACTGGGTGGCTGAATGACTGGCTGACTGACTGGCTGCCTGGGTGGGTGACTGGCTGACTGGGTGGCTGAATTACTGACTGGCTGACTGACTAGCTGACTGGCTGAATGGCTGACTGACTGACTAACTGACTGGCTGACTAACTGACTGGCTGACTGGGTGGGTGACTGGCTGACTGGGTGTCTGAATTACTGACTGACTGGGTGGCTGGGTGGCTGAATTACTGACTGGCTGACTGACTAGCTGACTGGCTGAATGGCTGACTGACTGGCTGACTGACTGGCTGACTGACTGGCTGACTGACTGGCTGACTGACTAGCTGACTGACTGACTAACAGGCTGACTGATTGACTGGTGTCCAACTGACTGACTGGCTGTCTGACAGGCTGCCTGCATGCCTGCCTGCCTGCCTGCCTGACTGACTGAAGGCCATATCTACGCTAATGTAGACCTGAAATTATACTTTAACTGACTACTAGATATTATTTTTAATGAGCCCTCTTTTAGATGAGGTTATGATAGGTATAACTGGCTGGTTGGACGCAGGGTTCCTACATGTGCAGCCCTCTTTATACAACACTTTGATGTCTATACTTGAATGTATGAGACATATACCACATCTAAGAGGGTACACTAGTTACAATAACTAACTGACACATCACACCAATTAAAATACATGTTTTCTACTCATAATTCCCATTACACAATGTTGATTTGATGCGTTCACATTACACAGAGCATTCGCTAGTTAAAAGACGTTTTCACTCCGAAGGATCTGATCTGTCCATTTGTGTCAGTGATCTAAATATATCATAGGACCTTGTATCTCTCCTTATTAATGTAATGAAGGATTCAGTGTTCTGCTTCACTACAGCTGGACTAGAGATATATAACGTATACACTGCTATTCTCCTCTCTCTCTGTCTCTCTCTCTCTCTCTCTCTCTCTCTCTGTCTCTCTCTCTCTCTCTTCTCTCTCTCTCTCTCTCTCTCTCTCTCTCTCTCTGATGCATATTTTAACAGATCTCTCCACTTTTTTAAATGGAAAACAATGTGAAATAGCTCCTCACTGCCTGGGCCTGCTTCTGAATGTTATGTTGTATCCTTGATTCAGACTCACCCAACCCTTCCTCAGTACACAGTCTGCTGGTAAACAGATGGTAGAGAGAATATTTTGCATTAGCTAACGGTGCTCGACATGCAATCCCACCAGTCAAGATGTTCTTTAATGTTGGTCAATGATGAACAATAATATTACTTGACCATGCTAGCAGACCTAAAGCAAATCACAGTATATTAAACATGACCCTGGATGCCAAGGCCATAAACCGTTCAATATAGGTTCAATATAGCTTGGAAATATGTTTAATCTCTTTATTGATGTTGAAAATTATAAAATAATCTTCCATTTAAAAATGTAGTGATATGGAGCATGAATATATAATCTCAGTGTTGGGTCCTACTGATCAGTAATGTCAAGAGCTATAGTGGTATTCATAATGACTAGTAATGTAAAGAGCTATAGTGGTATTCATAATGATTAGTAATGTAAAGAGCTATAGTGGTATTCATAATGATTAGTAATGTAAAGTAAAGAGCTATAGTGGTATTCATAATGATTAGTAATGTAAAGTAAAGAGCTATAGTGGTATTCATAATGATCAGTCATGTAAAGTAAAGAGCTATAGTGGTATTCATAATGATTAGTAATGTAAAGAGCTATAGTGGTATTCATAATGACTAGTAATGTAAAGAGCTATAGTGGTATTCATAATGGTTAGTAATGTAATGTAAAGAGCTATAGTGGTATTCATAATGATTAGTAATGTAAAGTAAAGAGCTATAGTGGTATTCATAATGATTAGTAATGTAAAGAGCTATAGTGGTGTTCATAATGGTTAGTAATGTAATGTAAAGAGCTATAGTGGTATTCATAATGATTGGTAATGTAATGTAAAGAGCTATAGTGTTATTCATAATGATTAGTAATGTAATGTAAAGAGCTATAGTGGTATTCATAATGATCAGTAATGTAAAGAGCTATAGTGGTATTCATAATAATTAGTAATGTAAAGAGCTACAGTGGTATTCATAATGATTGGTAATGTAAAGAGCTATAGTGGTATTCATAATGATTAGTAATGTAAAGAGCTATAGTGGTATTCATAATGATCAGTAATGGAAAGAGCTATAGTGGTATTCATAATGATTAGTCATGTAAAGTAAAGAGCTATAGTGGTATTCATAATGATTAGTAATGTAAAGAGCTATAGTGGTATTCATAATGATTAGTAATGTAAAGAGCTATAGTGGTATTCATAATGATTAGTAATGTGAAGAGCTATAGTGGTATTCATAATGATTAGTAATGTAAAGAGCTATAGTGGTATTCATAATGATTAGTAATGTAAAGAGCTATAGTGGTATTCATAATGATTAGTAATGTAAAGTAAAGAGCTATAGTGGTATTCATAATGATCAGTAATGTAAAGAGCTATAGTGGTATTCATAATGATTAGTAATGTAATGTAAAGAGCTATAGTGGTATTCATAATGATTAGTAATGTAAAGAGCTATAGTGGTATTCATAATGATTAGTAATGTAATGTAAAGAGCTATAGTGGTATTCATAATGATTAGTAATGTAAAGTAAAGAGCTATAGTGGTATTCATAATGATTAGTAATGTAATGTAAAGAGCTATAGTGGTATTCATAATGATCAGTAAAGTAAAGAGCTATAGTGGTATTCATAATGATTAGTAATGTAAAGAGCTATAGTGGTATTCATAATGATTAGTAATGTAAAGAGCTATAGTGGTATTCATAATGACTAGTAATGTAAAGAGCTATAGTGGTATTCATAATGATTAGTAATGTATAGTAAAGAGCTATAGTGGTATTCATAATGGTTAGTAATGTAATGTAAAGAGCTATAGTGGTATTCATAATGATTAGTAATGTAAAGAGCTATAGTGGTATTCATAATGATTAGTAATGTAAAGAGCTATAGTGGTATTCATAATGACTAGTAATGTAAAGAGCTATAGTGGTATTCATAATGATTAGTAATGTATAGTAAAGAGCTATAGTGGTATTCATAATGATTAGTAATGTATAGTAAAGAGCTATAGTGGTATTCATAATGATTAGTAATGTATAGTAAAGAGCTATAGTGTTGTTCAAAGTGTTGGAGAAGAAAGTAAAAGTGCAATATGTGCCATGTAAGAAAGCTAACGTTTAAGTACCTTGCTCAGAACATGAGAACATATGAAAGCTGGTGGTTCCTTTTAACCTGTTGAACCTAATGTGTCTAGTGTCACAATACATGGTTTCAGGCTTTTATTTTGAAAAATGAGCCTGAACATCAACATTGTGTCAGTGGTCAGCTGGAGTCTCTCAGAGTGTTTTGTGCATAATAGACAAATGCGGCCATTGTTTCTCTTTTTCCTACTAAGAAGCCACATGTACTGGTTGATATATTATCGAATAGATATTTGAAAAACACCTTGAGGTTTGATTATAAACAATGTTTGCCATGTTTCTGTTGATATTATGGAGCTAATTTGGAATATTTATCGGTGTTGTCGTGGTCGAATTCTCAGCCAAACGTGAAGAACTAATGGAGTGATTTCGGCTACAAACATAATATTTTTGGAAAAAAGGAACATTTGCTATCTAACTGGGTTGTGAAAACATCCGAAGCTCATCAAAGGTAAACAATTTAATTTGATTGCTTTTCTGATTTTCGTGACCAGGTTGCCTGCTGCTAGCTAGGCATAATGCTATGCTAGGCTATCGATAAACTTACACAAATGCTTGTCTTGTTTTGGCTGTAAAGCATATTTACAAAATCTGAGATGACAGGGTGATTAACAAAATGCTAAGTTGTGTTTCAATATATTTCACTGATTTCATGAATATTAACATTTTCTAGTAATATTTATGTCCGTTGCGTTATGCTAATTAGTGTCAGTTGATGACAATGCTCCCGGATCCGGGATGGGTTGTTACATCCTTAGAACAAGAGTCTTCAATATTCCCAGGTAAGAAGTTTTAGGTTGTAGTTATTATAGGAATTATAGGACTATTGCTCTCTATACCATTTGTATTTCATATACCTTTGACTATTGGATGTTCTTATTTAGTATTGCCAGTGTAACAGTGTAACAGTATAGCTTCCGTACCTCTCCTCGCTCCTACCTGGGCTCGAACCAGGAACACAATGACAACAGCCACACTCGAAGCAGCGTTACCCATGCAGAGCAAGGGGAACAACTACTCCAAATCTCAGAGCGAGTGACGTTTGAAACGCTATTAGCGCGCACCCCGCTAACTAGCTAGCCATTTCACATCACATCGTTACACCAGCCTAATCTCGGGAGTTGATAGGCTTGAAGTCATAAACAGCAGATCTGCTGGCAAAACGCACTTCAGTGCTGTTTGAATGAATGCTTACGAGCCTGCTGGTGCCTACCATCGCTCAGTCAGACTGCTCTATCAAATCATAGACTTAATTATAACATAATAACACACAGAAATGTGAGCCTTAGGTCATTAATATGGTCGAATCCGGAAACTATCATCTCGAAAACAAGATGTTTATTCTTTCAGTGAAATACGGAACCATTCCGTATTTTATCTAATGGGTGGCATCCATCAGTCTAAATATTCCTGTTACAACCTTCAATGTTATGTCATAATTACATAAAATTCTGGCAAATTAGTTCGCAATGAGCCAGGCGGCCCAAACTGACACAATTTCACCTGGTTAATATTGCCTGCTAACCTGGATTTATTTGAGCTAAATATGCAGGTTTAAGAATATATACTTCTGTGTATTGATTTTAAGAAAGTCATTGGTGTTTATGGTTAGGTACACGTTGGAGCAACGACAGTCCTTTTTCGCGAATGCGCGCCGTATCGATTATATGCAACGCAGGTCACGTTAGATAAACTAGTAATATCATCAACCGTGTGTAGTTAACTAGTGATTATGATTGATTAAGTGTAATACTAGCTAGCAACTTACCTTGGCTTCTTACTGCATTCGTGTAACAGGCAGGTTCCTCGTGGGGCAGGTGGTTAGAGCGTTGGACTAGTTAACCGTAAGGTTGCACGATTGAATCCCTGAGCTGACAAGGTAAAAATCTGTGGTTCTGCCCCTAAACAAGCAGTTAACCCACCGTTCCTAGGCCGCCATATACAGATTTCCAACTTGAAATCGGCCATTCCGATTAATCGGTCGACCTCTAGTGTGCATATGTCCTGAGTGTATGGATAGCATTATAAATGATGCAATATTAGCTTTCTGAGTATAAGGTTTGACAATGAGTGTAAATGTACTCTTGTACATAGAGGAAATGAGTAGCACCAGGGCAGAACTATTCCTTATTCAGGGTTTATTCATAGCATTGGATGGGAGGATTAAAGGACAGATCCCCAGACCACCTCTTCATATACACCAATTTAACTTCGCTTTAACGGTTTTGACTTCTTCTTGTCTCATCAGCTAGCTTTCAGGGGTGTGTGTGTGTGTGTGTGTGTGTGTGTGTGTGTGTGTGTGTGTGTTAGGGCTGGGTGGTATACCATATTTGACTATATACCAGCTTTGATGCACGGACCGGTTTGCATTTTTTCTTTACCTTCAATAACGGTATTTGAATTTTTGATTTGTTAAATGTGATATGCCAGTGTGTAACATCCATTTTTATAATTTAATCTCTCTATATCTATATCTATATATCTATATATATATATACACACACAGACCTAGACCCGCCATCTTCACTCAAGGAGCGCATGAGTTGTTCCTCAACCACAAAACCCTTGCATTCATGCAACAATGTTGATGACTATGATGCCGTTTTCACTTTGCTTCTTAATATAAATCTACAGGCCATAATTACACTATTAGTTTGTGTTTCTTACATCTGCAATCAGCTAGTTTGTCTTTTCTTAGCAAGTTGTGGCTAAATCGTGTTATCCGCTAACGCTAATCGCTAATAAATGTTCTGAGTCAGTACAAACGTAGCTAGCTACACAGCCTGATACCAGTGATGGTGAAGGCCTAAATCAGCATGTTGTTTTGTGAAACAGTGTATTCTAAATCAAAGAGGACTAGGCGAAGTATCAATATATTAGCAATATGAAGTAGCTAATGTAGCCAAAGATTGCAGGGTCCCCTAGGAAACACTAACCAACACTTTGGTCCAAACCCTGTCACAATAACTCCTTTCCGGCTTCTTCAGTCATTGTCATGCCAAACAACACTGTATTCAAAGTACCCACTATTATCTTCTAACTATAAAATTATAATAATCATAATTTTTCCATGGTTCTAACAGTTGACCCAAGTGTTTTGATCTAGATCTCAAGTCAAATCACAATTGCAATATTTGGTTCAAATTAAGGCCTAGATTGTTTTTCCAGTACAGTACTGCCCTACGTGGCAGTGTGGAAACGATGAATGCAGGAAATGCAGAAATGTATGAAAATGCAGAAATCTATTCCTGGTCGAAGTTGAATTGAACAGTCTAAAACCATCAGAATGGAGAAAGAAAAATTGAAATAACTTTGAATGTTTATACTTCCACCCTAGGATCACTCACTACTCATAAATCAACATTTTGTGTTGTTCAAAAACATAAAATACTGTCACACCAACAAAAACTCTGAAAATACCGTGATATGATATTTTATCTATATCGCCCAGCCCTGTTGACAATAAGTTAAAGATTGATTTCTCTCTCTCTAAATGATCCACTCCCATCTTCCCCTCTCCGACTGTGAACAGACAGGCAGGCAGTGGGATGAGAAAAGTGACATTTGAAAAGGGACGTAAAGATAGTGCACCTGTTTGATACTAAGGTTCGAGACATCTCAGAATTTCATTTCTTTACGATCTGCATATTTGTAAAGAAATGTCAATGTTTTTGTTGCTCTTCTTGTTGATATTCTCTCCTTCTCTCCATCAATGGAAGAGAGAAAAACATGTGTTGGCCAGGACACTGGCAGGTTTGTCTTGAGGGTAGAGTGTGAGGAGGCCTGAGTGCTCAGAGGCTTTACTTTACATCAATATAAGATATATTTTTAGACAAGGTCAGCCAGAGTCTGTCAGGGAGAATGAAGCTCACACACACACACACACACACACACACACACACACACACACACACACACACACACACACACACACACACACACATAACCAATACATAAGCCTATACTGTGCATTTTACCACGTCTTTCCCTCTCTTGACATGACCAAAGCCTCTGAGCAGGAACCTGGCAGCAGCTTCACCAGGAGGACTAAACAGGAACCTGGCAGCAGCTACACCAGGAGGCCTAAACAGGAACCTGGCAGCAGCTTCACCAGGAGGACTAAACAGGAACCTGGCTGCAGCTTCACCAGGAGGACTAAACAGGAACCTGGCTGCAGCTTCACCAGGAGGACTAAACAGGAACCTGGCTGCAGCTTCACCAGGAGGCCTAAACAGGAACCTGGCAGCAGCTCCACCAGGAGGCCTAAACAGGAACCTGGCAGCAGCTTCACCAGGAGGACTAAACAGGAACCTGGCTGCAGCTTCACCAGGAGGCCTAAACAGGAACCTGGCTGCAGCTTCACCAGGAGGCCTAAACAGGAACCTGGCAGCAGCTCCACCAGGAGGCCTAAACAGGAACCTGGCAGCAGCTTCACCAGGAGGACTAAACAGGAACCTGGCTGCAGCTTCACCAGGAGGCCTAAACAGGAACCTGGCAGCAGCTCCACCAGGAGGCCTAAACAGGAACCTGGCAGCAGCTCCACCAGGAGGCCTAAACAGGAACCTGGCAGCAGCTTCACTAGGAGGACTAAACAGGAACCTGGCAGCAGCTCCACCAGGAGGCCTAAACAGGAACCTGGCAGCAGCTCCACCAGGAGGACTAAACAGGAACCTGGCAGCAGCTCCACCAGGAGGACTAAACAGGAACCTGGCAGCAGCTCCACCAGGAGGACTAAACAGGAACCTGGCAGCAGCTTCACTAGGAGGACTAAACAGGAACCTGGCAGCAGCTTCACTAGGAGGACTAAACAGGAACCTGGCAGCAGCTTCACTAGGAGGACTAAACAGGAACCTGGCAGCAGCTTCACTAGGAAGACTAAACAGGAACCTGGCAGCAGCTTCACTAGGAGGACTAAACAGGAACCTGGCAGCAGCTTCACCAGGAGGACTAAACAGGAACCTGGCTGCAGCTTCACCAGGAGGACTAAACAGGAACCTGGCTGCAGCTTCACCAGGAGGCCTAAACAGGAACCTGGCAGCAGCTCCACCAGGAGGCCTAAACAGGAACCTGGCAGCAGCTTCACCAGGAGGACTAAACAGGAACCTGGCTGCAGCTTCACCAGGAGGCCTAAACAGGAACCTGGCAGCAGCTCCACCAGGAGGCCTAAACAGGAACCTGGCTGCAGCTTCACCAGGAGGACTAAACAGGAACCTGGCTGCTTTCACCAGGAGGCCTAAACAGGAACCTGGCAGCAGCTCCACCAGGAGGCCTAAACAGGAACCTGGCAGCAGCTTCACCAGGAGGACTAAACAGGAACCTGGCTGCAGCTTCACCAGGAGGCCTAAACAGGAACCTGGCAGCAGCTCCACCAGGAGGCCTAAACAGGAACCTGGCAGCAGCTCCACCAGGAGGACTAAACAGGAACCTGGCTGCAGCTTCACCAGGAGGACTAAACAGGAACCTGGCAGCAGCTCCACCAGGAGGCCTAAACAGGAACCTGGCAGCAGCTTCACCAGGAGGACTAAACAGGAACCTGGCTGCAGCTTCACCAGGAGGCCTAAACAGGAACCTGGCAGCAGCTCCACCAGGAGGCCTAAACAGGAACCTGGCAGCAGCTCCACCAGGAGGCCTAAACAGGAACCTGGCAGCAGCTCCACCAGGAGGCCTAAACAGGAACCTGGCAGCAGCTCCACCAGGAGGACTAAACAGGAACCTGGCAGCAGCTTCACCAGGAGGACTAAACAGGAACCTGGCAGCAGCTCCACCAGGAGGCCTAAACAGGAACCTGGCAGCAGCTTCACTAGGAGGACTAAACAGGAACCTGGCAGCAGCTTCACCAGGAGGACTAAACAGGAACCTGGCAGCAGCTTCACTAGGAGGACTAAACAGGAACCTGGCAGCAGCTTCACTAGGAGGACTAAACAGGAACCTGGCAGCAGCTTCACTAGGAGGACTAAACAGGAACCTGGCAGCAGCTTCACCAGGAGGCCTAAACAGGAACCTGGCAGCAGCTTCACCAGGAGGACTAAACAGGAACCTGGCTGCAGCTTCACCAGGAGGCCTAAACAGGAACCTGGCAGCAGCTTCACTAGGAGGACTAAACAGGAACCTGGCAGCAGCTCCACCAGGAGGACTAAACAGGAACCTGGCAGCAGCTCCACCAGGAGGCCTAAACAGGAACCTGGCAGCAGCTTCACCAGGAGGCCTAAACAGGAACCTGGCAGCAGCTTCACTAGGAGGACTAAACAGGAACCTGGCAGCAGCTTCACCAGGAGGACTAAACAGGAACCTGGCAGCAGCTCCACCAGGAGGACTAAACAGGAACCTGGCAGCAGCTTCACTAGGAGGACTAAACAGGAACCTGGCAGCAGCTTCACCAGGAGGCCTAAACAGGAACCTGGCAGCAGCTCCTCCAGGAGGCTTGGAGGAGACAACCCAGAATCCATCATGTTAGGATTCTGAGCCCTACTCAGGTGGATCTGTGGTAGGGCAGACCAAAGCCCGAATGACCTTTTCTGCCTGACAGCTAGCTCTATAATGCTGTGAGACACACTATAACATCAGGATCTCTGCCCTGCTTTGGGCAATTACTACAACTGTCTAAAATACCTGGGTCGCTTCAGAGTCTCCCTCTCTCCTGTGTGTGTATGTGTGTGACATAATAAAATACTTAAAATAATATATTTGACTATTATTTGATTACCCCATGTATTGGATTACCCCAAAACTCTAACTACAAGCCCTTATATTGCTGTGTCTAACATGTTAGGTCCTGCATAACTGTATGAATGATATCATCAAAACTGTATGACTTAATAGCTTGGGCCCTTTCTCACAAGATGAATGCCGTTGTCGTCATGACTGCTGCATGGGAGACAAGCAAAAACAACCCGTAATCTATTAGTAGGAGAATCGGACTTGAAAGAGCAGGAAACTGGGAAAAGACTGGTTTAGGCTACGGGACAGGAATACAAATGGAGAAGGGGACAGAGGGGAAATGCACATGAGTAGCATATATAATCTGTCCACGATACTAGACACACACACCATCAAATCTAAATAGACACAGTACATTCTCACGTCAAAGATACATGCAAAGGATCATAGGAAAAGGACATTATATTGGGAGACAGAATGGCAATTCAAACGTGCAATAGAAGTCAAACATCAAAAGCTTCTATGCTTCTATGCTTCTGTAGCCAATTGCTCTTTTGAGCTATAGGCTTATTAAAAAAGTAAGAAATAGCGGTAATAGGAAGGGGAAATTCGTATAAATTATTTGGTTTTAGGGGGAAACAATTGCTTATTCACTGAATCACCATGACAACTCCTTGTGTGACATTGTCTCTCCCCCTCCTCCTCTCTCCCCCTCCTCCTCTCTCCCCCTCCTCCTCTCTCCCCCTCCCCTTTCTTCCTCTCTAATCCATTGCAATTCAGCTCTCTAAGTTAATTCTTCCTTCACCCCCTGCAAGACTACAATGAGACCATTTTACTCAGCGTGCTAAACGACGGGAAATTTGGGAGAAAAGTAAAGAGAATACATTCAGGGAAACCAGATGGTTTATATGCTAAAATAAGACAATGTACTTATATTATGAGCTTGTAATGATAGCCCTACAACTCCATGATAAAATAGCTTTCTCACAGTGAAAGAAGTCGTTCTGGTTTTCGATATTTCATCAAGTCACACAAAATAAACCATGAATATGCATTATTTGAGTAGCCTATAACAAACACAGGGGGTTAATTCATGGACGTGAGATGAGCAGAGCTCTGCTCTCCTCTAGGCAAAGCCGCATCGTTTTAGCGGGCATATAGAGACGCAGACAGGTGGACTCACATAATCATTTACTGACACTTGAAGGTAGCAGAACGGCAGAGGCTCAGAGCATACTGTAATAACCATGTACTAACTGTGTAATAAAATAAACAAGTCAATAAAACACTAGTAATTAACAGTAGCTTCGGCTAGTAACAAACCTCATAATAACGTTAATGATTATTATCGTAAATATAGCATGACTAATACATGCCTACCTGTGATTATAGTACATAAAGGTCCTCAAAACAAACAGGGTCACATTTTACGCATAACTTGAACTTGATCGAACCAAGAGTCCAAAAACACCCCAAAAATCTATAAATCTTGTTAAAACTTGTGGACGATCATAATTGAAGCGGCTACAGCAGGGCTGTACACCCACCCGTTTCACCAGGGAGATGTACTTGCAGTAGGCCTATACCAAAATAAAGATTCCTCTCTCCACTGGCATCCACATTTATGGCCATATATTTGGGAATGTTCTGTTATGTGAACATTCAGTAGCCACAGAAGCGTCAGTAGACGTAGCGCATAGATATTCAGTCACAGCGGTAACGCACCGCACAGACAGGTCAGCGACAGGCAGAACATAGCTTAAGTAACAAGTGCTCAATTTCACCATCCCTAAACGGGGACGGACACCATCGGTATTCAACCATCTGATTTCGTTCCCAGCACTAGAATGCATTCTCACAAGGCATGAGACCAGACTGTCTTTTAACTTTGAGCTCGAATTTCACGTAGCTCTGTCTCTCTCTCTCTGTCCGCGACACTCAAATTCAAAGACACTCGTATCACAGGACACGATGTCCAGGTTCAGCACAGGCTGAATAGAACACATCCGTGTCTCACTGCAAAGTAAAATACAGCAGGCACATAATCAAATAGGCTAATGAGACGCTACATTTACAGTAATTCCAGCCAAATGTCACCCTAAAAATATTCTAAGCTCTTAATCAAGTGTTGCCTGTGACTCACCTGCCTTGGCGAGATGCAAATTCCCCCAACAAATCCCGTTATTTTCTTTAGGAAAAATCTGGATAAAATATTTCTGTGCACTTTGCTTGCAGTTGTAAATAGTCCTTGCAGATATCCTTATAGTGTAATACTTTGATTCGTTTCAGAATTACATTTCCCAACATAAAGATCCTTCAGCATTTTCAGTCCGTTCACATGTTCATCTTTTTTCTTCAGTTTCCTCCTCCGCTAGGCTGCTCGGTCAGCGCTGCACGTTTGACGTTCTTTACTTGCCTTTTCGTGAGGTCTTTCCACCACACACGAGCTCTACCAGAGCGCGCTGCGCGGTCCCAGCTCGATATTCGGGAGCGCCAAATAGATGTGAGAGTTACTCGGTAACCAAGGGCACCCGCATCCTACATGAAAAGGAGAGGAGGACGCGGCGTTTTGCTAAATGTCTTCCGAAAAGAATAAATGATCTCATTGCTGTACAGTGAGCTTTTGACTCCTTGTTTATCGCCCAGGGTGAAAATGCTGAGCCAAGTCACGTGGGGTTGGCAGTGGCACAGGGCTCGTGTGGCATCACGTGTTCACAAATTCTCAATGGATTCATATTCTAAAAGGTTGCATTCTTAAAATAATATTATTCTGCCTTTTGAGCCCAATTGCTTGCACAGATGCCCATGTACTGTCTTATCAGAAAAATGCTTTGAGCTCAATTCAGTATATTATCGTAAATGCCACTGCCTCTTGAAATAGCTCATATCTGACTGTTTCTGTGCTCAGATCAGTCTATTTATGCAAAAGTGATACTTGACTAAACTGCAATAGTCACAAGGCAGCAAGACAAAAGCTCCTGCTATCATGTTTGGATTTCCATATTTATTGTTTGTAATCCTGCAGGGAGTTCATTTGGAATGCCAAGCAGAGAGTTAGTTGGCTCACACAGGCAAGGCAGAAATGCAGCACTATGGCCAATGCCACTCGCTATAGGGAATTTGATTGGTTGGGATGTGTCTTTCAAGCCACTTGTGTGCAAGGATAGCAGCTCTGAATAGCTGTATACAGCTACCCACCAGTCCCAAGGGGATAAATAATAAAAATACTCCACCGAGCAGTGGACAAGGTGCAGGTTACCATGTTTATTTCACCTTTATTTAACTAGGCAAGTCAGTTAACTAAATTCTTATCTACCATGACCCCCCCCCCCCCCCCCCAGCGCCTCTAGCACTGAGATGCAGTACCTTAGACTGCTGTTCCAGGGTCTGTAGTGACACCACTAGCACTGAGATGCAGTGCCTTAGACCGCTGATCCAGGGTCTGTAGTGACGCCTATACCACTGAGATGCAGTGCCTTAGACCGCTGAACCACTTGGGAGCCCACCCTCAGAACCTTTAGGATTGACATGAAGTCCCTTGGGGTGAGTAGAGGCTATGTCTTCTGGGGGGGGGGATAAATTCCACCCAGCCTATCAGTGGGCATGGTAAAGGTGATGACAGGACTCAGTAGGATTCCATAAACAGGCAGTGAAGAAGTCCTCTCTCTCTCAGATCCTGAAGGTGTTTGGTTCCAGAGGCATGTAGGGTGAAATTGCCCTTCCAACTTCCTGCCAGCATACTAATGGCCTGGGGTGAGGTGTCTTTACCTTGACCTGAAGCTGGTTCACAATCACCAACCTGGAAATATCTGACTCACGGTTCACTGTGGCAATGCATACATTTACATGGGATATAATTAGACTTAACTGAAGCTTACAGCTGGGTCAGGCAGAGAAACATGCAGGCACACACACACACACGCACGCACGCACGCACGCACGCACGCACGCACGCACGCACGCACGCACGCACGCACGCACACACACACACACACACACACACACACACACACACACACACACACACACACACACAGAGCTATAATGAGTGGATCAAAGCCCCAGCAGAGAGCAGTGTCAGTCATGGCCTCCCTCAGGACAGAGCTGTTTATACACAGCAAACTCAGCAGCAGTCATTAGACCACATTCCCACTCAAAGATCAAATTACTGAGTTCCCCAAATTACTGGGTGGTGAGGTGTGGGCTACCATCCCCTCTCCAAATCCCAAGCCAGCCACTTCACCCCAAGCCACTGCATGTACAGCAGGTGGGATAGGATCAAACAGGATCAGTACAAGAAGATGGTGATAGTACTGTGGACATGGCCGTAACAACAATGGCTGGCGCAACTCTACATGGGTTCTGATGCTGGGCTTCTTTACACATTTCAGCATCACTATTTTTTGACATATGACTAGCTGGCTAAAGCATTCTGTTATGCAGATTAACAATTACATTACACCTACTGTTATGGCACACAGTGGTGGTTGAGAAGCAGTGGATGCTGATGGGAGGAGCTATAGGAGGACTGGTTCAATCTAATGGATGGAATGGAATAAATGGAACGGTATCCAACACTGTTCCATGTACTCCATTCCAGTCTTTACAATGAGCCAGTCCTCCTATAGCTGCTCCCATCAGCTTCCTCTGTTGAGAGGGTATTTACATGAGTCTGTATTGTGGCATTTCACAACACATACCAGATATCCATCATTAAACAACAAGTGCACGGAAAGAGTAGACACTATTCACAGCCCATCTGACATCCATGTAAGCCTACTATTTAACCAGGAAATTGTCATAAAGCCACATTGTAACATTCTATACAGGTGTTCCACAGTTCTAATGGAACATTTCATAGATTCTCCAATTCTCTCTACATAAAGGGAGGAATTAGAGCATCGTATCCCTTGTGAGTCCATCTATCTATTCCCCCTACCCACCTCCCTTCTTACCCAACCTCTTTCATTATACCCCTGTGCGTCCCTTCATCTCTTCCCCCCTCCTACTTCCTCCGCAACCTGTTCATTAGGCCTATAAACCCATTGCATCACTCTATCCCTTCCTCCCTCATTCCCAGTCCTCCTCCCTCTATCTCTTTCTCCCTCCCTCCATCTCTTCTTCTCTCCCTGACGGGGAATGCTGGTGAGCCCACCCCTCTACAGAAGGATCTAATTAGCAGGTTCTCTCCTGTCATGTCTGCCACCAGATGGGTTCCTACAATGGCCCCTGCCAATGTCAGCCCAACGCCACCCTCCGAGCAGGGCTTCACAGGTGGAGGAGGAGAGATGGAGATTAAAAGATAAAAAACAACCCACCTGTTCTCTTCTCTCTCCCTCAATCTCTTTCTCCCTCAATCTCTTTCTCCCTCCATCTCTCTCTCTCCCTCAACCTCTATCTCTCCCTCAACCTCTCTCTCCCTCAATCTCTATCTCTTCCTCAATCTCTCTCTCTCCCTCAATCTCTCGCTCTCCCTCAATCTCTCTCGCTCTCCCTCAATCTCTCTCTCTTCCCTCTCAGTATTGTACAAAATGCAAATATTTCCCTGTACAACAGCATATTGCGTAATTTCACTGTAACAGACATCTTAATCAGCCAGATTTATACATAATCCATTGAAACACAGTCCCTGACTTTGTATATACTGTATAGTAACATTATATACAAAGCCAGACATGTATATAAACAAACTTAATATGTGTGTAATGGTCATATACAATGAATAGAATGAAATTTACATTTGACATTTTAGTCATTCAGCAGACGCTCTTATCCAGAGTGATTTACAGTTAGTGCAGATATCTAGGTGGAACAACCACATATCATGTCATATTTCAAGGTGTTTAAGGTCAAATTAGGTGTCACGCCCTGGTCAAAATATATTATGTTTGTCTTCATTTATTTGGTCAGGCCAGGGTGTGACATGGGTTTTTGTGGTGTGTTTCGTCTTGGGGGTGTAATGCATAGTCTATGGCTGCCTGAGGCGGTTCTCAATCAGAGTCAGGTGATTTTCGTTGTCTCTGATTGGGAACCATATTTAGGCAGCCATATTCTTTGAGTATTTCGTGGGTGATTGTTCCTGTCTCTGTGTTTGTATTCACCAGATAGGCTGTATAGGTTTTCACGTTCCGTTTGTTGTTTTGTATAGTACGTTTTTTCATTCCTCATTAAACATGAGTAACCACCACGCTGCATTTTGGTCCGCTTCTCCTTCAACAGACGAACGTCGTTACATTAGGCATTAACTCCTAATTTGTAAGGTTAAAGTTAAGGTTAGTTAAATTAAATGGTAAATGTATGACTTAAGGTTTGGGATAGGCTTAAAACAAAAATATAAAAATCACTGAATTTGAACATGCAGCCTTTGGAATTAGAGGAAGAGTTTACACCCATCTACCATCCCTGTCCACGATGCAAAACTAAAACCTACCACCATCCCTGTCCACGATGCTAAACTAAAACCTACCACCATCCCTGTCCGCGATGCAAAACTAAAACCTACCACCATCCCTGTCCATGATGCAAAACTAAAACCTACCACCATCCCTGTCCACGATGCTAAACTAAATCCTACCACCATCCCTGTCCACGATGCAAAACGAAAACTTACCACCATCCCTGTCCACGATGCAAAACTAAAACCTACCACCATCCCTGTCCACGATGCTAAACTAAAACCTACCACCATCCCTGTCCACGATGCTAAACTAAAACCTACCACCATCCCTGTCCGCGATGCAAAACTAAAACCTACCACCATCCCTGTCCACGATGCAAAACTAAAACCTACCACCATCCCTGTCCACGATGCTAAACTAAATCCTACCACCATCCCTGTCCGCGATGCAAAACGAAAACCTACCACCATCCCTGTCCACGATGCAAAACTAAAACCTACCACCATCGCTGTCCATGATGTTTCTAGCCCTAAGTATATCATTGGGTTATTTCCTTTCCGATCAAATAATAATAACAAACCATTAACAAAACAACACTTACTGGAACAAACCATTAACAAAACAACACTGGAACAAACCATTAACAAAACAACATTTTTTTTAAAATAACAAAAATGGTTCTCAAAGACAATTTCTCCCCTTTGAAATGTTGGGTGACCGAAGCACACAATAAATGAGTCTGGGGAATGCAGACCACATCTCCCGTCAACAATAAATGAGTCTGGGGAATGCAGACCACATCTCTCGGCAACAATAAATGAGTCTGGGGAATGCAGACCACATCCCTTGTCAACAATAAATGAGTCTGGGGAATGCAGACCACAACACCTGTCAACAATAAATGAGTCTGGGGAATGCAGACCACAACACCTGTCAACAATAAATGAGTCTGGGGAATGCAGACCACAACACCTGTCAACAATAAATGAGTCTGGGGAATGCAGACCACATCTCTCGTCAACAATAAATGAGTCTGGGGAATGCAGACCACATCCCTTGTCAACAATAAATGAGTCTGGGGAATGCAGACCACAACACCTGTCAACAATAAATGAGTCTGGGGAATGCAGACCACAACACCTGTCAACAATAAATGAGTCTGGGGAATGCAGACCACAACACCTGTCAACAATAAATGAGTCTGGGGAATGCAGACCACAACACCTGTCAACAATAAATGAGTCTGGGGAATGCAGACCACAACACCTGTCAACAATAAATGAGTCTGGGGAATGCAGACCACATCTCTCGTCAACAATAAATGAGTCTGGGGAATGCAGACCACATCCCTTGTCAACAATAAATGAGTCTGGGGAATGCAGACCACATCTCTCGTCAACAATAAATGAGTCTGGGGAATGCAGACCACATCTCTCGTCAACAATAAATGAGTCTGGGGAATGCAGACCACATCTCTCGTCAACAATAAATGAGTCTGGGGAATGCAGACCACAACACCCGTCAACAATAAATGAGTCTGGGGAATGCAGACCACATCTCTCGTCAACAATAAATGAGTCTGGGGAATGCAGACCACATCTCTCGTCAACAATAAATGAGTCTGGGGAATGCAGACCACATCTCTCGTCAACAACACACATTACGAGGAGCTGCTAGATGAGTCCTGTATTGTTATAATACTCTTATAATACTCCCACAAAACAGTTCCATGTACTGACTGAGCCCTTTAAAAGAAATGAAGAAGAAGAATTCATTTGATTTGATTTTTATTTCAACTTTATTTAACCAGGTAGGCTAGTTGAGAACACCTTTATTTAACCAGGTAGGCTAGTTGAGAACACGTTCTCATTTACAACTGTGACCTGGACAAGATAAAGCAAAGCAGTTCGACACAGACAACAACACCGTTACACATGGAATAAACAAACATACAGTTAATACTACAGTAGAAAAAGTCTATATACAGTGGGTGCAAATGAGGTAGGATAAGGGAGGTAAAGGCATTAAATAGGCCATGGTGGCGAAGTAATTACAATATACAAATTAAACACCTGAGTGATAGATGTGCAGAAGAGGAATGTGCAAGTAGAGATACTGGGGTGCAAAGGAGCAAGTTAAATAAATAATACAGTATGGGAATGAGGTAGTTGGATGGGCTATTTAAAGATGGGCTATATGCAGGCGCAGTGATCTGTGAGCTGGTGCATTGCACTGTGGTGCTGTGGTGCACAGAACACACAGTATCACCATTCCTGTGTGGCTCAGTCGGTAGAGCATGGCGCTTGCAACGCCAAGCGTCGTGGGTTCGATTCCCGCTGGGACCACCCATATGTAAAAGTAGTGGCCCCAGCCGACTTGTAAGTCGCTTTGGACAAAAGCGTCTGCTAAATGGGATATATATTCAGAAATGGGCTACATTTCAGCCTCTAAATACAGGCTCTGTATGTACCCAGAACCAAACCTGGCATGAGACTAATCCAAAATGTACAATAATCTAGCTGTACATATTCAGCCCACATGCTAAGTCATGTTTCTAACCCTAACAGCCTACATGCTAAGTCATGTTTCTAACCCTAACAGCCTACATGCTAAGTCATGTTTCTAACCCTATCAGCCTACATGCTAAGTCATGTTTCTAACCCTAACAGCCTACATGCTAAGTCATGTTTCTAACCCTATTAGCCTACATGCTAAGTCATGTTTCTAACCCTAACAGTCTACATGCTAAGTCATGTTTCTAACCCTATTAGCCTACATGCTAAGTCATGTTTCTAACCCTATCAGCCTACATGCTAAGTCATGTTTCTAACCCTAACAGCCTACATGTCATGTTTCTAACCCTATCAGCCTACATGCTAAGTCATGTTTCTAACCCTTACAGTCTACATGCTAAGTCATGTTTCTAACCCTATTAGCCTACATGCTAAGTCATGTTTCTAACCCTATCAGCCTACATGCTAAGTCATGTTTTTAACCCTATCAGCCCACATGCTAAGTCATGTTTCTAACCCTAACAGCCTACATGCTAAGTCATGTTTCTAATCCTAACAGCCTACATGCTAAGTCATGTTTCTAATCCTATCAGCCCACATGTCATGTTTCTAACTCTAACAACCTACATGCTAAGTCATGTTTCTAACCCTTACAGTCTACATGCTAAGTCATGTTTCTAACCCTATCAGCCCACATGCTAAGTCATGTTTCAAACCCTATCAGCCCACATGCTAAGTCATGTTTCTAACCCTAACAGCCTACATGCTAAGTCATGTTTCTAACCCTTACAGTCTACATGCTAAGTCATGTTTCTAACCCTATCAGCCCACATGCTAAGTCATGTTTCAAACCCTATCAGTCTACATGCTAAGTCATGTTTCAAACCCTAACAGCCTACATGCTAAGTCATGTTTCTAACCCTTACAGTCTACATGCTAAGTCATGTTTCTAACCCTAACAACCTACATGCTAAGTCATGTTTCAAACCCTAACAGCCTACATGCTAAGTCATGTTTCTAACCCTATCAGCCCACATGCTAAGTCATGTTTCTAACCCTATCAGCCCACATGCTAAGTCATGTTTCAAACCCTATCAGCCTACATGCTAAGTCATGTTTCTAACCCTAACAACCTACATGCTAAGTCATGTTTCTAACCCTATTAGCCTACATGCTAAGTCATGTTTCTAACCCTAACAACCTACATGCTAAGTTATGTTTCTAACCCTAACAGCCTAGATGTCATGTTTCTCACCCTATCAGCCCACATGCTAAGTCATGTTTCAAACGCTATCAAGCCTACATGCTAAGTCATGTTTCAAACCCTATCAGCCTACATGCTAAGTCATGTTTCTAACCCTATTAGCCTACATGCTAAGTCATGTTTCTAACCCTAACAACCTACATGCTAAGTCATGTTTCTAACCCTTACAGTCTACATGCTAAGTCATGTTTCTAACCCTAACAGCCTACATGCTAAGTTATGTTTCTAACCCTAACAGCCTAGATGTCATGTTTCTAACCCTATCAGCCTACATGCTAAGTCATGTTTCTAACCCTATTAGCCTACATGCTAAGTCATGTTTCTAACCCTATCAGCCCACATGCTAAGTCATGTTTCAAACCCTATCAGCCTACATGCTAAGTCATGTTTCAAACGCTATCAAGCCTACATGCTAAGTCATGTTTCAAACCCTATCAGCCTACATGCTAAGTCATGTTTCAAACCCTATCAAGCCTACATGTCATGTTTATAACCCTAACAGCCTACATGCTAAGTCATGTTTCTAACTCTATCAGCCCACATGCCATCATGTTTCTAACTCTATCAGCCCACATGCTAAGTCATGTTTCTAACCCTATTAGCCTACATGCTAAGTCATGTTTCTAACCCTATCAGCCCACATGCTAAGTCATGTTTCTAACCCTATCAGCCTACATGCTAAGTCATGTTTCTAACCCTATCAGCCTACATGCTAAGTCATGATTCAAACCCTATCAGCCTACATGCTAAGTCATGTTTCTAACCCTATCAGCCCACATGCTAAGTCATGTTTCAAACCCTATCAGCCTACATGCTAAGTCATGTTTCAAACCCTATCAGCCTACATGCTAAGTCATGTTTCTAACCCTATCAGCCCACATGCTAAGTCATGTTTCTAACCCTATTAGCCTACATGCTAAGTCATGTTTCAAACCCTAACAGCCTACATGTCATGTTTATAACCCTAACAGCCTACATGCTAAGTCATGTTTCTAACCCTATTAGCCTACATGCTAAGTCATGTTTCAAACCCTATCAGCCTACATGCTAAGTCATGTTTCTAACCCTATTAGCCTACATGCTAAGTCATGTTTCAAACCCTATCAGCCTACATGCTAAGTCATGTTTCTAACCCTATTAGCCTACATGCTAAGTCATGTTTCTAACCCTAACAACCTACATGCTAAGTCATGTTTCTAACCCTAACAACCTACATGCTAAGTCATGTTTTTAACCCTAACAACCTACATGCTAAGTCATGTTTCTAACCCTTTCAAGCCTACATGTCATGTTTATAACCCTAACAGCCTACATGCTAAGTCATGTTTCAAACCCTATCAAGCCTACATGTCATGTTTCTAACCCTATCAGCCCACATGCCATCATGTTTCTTGCTCAGAAAGTAGGAGTACATCTTCATAGAGTGCTGCAGTTTTTTCCTCTCTAAAAAAACTACTGAATGAATATTATATTGAGGATGTCACCGGTAAAATGTCTTCCTGCATTCAGGTGAGTTGTCATGGCAGCGGGAGGGCTATTGAGCAGCACGGAGTACAGGCCTTCAAGTGGTGGATGCAGATGGGTGGACAAAAAATAATGAAGGTACTTATCAAAGAAGGAAACCATCTAAATGATGAATCAAAGAGTCTGGAAATCACAAGAGGACATAAACAAAGGTGTATGGAAGTACAGTTGGAAGTTATGATAAATCATTAACCTCATAAAACAGGGTCATTTCAACAGTGATAGTTGGGTAAGATATGGTTGAGATTTCACCCTACAGTGCATTCGGAAAGTATTCAGCCCCTTGACTTTTTCTATATTTTGTTACGTTACAGCCTTCTTCTAAAGTGTAATCATTCCTTCATCAATCTACACACAATACCCAATAATGACAAAGCAAAACCAGGATTTTAAACATGTTTGCATATTTATATATAAAAAACTGAAGTATTACATTTATATAACTATTCAGATCCTTTACTCAGTACTTTGTTGAAGCACCTTTGGCAGAATTTACAGCCTCGGGTCTACTTGGGTATGATGCTACAAGCCTGACATACCTCTATTCAGGGAGTTTCACCCATTCTTTTCTGCTGATCATCTCAAGCTGTCTATTTTCGGGTCCCTCCAGAGATGTTCGATCGGCTTCAAGTCTGGGCTCTGGCTGGGCCACTCAAGGATATTCAGAGACTTGTCCCGAAGCCAGTCCTGCGTTGTCTTGGCTGTGTGCTTAGGGGCGTGGTCCTGTTCTAAGGTGAAATATTGCCGCAATCTGAGGTCTTGAGTGCTCTGGAGCAGGTTTTCATCAAACATCTCTGTGTACTTTGCTCTGTACACTCACAGGTTGTGCAGCAGTCGAATCCAGGCTGTATCACAACTGGCCATGATTGGGAGTCCCATAGGGCAACACACAATTGGCCAAGCGTTGTCCGGGTTTGGCCGGTGTAGGCCGTCATTGTAAATAAGAATATGTTCTTAACCTACTTGCCTAGTTAAATAAAGGTTACATTTAAAAAAATAAAACATCTGTCCCTTGATCCTGACTAGTCTCCCAGTCCCTGCCGCCGGAAAAAAAATATCCCCACAGCATGATGGTGCCACCACCAAGCTTCACCGAAGGGATGGTGCCAGGTTTCCTCCACATGTGACTCTTGGCATTCAGGCCAAATAGTTCAATCTTGGATTCATCAGTCCAGAGAATCTTGTTTGTCATGGCCTGAGAGTCATTTAGTTGTCTTTTAGCAAACTCCATGCCGGCTGTCATGTGCCTTTTACTGAGGAGTAGATTCCCCCTCTGGCCGCACTACTATAAAGGCCTGATTGGTGGGGTGTTGCAGAGATGGTTGTCCTTCTGGAAAGTTCTCTCATCTCCACAGAGGAACTCTGGAGCTCTGTCAGAGTGACCATCGGGTTTTTGGTCACCTCCATGACCAAGGCCCTTCTCCCCCGTTTGCTCAGTTTGGCTGTGTGGTCTGCTCTAGGAAGAGTCTTGGTGGTTCCAAACTTATTCCATTTAAGAATGAAGGAGGCAACTGTGTTCTTGGAGACCTTCAATGCTGTATAAACATTTTGGTACCCTTCCCCAGATCTGTGCCTCGACACAATCCTGTTTCTACAGACAATTACATTGACCTCATGGCTTGGTTTTTTTCTCTGACAAGCACTGTCAACTGTGGGACCTTATATAGACAGGTGTGTGCCTTTCCAAATCATGTCCAATCAATTGAATTTACCATAGGTGGACTCCAATCTAGTTCTATAAACATCTCAAGGATGATCAAAGGAAACAAGATGCACCTGAGCTCAATTTCTAGTCTCATAACAAAGGGTCTGAATACTTACAGTACCAGTCAACAGTTTGGACACACCTACCAATTCAAGGGTTTTTCTTTATTTTTCTACGTTGTTAAATGATAATGAAGACAGCAACACCACAAAATAACTGTCCCTTCCGTCGTAAGGAGGAGACCAAGGTGCAGCGTTGTATGCGTACATTCCTCTTTATTTTAGAATGAACACTGAACAAACGAGCAAAATAACAAAATGACTGAACGAAACGTGAAGCGATACAACTACTGCAGACAGGCAACTATATATAGACAAGAACCCACAAAATACCCAAAGGAATATGGCTGCCTAAATGTGGTCCCCAATCAGAGACAACTATAAACAGCAGCCTCTGATTGGGAACCAAATCAGGCCGCCGTAGACATACAAATACCTAGACTTACAAAAACTCCAGGTATACAAAAAACCCTAGACAATACGAAAACTAACATACCCACCCTAGTCACACCCAGACCTAACCAAAATAATAAAGAAAACAAAGATAACTAAGGTCAGGGTGTGACAATAACTCATATGGAATCATGTAGTAACCAAAAGAAGTGTGAAACAAATCAAAATATATTTTATATTTTATATTATTCAAAGCCACCCTTTGCCTTAAAGACGGCTTTGCACACTCTTGCATTCTCTCAACCAGCTTCTTGAGGTAGTTACCTGGAACGGATTTCAATTAACAGGTGTGCCTTGTTAAAAATTAATTTGTGGAATTTATTTCCTTGTTAATGTGTTTGAGTCAGTTGTGTTGTGACAAGGTAGGGGTGGTATACAGAAGATATACCAAGTCCATAATATGGCAAGAACAGCATACATAAGCAATGAGAAATGACAGTCCATTTAAAAACTTCTTGATGCACCCATCCCTTTACCGGGATCATTTTCGTCAACATCCGCTGAATTGCAGAGCGCCAAATTCAAATTAAATTACTACAAATATTTATATTCTTCATTTCATATTTTTATGAAATCACAAGTGCAATATAGCAAACACAGCTTAGCTTGTTGTTAATTCACCCGGCGTGTCAGATTTCAAAAAAGCTTTTCGGCGAAAGCAGACCAAGCGTTTATTTAAGGACTTCTCTCTCAGCAGACAAAACATTACAAACAGCTAGCAGCCAAAATGAATCGCTTACCTTTGATGATCTTCGGATGTTTGCTCTCCCAGTTACACAATAAATTTTCCTTTTGTTCCATGAAGATAATTTTTATATCCAAAATACCTCCATTTGGTTGGCGCGTTATGTTCAGAAATCCACCGGCTCGAAAGTTCACGACCGGGCAGATGAAAATTCCAAATAGTATCCGGAAAGTTCGTAGAAACATGTCAAACGTTTTTTATAATCAATCCTCAGGTTGTTTTTACAACATATAATCGATAATATTTCAACCGGGACTGTAGCTTCTTCAATGGGAGATAGAGATAAAATGTCTGCTCCAAGATGTTCATGCAAAACGCTGCTGGCACCCAGCCATACAATGACGCGATGTGATCTTTCTCGCTCAATTTTCTAAATAAAAGCCTGAAACTATGTCTAAAAACTTTTCACACCATGGTGAAGCCATAGGAAAAGGAATCTGGTTGATATCCCTTTAAATGGAGCGAAGGCAGGCAATGGAACATTTTGACCCCACGGGGTGAGATCTTGCGTGGAGCCCAAGATCGAGGGAGATTATCAGTGGTCTTGAATGTCTTCCATTTCCTAATAATTGCTCCCACAGTTGATTCCTTCAAACCAAGCTGCTTACCTATTGTAGCTTCAGTCTTCCCAGCCTGGTGCAGGTCTACAATTTTGTTTCTGGTGTCCTTTGACAGCTCTTTGGTCTTGGCCATAGTGGAGTTTGGAGTGTGACTGTTTGAGGTTGTGGACAGGTGTCTTTTATACTGATAACAAGTTCAAACAGGTGCCATTAATACAGGTAACGAGTGGAGGACAAAGGAGCCTCTTAAAGACGAAGTTACAGGTCTGTGAGAGCCAGAAATCTTGCTTGTGTGTAGGTGACCAAATACTTATTTTCCACCATAATTTGCAAATAAATTCATTAAAAATCCTATAATGTGATTTTCTGGATTTTTTTTCTCATTTTGTCTGTCATAGTTGAAGTGTACCTATGATGAAAATTACAGGCCTCTCTCATCTTTTTAAGTGGGAGAACTTGCACAATTGGTGGCTGACTAAATACTTTTTTGCCCCACTGTACGTTCATCTCTAGGAGACAGAATGTGTCTCCTTCCTGAGCGGTATGACGGCTGCGTGATCCCATGGTGTTTATACTTGCGGTCTATTGTTTGTACAAATGAACGTGGTACCTTCAGGCTTTTGGAAATTGCTCCCAAAGATGAACCAGACCTGTGGAGGTCTACAATTGTTTGCAGACTTGTGGAGGTCTTGGCTGATTTCTTTAGATTTTCCCATGATGTCAAGCAGAGGCACTGAGTTTGAAGGTAGGCCTTGAAATACATCCACAGGTACACCTCCAATTGGCTCAAACAATGTCAATTAGCCAAACAGAAGCTTTTAAAGCCATGACATCATTATCTGGAATTTTCCAAGCTAGGCACAGTCACCTATAGGCACAGTCACGTTAGTGTAGGTAAACTTCTGACCCAATGGAATTGTGATACAGAGAATTATAAGTGAAATAACCTGTCTGTAAACAATTGTTGGAAAAATTACTTGTGTCATGCACAAAGTAAATGTCCTAATAGACTTGCCAAAACTTTAGTTTGTTAACAAGACATTTGCGGAGTGGTTGAAAAACGAGTTTTAATGACTCCAACCTAAGTGTATGTAAACTTACTGACTTCAACTGTATTTTTTTATTTTTTAAACCTTTATTTAACTAGGCAATTTCTTATTTACAATGATGGCCTACACCGGCCAAACACAGACGCTGCTGGGCCAATTGTGCAACGCCCTATTGGACTCCCAATCACAGTGATATAGCCTGGGTTTGAACCAGGGTGTCTGTAGTGACGCCTCTAGCGGTATGACGGCTGTGTGTTTATACTTGTGGACTATTGTTTGTACAGATGAACGTGGTACCTTCAGGCGTTTGGGAATTGCTCCCAAGGATGAACCAGACTTGGAGAGCCTTAGACCGCTGAACCAGGGTCTGTATTGACGCCACTAGCACTGAAATGGAGAACCTTAGACCACTGAACCAGGGTGTGTAGTAACGCCATTAACACTGAGATGCAGTGCGTTAGACTGCTGAACCAGGATCTGTAGTAACGCCTCTAACACTGAGATGCAGTGCCTTAGACCGCTGAACCAGGATCTGTAGTAACGCCTCTAACACTGAGATGCAGTGCCTTAGACTGTTGAACCAGGATCTGTAGTAACGCCTCTAACACTGAGATGCAGTGCCTTAGACCGCTGAACCAGGATCTGTAGTAACGCCTCTAACACTAAGATGCAGTGCCTTAGACTGTTGAACCATGCGGGAGCATGACTACGTAGAACTCTATTCCACATCAGGTAACCTGATGAACAGCGGGGACTGTGAAGAGACACACACAAAGGTACAGACACTTGCCTACACCTACGTTCTTGTATGGTGGTATTATACATGTTGTATTGTAGATATGTAGTGGTCTAATAATGTTATATGATGTACTGTTTTATCTTTTGTTTTATATGTCATTTAAGTGCTTACATATGTTTGGACCCCAGGAAGAGTAGCTGCTTCCTTGGCAGCCACTAATGGGGATCCATAATAATCCCCAGGAAGAGTAGCTGCTTCCTTGGCAGCCACTAATGGGGATCCATAATAAACCCCAGGAAGAGTAGCTGCTTCCTTGGCAGCCACTAATGGGGATCCATAATAAACCCCAGGAAGAGTAGCTGCTGCCTTGGCAGCCACTAATGGAGATCCATAATAAACCCCAGGAAGAGTAGCTGCTTCCTTGGCAGCCACTAATGGGGATCCATAATAAACCCCAGGAAGAGTGGCTGCTTCCTTGGCAGCCACTAATGGGGATCCATAACAAACCCCAGGAAGAGTAGCTGCTGCCTTGGCAGCCACTAATGGGGATCCATAATAAACCCCAGGAAGAGAGTAGCTGCTTCCTTGGCAGCCACTAATGGGGATCCATAATAAACCCCAGGAAGAGTGGCTGCTTCCTTGGCAGCCACTAATGGGGATCCATAATAAACCCCAGGAAGAGTAGCTGCTGCCTTGGCAGCCACTAATGGGGATCCATAATAAACCCCAGGAAGAGTAGCTGCTGCCTTGGCAGCCACTAATGGGGATCCATAATAAACCCCAGGAAGAGTAGCTGCTTCCTTGGCAGCCACTAATGGGGATCCATAATAAACCCCAGGAAGAGTGGCTGCTTCCTTGGCAGCCACTAATGGGGATCCATAATAAACCCCAGGAAGAGTAGCTGCTGCCTTGGCAGCCACTAATGGGGATCCATAATAAACCCCAGGAAGAGTAGCTGCTGCCTTGGCAGCCACTAATGGGGATCCATAATAAACCCCAGGAAGAGTAGCTGCTTCCTTTGCAGCCACTAATGGGGATCCATAATAAACCCCAGGAAGAGTAGCTGCTTCCTTGGCAGCCACTAATGGAGATCCATAATAAACCCCAGGAAGAGTAGCTGCTTCCTTGGCAGCCACTAATGGGGATCCATAATAAACCACAGGAAGAGTAGCTGCTGCCTTGGCAGCCACTAATGGGGATCCATAATAAACCCCAGGAAGAGTAGCTGCTTCCTTGGCAGCCACTAATGGGGATCCATAATAAACCCCAGGAAGAGTAGCTGCTGCCTTGGCAACCACTAATGGGGATCCATAATAAACCCCAGGAAGAGTAGCTGCTGCCTTGGCAGCCACTAATGGGGATCCATAATAAATACAAAATACAAATGTTCTGTATGGCTCATTAGTCATAATTGGCAATTTCAGTTAAGAAGAAAAACAGTTTAAGAACAGTTAAGAACAGTTAAGAAGAAAAACAGGATAAAACATTTTTTTCCCCTTTAAACTACAAAAGAATCCAATCCATTTGAACTGACACAAAGAATGATTCGAGGTAACTTCCTCCTACAGGAGTTTCCCATAGAGTAGACATGGCCTTTCATTCCACATAGCCCTAATTGCCTATACATGTCACGCCCTGACCTTAGTTATCTTTGTTTTCTTTATTATTTTGGTTAGGTCAGGGTGTGACGAGGGTGGTTTGTTTAGTTTTTGTTTGTCTAGGGTTTTTTGTAATTCTAGGTGTTTATATGTCTATGGTTGCCTAGATTGGTTGCCTGGCTGCACTAGCCATATTAGATTCATGGATCAGTTTTGTTCAGTTTTGTTTTGTTCAGTGTTCTTTCTTCAATAAAGAAATATGTACACTTACCACGCTGCTCCTTGGTCTCCTCCATATGACGACCGTGATAATACAATGAAAAACCAAAACAAGATGGAGTCAAATTGAAGTTGTAGAAAGAATGATCAGCTCTACAGTAACTTCATCTTCAAGGTCATTTCCCAGACAGAGAGAGAGGACATGGTGTTTCATTCCTCATGTAAAGATAGAGGTTGCATCCCAAACGTCACTACGGACTCTAGCCATGAAGTAGTGCACTGTATAGGAAATAGGGTGCCATTTGGGGCTCAGGCAGGGATGACAGTGTTCTCTGTGGTCTATTTAGCATTGTTAGATGGTAATAGTGATGCTGAGGTTTGTTAGAGATGCTGAGGTTTGTTAGATGGTATAGTGATGTTGAGGTTTGTTAGATTGTATAGTGATGCTGAGGTTTGTTAGATGGTAATAGTGATGCTGAGGTTTGTTAGAATGTATAGTGATGCTGAGGTTTGTTAGATGGTAATAGTGATGCTGAGGTTTGTTAGAATGTATAGTGATGCTGAGGTTTGTTAGATGGTAATAGTGATGCTGAGGTTTGTTAGAATGTATAGTGATGCTGAGGTTTGTTAGAGATACTGAGGTTTGTTAGATGGTAATAGTGATGCTGAGGTTTGTTAGAATGTATAGTGATGCTGAGGTTTGTTAGATTGTATAGTGATGCTGGGAATTGTTAGAGATGCTGAGGTTTGTTAGATGGTATTGTGATGCTGAGGTTTGTTAGATTGTATAGTGATGCTGAGGTTTGTTAGATGGATAGAGATGCTGAGGTTTGTTAGATGGCGTAGGGATGATGAAGTTTGTTATATGGTAATAGTGATGCTGACGTTTGTTAGAGATGCTGAGGTTTGTTAGAGATGCTGAGGTTTGTTAGAGATGCTGAGGTTTGTTAGACGGTATAGTGATGCTGAGGTTTGTTAGATGGTAATAGTGATGCTGAGGTTTGTTAGTTGGTAATAGTGATGCTGAGGTTTGTTAGAGATGCTGAGGTTTGTTAGATGGTAATAGTGATGCTGAGGTTTGTTAGTTGGTAATAGTGATGCTGAGGTTTGTTAGAGATGCTGAGGTTTGTTAGATGGTAATAGTGATGCTGAGGTTTGTTAGATTGCATTGTGATGCTGAGGTTTGTTAGATGGTATTGTGATGCTGAGGTTTGTTAGATGGTATTGTGATGCTGAGGTTTGTTATATGTATAGAGATGCTGAGGTTTGTTAGATGTATAGAGATGCTGAGGTTTGTTATATGTATAGAGATGCTGAGGTTTGTTAGATGGTAAGTCGCTCTGGATAAGAGCGTCTGCTAAATTACTTAAATGTAAATGTAAATGTATTGTGATGCTGAGGTTTGTTAGATGGTATTGTGATGCTGAGGTTTGTTAGATGTTATTGTGATGCTGAGGTTTGTTATATGTATAGAGATGCTGAGGTTTGTTAGATGGTGTAGGGATGCTGAGGTTTGTTATATGGTAATAGTGATGCTGAGGTTTGTTATATGGTAATAGTGATGCTGAGGTTTGTTATATGGTAATAGTGATGCTGAGGTTTGTTAGAGATGCTGAGGTGTGTTAGTTGGTATAGTGATGCTGAGGTAAGATAGATGGTAAAGTGATGCTGAGGTTTGTTAGATGGTAATAGTGATGCTGAGGTTTGCTAAATTGTATAGTGATGCTGAGGTTTGATAGATGGCAATAGTGATGCAGTATTTTTTGAGACGGTAATTGTGATGCTGGGGTAAGTTAGATTGTATAGTGATGCTGAGGTTTGGTAGATTGTATTGTGATGCTGAGGTTTGTTAGATGGTATTGTGATGCTGAGGTTTGTTAGATGGTGTAGGGATAATGAGATTTGTTAGATGGTAATAGTGATGCTGAGGTTTGTTAGAGATTCTGAGGTTTGTAGAAGTATTGTTATGCTGAGGTTTGTTAGATGGTAATAGTTATGCTGGGGTTTGTTAGATGAGGGCCCGTGATGCTGAGGATTGGTAGATTGTGTAGTGAGGCTGATGTTTGGTAGTGTAGTGATTCCTTGTTTACAGCACACACACACACACACACACACACACACACACGCGCACACACACACAGTTTAAACGTCCAGCTCTAGATCATTAAGGGCCCATGACAACTTTATGAAGATTTTATTAAAATATATTTTTAGTGTTGAAGCCAAATTGAGCGAGATAATTACATGTGGATCCAGTGGACACCAAAGTGTTGAACCGTAAACCTGGAATGTGTCCCAAATGGCACCGTGCTCATGGGCCCTGGTCAAAAGTAGTACACTATACAGGGAAAAGGATGGGATTTGGGACGCATCTTGATTAGCGTTGTCTTCACACTGCCATTTATCACCCTCAAACAGCGGTATCAGGACTACCACCGAGGCTGGGGTAGGCAGACAAACGTCTCTGTGTGTGTGTGTGTCTGGTTGTGTGTGTGTGTGTGTGTGTGTCTGTCTTTGTGTGTGTGTTTGTGTGTTTGTGCTCCAGCTCTGCTCTCCACTGAACAGAAGCTAGCATCTCCCACCTGCAAAGACTCCATCTGCTCTCCTTTCTCTATTTCTCTCTGTTCTCTATCTCTCTGTTCTGTATATATCACTGTTCTTTATCTCGCTCTGTTCTCTGTTATCTCTCTGTTCTCTATCTCTCTGTTCTCTGTTATCTCTCTGTTCTTTATCTCTCTGTTCTCTGTTATCTCTCTGTTCTCTATCTCTCTGTTCTGTATATATCGCTGTTCTTTATCTCTCTCTGTTCTCTGTTATCCCTCTGTTCTTTATCTCTGTCTGTTCTCTGTTATCTCTCTGTTCTTTATCTCTCTGTTCTCTGTTATCTCTCTGTTCTCTACATCTCTCCGTTCTGTGTATATCGCTGTTCTTTATCTTGCGCTGTTCTCTGTTATCTCTCTGTTCTTTATCTCTCTGTTCTCTGTTATCTCTCTGTTCTTTATCTCTCTATTCTCTGTTATCTCTCTGTTCTCTGTTATCTCTCTGTTCTCTGTTATCTCTCTGTTCTCTATTTCTCTCTGTTCTCTATCTCTCTGTTCTGTATATATTGCTGTTCTTTATCTCGCTCTGTTCTCTGTTATCTCTCTGTTCTGTATATATCGCTGTTCTCTCTCTCTGTTCTCTGTTATCTCTTTGTTCTCTATATATCGCTGTTCTCTGTTATCTCTCTGTTCTCTGTTATCTCGCTGTTCTCTGTTATCTCTCTGTTCTCTGTTATCTTGCTGTTCTCTGTTATCTCTCTGTTCTCTGTTCTCTGTTATCTCTCTGTTCTCTATTTCTCGCTGTTCTCTATCTCTCTGTTCTGTGTATATTGCTGTTCTTTATCTCGCTCTGTTCTCTGTTATCTCTCTGTTCTCTACATCTCTCTGTTCTCTACATCTCTCCTTTCTCTATTTCTCTCTGTTCTCTATATCTCTGTATTATGTATTTCTCTGTTATGTATGTCTCTGTTCTCTATACCTGTTTGTTCTCTATATCTCTCTGTTCTCTATATCTCTATGCTATGTATCTCTCTGTTATGTATATCTCTGTTCTCGACATCTCTCTGTTCTCTATATCTCTCTGTTCTCTATATCTCTATGCTATGTATGTCTCTGTTATGTATATCTCTGTTCTCGACATCTCTCTGTTCTCTATATCTCTATGCTATGTATCTCTCTGTTATGTATATCTCTGTTCTCGACATCTCTCTGTTCTCTACATCTCTCCTTTCTCTATTTCTCTCTGTTCTCTATCTCTCTGTTCTGTATATATTGCTGTTCTTTATCTCTCTCTGTTCTCTGTTATCTCTCTGTTCACTGTACATTGATGTTCTCTATAGATATGTGTTCTCTATATCTCTCTGTTATGTATATCTATGTTCTCTACATCTCTCTGTTCTCTATATCTCTCTGTTATCTATATCTCTATATTATGTATATCTCTGTTATGTATCTCTCTGTTCTCTACATCTCACTGTTCTCTATATCTCTCTGTTCTCTACATCTCTATGTTATGTATCTCTCTGTTATGTATCTCTCTGTTCTCCATTGCTGTATGTTCTCTATATCACTCTGTTCTCTGTTATCTCTCTGTTCTCTACATCTCTCTGTTCTATATATCTCTCTGTTCTCTATATCTCTCTGTTCTCTATATCTCTATATTATGTATTTCTCTGTTATGTATCTCTCTGTTCTCTATACCTGTATGTTCTCTATATCTCTCTGTTCTCTATATCTCTATGCTATGTATCTCTCTGTTATGTATATCTCTGTTCTCGACATCTCTCTGTTCTCTATATCTCTCTGTTCTCTATATCTCTATGCTATGTATCTCTCTGTTATGTATATCTCTGTTCTCGACATCTCTCTGTTCTCTATATCTCTCTGTTCTCTATATCTCTATGCTATGTATCTCTCTGTTATGTATATCGCTGTTCTCGACATCTCACTGTTCTCTATATCTCTCTCTTCTCTATATCTCTATGCTATGTATCTCTCTGTTATGTATATCTCTGTTCTCGACATCTCTCTGTTCTCTACATCTCTCCTTTCTCTATTTCTCTCTGTTCTCTATCTCTCTGTTCTGTATATATTGCTGTTCTTTATCTCTCTCTGTTCTCTGTTATCTCTCTGTTCTCTGTATGTTGATGTTCTCTATAGATATGTGTTCTCTATATCTCTCTGTTATGTATATCTATGTTCTCTACATCTCTCTGTTCTCTATATCTCTATATTATGTATCTCTCTGTTATGTATCTCTCTGTTCTCCATTGCTGTATGTTCTCTATATCTCTCTGTTATCTATATCTCTCTGTTCTCTATATCTCTATATTATGTATATCTCTGTTATGTATCTCTCTGTTCTCTACATCTCACTGTTCTCTATATCTCTATGTTCTCTACATCTCTATGTTATGTATCTCTCTGTTATGTATCTCTCTGTTCTCCATTGCTGTATGTTCTCTATATCACTCTGTTCTCTGTTATCTCTCTGTTCTCTACATCTCTCTGTTCTATATATCTCTCTGTTCTCTATATCTCTCTGTTCTCTATATCTCTATATTATGTATTTCTCTGTTATGTATCTCTCTGTTCTCTATACCTGTATGTTCTCTATATCTCTCTGTTCTCTATATCTCTATGCTATGTATCTCTCTGTTATGTATATCTCTGTTCTCGACATCTCTCTGTTCTCTATATCTCTCTGTTCTCTATATCTCTATGCTATGTATCTCTCTGTTATGTATATCTCTGTTCTCGACATCTCTCTGTTCTCTATATCTCTCTGTTCTCTATATCTCGATGTTATGTATCTCTCTGTTCTCAGTAGCTCTTTGTTTTCCATTTCTCTGTATCTCACTGTTCTCTATATCTCACTGTTATGTTTCTCTATGTTCTCTATGTGTCTCTGTTCTTTATATCCTGTTTAGTATCTCCCTATTCTCTATATCATTCTGTCATGTTTCTCTCTTCTCTATATCTCGCGGTTCTCTATATCTCTACCTTCTGTATCTCTCTGTTATGTATCTCTCTTTATTCTATATCTCTCTGTTCTCTATTACACACGGTTCTCTATATCTCTCTGTTCTCTACATCTCTCAGTTTCTACATATCTGTTCTCTATATTCAATTCAATTAAATTCAATTCAAGAGGCTTTATTGGCATGGGAAACGTGTTAACATTGCCAAAGCAAATGTGGTAGATTATATATAAAGTGAATATATAAAGTGAAATAAACAATAAAAATAACAGTAAACATTACACATACAGAAGTTTCAAAACAATAAAGACAATCCAAATGTCATATTATATATATACAGTGTTTTAACAATGTACAAATGGTTATATCTCTCTGTTATGTATCTCTTTGTTCTCTATATCTCTCTATTCTCCGCATCTCTCTGTACTCGATATCTGTCTATTCTCTTTATCTCTGTGTTCTCTATATTGTCCTTGTTCTTTGTATCTCTCTGTTATGCATCTCGCTGTTCTCTATATCTCACTGTTCTACATATCTCTCTGTTCTCTATCTCTCTATTCTCTATATCTTTCTGTTCTGTATCTTTCTGTTCTCTATATCTCCCTGTTCTACATATCTCTCTGTTCTCTATCTCTCTATTCTCTATATATCTCTGTTCTGTATCTTTCTGTTCTCTATATCTCACTGTTCTACATATCTCTCTGTTCTCTATCTCTCTATTCTCTATTTCTTTCTGTTCTGTATCTTTCTGTTCTCTATATCTCCCTGTTCTACATATCTCTCTGTTCTCTATCTCTCTATTCTCAATATATCTCTGTTCTGTATCTTTCTGTTCTCTATATCTCTCTATATCTCTCTGTTCTCTGTGTTATTATGTTTGGTATTGAAGATAGGACTACTGTATGTTTCAGGCTCCCGTGTGGCGCAGCGGTCTTAGGCACTGCATCTCAGTGCAAGAGGTGTCACTACAGTCCCTGGTTCGAATAAAGTCCTTATCACATCCGGCTTTGATTGGGAGTCCAATAGGGCGCAATTGGCCAGGGTTCAGCCCAGGGGGGAAGACCGTCATTGTAAATAAGAATTTGTTATTAACTGACTGTCCTCGTTAAATAAAGGTTCAATAAATCAATAAATACATCCATGATCTGGGGTGAAGACCACAGGCACCAGACACCTGGCACCAGACACCAGGCACCAGGCACCAGGCACCAGACACCAGGCACCAGGCACCAGGCACCAGGCACCAGGCACCAGACCACAGGCACCAGGCACCAGACCACAGGCACCAGGCACCAGACCACAGGCACCAGGCACCAGACACCAGACACCAGGCACCAGACACCAGGCACCAGACCACAGGCACCAGGCACCAGACCACAGGCACCAGGCACCAGACCACAGACACCAGGCACCAGACCACAGGCACCAGGCACCAGACCACAGGCACCAGGCACCAGACCACAGGCACCAGACACCAGGCACCAGGCACCAGACACCAGGCACCAGACACCAGACACCAGGCACCAGACCACAGGCACCAGGCACCAGACCACAGGCACCAGACACCAGGCACCAGGCACCAGACACCAGGCACCAGGCACCAGACACCAGACACCAGGCACCAGACCACAGGCACCAGACACCAGACACCAGGCACCAGACCACAGGCACCAGACACCAGGCACCAGACACCAGGCACCAGACACCAGGCACCAGACACCAGACCACAGGCACCAGACCACAGGCACCAGACACCAGACCACAGGCACCAGACCATAGGCACCAGGCACCAGACCACAGGCACCAGACACCAGGCACCAGACACCAGACCACAGGCACCAGACCATAGGCACCAGACACCAGGCACCAGGCACCAGACACCAGGCACCAGACACCAGACCACAGGCACCAGACCATAGGCACCAGGCACCAGACCACAGGCACCAGACCACAGGCACCAGACCATAGGCACCAGGCACCAGACCACAGGCACCAGACCACAGGCACCAGACCATAGGCACCAGGCACCAGGCACCAGGCACCAGGCACCAGGCACCAGACCACAGGCACCAGACACCAGACCACAGGCACCAGACACCAGACACCAGGCACCAGGCACCAGACACCAGACACCAGACACCAGGCACCAGGCACCAGACACCAGACCACAGGCACCAGACCACAGGCACCAGACCACAGGTACCAGACCACAGGCACCAGACACCAGCCACCAGACACCAGGCACCAGGCACCAGACACCAGGCACCAGACCATAGGCACCAGGCACCAGACCACAGGCACCAGACCACAGGCACCAGACCATAGGCACCAGGCACCAGACCACAGGCACCAGACCACAGGCACCAGACACCAGGCACCAGGCACCAGACACCAGACACCAGGCACCAGGCACCAGGCACCAGGCACCAGACACCAGGCACCAGACACCAGGCACCAGACACCAGACACCAGACACCAGGCACCAGGCACCAGACCACAGGCACCAGGCACCAGGCACCAGGCACCAGACACCAGGCACCAGACACGGTGGTGTTGTAATTCCACACCTAAGACAGCAGCAGGTGTTACTACATTAGTATTGCATATCTCAAGAGAAGAGTTATAGGATCTCCCCGCACGGCATCTGGTATCAGTGTTAGTGCCACAGAGGTACTTTGTAATCCCATTAATTAACGTGTGATCGACAGTCATCTCTCACCCATGTCTTCTGAAGCCACACGAGACCCAAATTTTATTATATTAATTTATCATTTATTTAACTCGGCAAGTCAGTTAAGAACAAATTCTTATTTACAATGGCTGCCTACCCCGGTCAAACCCTAACCCGGGCGATGCCGTGTCAATTGTGCGCCGCGCTATGGGCCTCCCAATCACGTCCGGTTGTGATACAGCCTGGACTCAAATCAGGGTCTGTAGTGACGCCCCTAGCACTGCGATGCAGTGCCTTTGACCGCTCCTATGACACTCTGCTCTGTATAATGGGCTACTTTTGACCATATGGCCCATAGGGAATAGGGTGCACTACTTCTGACCATGTGGCCCATAGGGAATAGGGTGCACTACTTCTGACCATGTGGCCCATAAGGAATAGGGTGCCATTTGAGACAAACCTTACGGTAAACCCAGGGAGGTATTGGGGGGATTTACACTGGTGATGGATAGGACCTGGTATTTCTCTTCATCAACCTTTAAATAATGCAGACGATTCACATGAATAATTTCCCCCCTAATGGATATTGCTCAGAAAGGATTTCAGTTCCACTTTTAAAAAATATAGCATGTGAAATGATGCGTCGCTATGTGACAAAGTGATTTTTTGAGCCAAGAGGAGAGGAGAGCAGCAGATGTATCAGACAGCATTAGAGAAGAGAGAGGGGGACAGATGAAGAGAGAGGGGAGGAGAGAGAGAGGAGGAGAGAGAGAGGGAAGAAGAGGGAGAGGGAAGAAGAGAGAGGGGAGGAGAGAGAGAGGGAAGGAAGGAGAGAGAGAGGGGAGGAGAGCGAGAGGGAAGGAGAGAGAGAGAGAGGGAAGAAGAGGGAGAGGGAGAGAGAGGGAAGAAGAGGGAGAGGGAGATAGAGCTCTCACTGACCAAGTATATCGACATCAAATAGCTTACCCCCTGAAGCATCTTAAATTATGAGTATCAGCCAGATGCAGTATAAGCGATTCAACACTTTCTTGAAGGAATCACCTATAAGAAGCCTAAATGATTTCCATCAAACTACTGGAGTGGCTGTGTTGAACACTGAATACTGAGTTAAAACAGTTAGTTAAATGTACTCCACCACGTTAGTATTCAACGCAGGAACTGAATGGCTGCGTACAATATATATTGACACATTTTATAAAGGAAAAGCAAAACCCCTTTTGTATGACATTAGACAGACAGCCCCACTATCTGCAAAATTCTAAATGTAGTTCCTGATTAGAAATCAATGGGGGAAAACACCTGATCGTCCGTGAGCAGTGGAACAAGTAGAACTAGGAGGTTGATCATCCTTGAGCAGCGGAACAAGTAGAACTAGGAGGTTGATCATCCTTGAGCAGCGGAACAAGTAGAACTAGGAGGTTGATCATCCTTGAGCAGTGGAACAAGTCGAACTAGGAGGTTGATCATCCTTGAGCAGTGGAACAAGTCGAACTAGGAGGTTGATCATCCTTGAGCAGTGGAACAAGTCGAACTAGGAGGTTGATCATCCTTGAGCAGTGGAACAAGTCGAACTAGGAGGTTGATCATCCTTGAGCAGTGGAACAAGTAGAACTAGGAGGTTGATCATCCTTGAGCAGTCGAACTAGGAGGTTGATCATCATCCATCATCAACCACAACATTATTTTATTTATTTTTATTGAACCTTTATTTAACTAGGCAAGTCAGTTAAGAACAAATTCTTATTTACAATGATGTCCTACCCATTCAGCCAAACCCTCCCTAACCCGGAAGACGCTGAGCAAGTTGTGCACCGCCCTATGGAACTCCCGATCACGGACTGATGTGATACAGCCCAGGATCTAACCAGGGTCTGTAGTGATGCCTCTATGACTGAGATGCAGTTCCTTAGACCGCTGCGCCAACCACGACATGGCACGTCTCACAGACTGCAAGTGAATTCCTAATGCAGCCCAACAAGGTTGAATGGAAAGCATGACATTCTATGGATATTCAAATGGTGTTCCCGTTAAGACGTGTGGAATCATTTGCTATACGGTATGATATGTGTGAACTTTACAATAAAAGCATTTATTTGTTTACTCTGTCATGCTGTCTCAGAGACATCATTGATATGATACAGACATGTCAGACGTGACCTTCAGGTCTTGTGATGTGACCTGGCTCCTCACCAACCTGCCATACAATATGCATATCCTATCAAGGTAAACATCAAGCATGAAACTTTAATGAACACAGGAATAGAGAGCGAGAGAGAGGAAGAGAGAGAGGAAGGGAGAGAGTGGAAGGGATAGAGTGGAAGGGAGAGAGAGAAAGAGAGATAGGAGAAGTGAGAGAGAGAGAGAAATAGGAAAGGAGAGAGGAAGGGTGAGAGAGGAAGAGAGAGAGAAAATGAAAGAGAGGAAGGGAGAGAGGAAGAGAGAGGAAGAGAGAGCGAGGAAGAGAGAGAGGAAATGAAAGAGAGGAAGGGAGAGAGGAAGAGAGAGGAAGAGAGGAAGGGAGAGAGAGGAAGGGAGAGAGTGGAAGGGAGAGAGAGGAATAGAGAGAGGAAGAGAGAGAGAAGAAGGGAGAGAGAGGAAGAGAGAGAGAGGGAGGTGGGGAGGAAGCGATAGAGAGAGAGGAAAGGAGAGAGGAAGAGAGAGATGAAGGGAGAGAAGACGGGATAGAATGGAAGAGAGAGAGAGGAAGCGAGATAGAGAGAGGGGTAATGAGAGAGAGGAAGGGAGAGAGGAAGAGATAGAGGAAGAGAGTGAGGAAGATAGAGAGGAAGAGAGAGAGGAAGAGAGAGGAAGAGTGAGAGAGTGAATGAAAGAGAGAGAGTAAGGAAGAGAGGAAGAGAGAGAGAGGAAGGGAGAGAGGAAGGGAGAGAGTGGAAAGGAGAGAGAGGAAGAGCGAGAGAGAAAGAGAGAGAGAGGATGAGATAGAGGAAGGAAGAGAGTGGAAGGGAGAGAGAGGAAGAGAGAGAGGAAGGGAGAGAGGTAGGGATAGAGAGGAAGGGAGAGAGTGGAAGGGAGAGAGAGGAAGAGCGAGAGAGAGAGAGAGAGAGGACGAGATAGAGGAAGGAAGAGAGTGGAAGGGAGAGAGAGGAAGAGAGAGAGGAAGGGAGAGAGGTAGGGATAGAGAAGAAGGGAGAGAGTGGAAGGGAGAGAGAGGAAGGAAGAGAGTGGAAGGGAGAGAGAGGAAGAGAGAGAGAGGAAGGGAGAGAGGTAGGGATAGAGAGGAAGGGAGATAGAGGAAGGGAGAGAGAGAGGAAGGGAGAGAGAGAGGAAGGGAGAGAGAGGAAGAGAGAGAGAGAGGAAGGGAGAGAGGAAGAGAGATAGGAAGGGAGAGAGAGAGGAAGAGAGAGATAGACAAAGGGAGAGAGGAAGGAATAGAAAGGAAGGGAGAGAGAGGAAGAGAGAGAGAGAGAGGAAGAGAGAGGGATGAAGGGAGGAGAGCTGCATAGGGTTGATTTGCTAAAGGCCGGTGGAATTGTTTTAGAGAAGTATGAAGAAAAGCAGGAAAACACCTGGAGAGAAGAAGAAGAAGAAGAGGAAGAGGAAGAAGAAAAAGAAGAGGTAGAAGAAGAAGAGGAAGAGGAAGAAAAATAAGAAGAAGAAGAAGTGGAAGAGGAAAAAGTAGAGGGAGAAGAAGAAGAAGAGGAAGAAAAATAATAATAATACGAAGATGAAGAAGATGAAGAAGAAGTGGAAGAGGAAGAAAAAGAAGAAGAGGAAGAGGGGGAAGATGAAGGTGAAGTGGCAGAAGAAGAGGAAGAATTGCTCTGGGAGTCTAAATGCTTTTCAATGTGGAGCGATGTTATGCCCAAATTCCACCTTTTTCACCTGTTGACCAGAGCCCCGTAGACCATGGTCAAAGCATGGTTCATTTCTACTATTGTATCCCGAGACTGGGAAGTTTAAACTCTGTTGATCAATAGGAAGGCCTGTTTGACCATCCACATGTATGAGAGAACATCATTCTTGTAGTTCCACTGTCGTCCACTTTGTGTCTCTTGCTTGACAAATGTGCAGTATACTCTGATACAAATCTATTCCTATCTCAGGCGAATATGCGTGTTCAAGCAATAGCTCTTTACCAGCCACATTGGTTACATGGCCATTTAACTTTTTATACCTAGCTGGATAGTGTACAATTAAGCGATAAGGTCTAAAATTTGCAAATAAATTCATTAAAAATCCTACAATGTGATTTTCTGGATTTTTTTTCTCATTTTGTCTGTCATAGTTGAAGTGTACCTATGATGAAAATTACAGGCCTCTCTCATCTTTTTAAGTGGGAGAACTTGCACAATTGGTGGCTGACTAAATACTTTTTTTGCCCCACTGTATATCCTGGAATATCTCAAACATAGTATCTGTCTGTTATTTACTAATAGGTGGACAAATCCTAATTGGGAGATAAATCTTAACGGTCTGAGAGCAAACTGGGCTGTTGTAAAGTTTGAGTTTATTCTCCTCCATACAACCTGTTTTAAAACCAGATTGCCCCCCAATTTACCTCAAAGCAACCAGACAGTTTCACCAAGTTATCTCGCACCCGCAAACCGAGTTGCTAGGCAACTGAAGACACTTGCTGCCGACAACCCGCCTGAAAATTATTCTTTGAGTCAAGAAAATATTTTATATAACACCCTGACAGGGGAGAAATTTCACATGATTATATCAAATTGAGAGTGTAATTTGAATTTGAAAGAAAATAAGGATTGGTGTTCTCACGGATGTGTAAAC
>NC_088243.1:83666241-83766241 GCF_036934945.1 Oncorhynchus masou masou
AAAACTGCACCTCTGCTCACCTCTGTTTCCTCAATGGTCCACAACCCAAAAGACGTCCAGCCAACTTTTTATTTATTTTCTTTTTTACTTTATTTTTACTTTATTTAACTAGGCAAGTCAGTGAAGAACATATTCTTATTTACAAAAGACGTCCTACCCCGGCCAAATCCGGACGACGCTGGGCCTATTGTGTGCCAACCATCACGGCCGGTTGTGATACAGCCGGGAAGCCTGGGAGCCCCAACTTGACACAACCGTGGGAAGCATTGGTGTCAACGTGGGCCAGCATCCCTGTGGAAGGATTTCGACAGCTTGTAGAGTCCAAAACCCACCGAATTGAAGGTGCAACCCATAATGCAAACCACTATTAGCTGTTCCTAATGTTTTGTACACTCAGTGCAACTTCAAACCTTGACCATGAGCAAGTCCCAATAGGAGGTCGACATCACCGTCTGCTGTCTACATCTAATAATGGGGCAGAAAATCTGTACTTTACTCTTCTTGTTTATATGTTATTTATTTGTACTTCACTACATTCACAAAGAACATTATGTACATTTTACTACAGACATTGTCCCTGACACCCAAAAGCAAATGTTACATGTTGAATGCTTAGCAGGAAAATTATCCAATTCACACACATATGAAGAGAATATCTCTGGTCATCCCTACTGCCTCTGATCTGGAGGACTGACTAAACAGAGAACATCCCTGGTCATCCCTACTACCTCTGATCTGGAGGACTGACTAAACAGAGAACATCTCTGGTCATCCCTACTGCCTCTGATCTGGAGGACTGACTAAACAGAGAACATCTCTGGTCATCCCTACTACCTCTGATCTGGAGGACTGACTAAACAGAGAATATCTCTGGTCATCTCTACTGCTTCTGATCTGGAGGACTGACTAAACACAAATGCTTAATTTGTAAATGATGTCAGAAGGTTGGTGTGTGCCCCTGGCTATCTGTAAATGATGTCAGAGTGTTGGAGTGGGCCCCTGGCTATCTGTAAATGATGTCAGATGTGTTGAAGTGTGCCCCTGGCTATCTTTAAATGATGTCAGAGCGTTGGTGTGTGCCCCTGGCTATCTGTAAATGATGTCAGAGTGTTGGAGTGTGCCCCTGGCTATCTTTAAATGATGTCAGAGAATTGGTGTGTGCCCCTGGCTATCTGTAAATGATGTCAGAGTGTTGGAGTGTGCCCCTGGCTATCTGTAAATGATGTCAGATGTGTTGAAGTGTGCCCCTAGCTATCTGTAAATGATGTCAGAGTGTTGGTGTGTGCCCCTGGCTATCTGTAAATGATGTCAGAGTGTTGAAGTGTGCCCCTAGCTATCTGTAAATGATGTCAGAAGGTTGGTGTGTGCCCCTGGCTATCTGTAAATGATGTCAGAGTGTTGGAGTGGGCCCCTGGCTATCTGTAAATGATGTCAGATGTGTTGAAGTGTGCCCCTGGCTATCTTTAAATGATGTCAGAGCGTTGGTGTGTGCCCCTGGCTATCTGTAAATGATGTCAGAGTGTTGGAGTGTGCCCCTGGCTATCTTTAAATGATGTCAGAGAATTGGTGTGTGCCCCTGGCTATCTGTAAATGATGTCAGAGTGTTGGAGTGTGCCCCTGGCTATCTGTAAATGATGTCAGATGTGTTGAAGTGTGCCCCTAGCTATCTGTAAATGATGTCAGAGTGTTGGTGTGTGCCCCTGGCTATCTGTAAATGATGTCAGAGTGTTGGAGTGTGCCCCTAGCTATCTGTAAATGATGTCAGAGTGTTGGAGTGTGCCCTGGCTATCTGTAAATGATGTCAGAGTGTTGGAGTGTGCCCCTGGCTATCTGTAAATGATGTCAGAGTGTTGGAGTGTGCCCCTGGCTATCTGTAAATGATGTCAGAGTGTTGGAGTGTGCCCCTGGCTATCTGTAAATGATGTCAGAGTGTTGGAGTGTGCCCCTGGCTATCTGTAAATGATGTCAGAGTGTTGGAGTGTGCCCCTGGCTATCTGTAAATGATGTCAGAGTGTTGGAGTGTGCCCCTGGCTATCTGTAAATGATGTCAGAGTGTTGGAGTGTGCCCCTGGCTATCTGTAAATGATGTCAGAGTGTTGGAGTGTGCCCCTGGCTATCTGTAAATGATGTCAGAGTGTTGGAGTGTGCCCCTGGCTATCTGTAAATGATGTCAGAGTGTTGAAGTGTGCCCCTGGCTATCTGTAAATGATGTCAGAGTGTTGGAGTGTGCCCCTGGCTATCTGTAAATGATGTCAGAGTGTTGGAGTGTGCCCTGGCTATCTGTAAATGATGTCAGAGTGTTGGAGTGTGCCCCTGGCTATCTGTAAATGATGTCAGAGTGTTGGAGTGTGCCCCTGGCTATCTGTAAATGATGTCAGAGTGTTGGAGTGTGCCCCTGGCTATCTGTAAATGATGTCAGAGTGTTGGAGTGTGCCCCTAGCTATCTGTAAATGATGTCAGAGTGTTGGAGTGGGCCCCTGGCTATCTGTAAATGATGTCAGAGTGTTGGAGTGTGCCCCTGGCTATCTGTAAATGATGTCAGAGTGTTGGAGTGGGCCCCTGGCTATCTGTAAATGATGTCAGAGTGTTGGAGTGTGCCCCTGGCTATCTGTAAATGATGTCAGAGTGTTGGAGTGTGCCCCTGGCTATCTGTAAATGATGTCAGAGTGTTGGAGTGTGCCCCTGGCTATCTGTAAATGATGTCAGAGTGTTGGAGTGTGCCCCTGTTTATCTGTACATTTTAAAAAGGCCATGCAAAAGAACCAGTAGATACAATATAACAGGAATATTGTTGCTTCTTCATCCACATCAATCAAATAAACATGATGATCCTCCAGAATGTTTTCTGTGGACTGTAAGTCAATCTGTTTCCACTAGAGGGCACTATATGACCACTGAAAGATAACTAGTATCAAGAGGCAGTCACTCGCTCATCACCTCATACTCTTGTCTTTTGTAGAGTTGCACCATTTCAAACTCTATACTTTTAAGACAGTGATTAAAACACATGATTTCACTCATTAATAATCGAGGAACTCTACACATTAAGAACAGTATTTAAAACAAATTATTTCACTCATTATAGTAATCTAGGAACTCTAAGTATTTAAAACAAATGGATTCATGTTTTTTACTTTTTTCAATTGTATCATTTTTTGGAATAAAAAAAACTATACATAGAGAGAGAGACAGAGAGAGAGAGAGAGAGAAAGAGACAGAGAGAGAGAGAGAGAGAGAGAGAGAGAGAGAGAGTTAGAGACAGAGAGAGAGAGACAGAGAGAAAGAGAGAGAGAGAGACAGAGAGAGAGAGAGACAGAGAGAGAGAGAGAGAGAGAGACAGAGACAGAGAGAGAGAGAGACAGAGAGAGACAGAGAGAGAGAGAGAGAGAGAGAGAGAGAGAGAGAGTTAGAGAGAGAGACAGAGAGAGAGAGAGAGAGAAAGAGACAGAGAGAGAGAGAGAGAGTTAGAGTTAGAGAGAGAGACAACAGTAACCTTGGGAAAATGCGTCAACAGTAACCTTGGGAAAATCCCCTGCATGATCATTAACAGCAGACTCGTACACTTCCTCAATGAAAACAATATACTGAGCAAATGTCAAATTGGCTTTTTACCAAATTACCGTACAACAGACCATGTATTCACCCTGCACACCCTAATTGACAACCAAACAAACCAAAACAAAGGCAAAGTCTTCTCATGCTTTGTTTATTTCAAAAAAGCCTTCGACTCAATTTGGCATGAGGGTCTGCTATACAAACTGATGGAAAGTGGTGTTGGTGGTAAAACATACGACATCATAAAATCCATGTACACAAACAACAAGTGTGCGGTTAAAATTGGCAAAAAACACACAAATTTCTTCACACAGGGTCGTGGGGTTAGACAGGGATGCAGCTTAAGCCCCACCCTCTTCAACATATATATCAACAAACTGGCGCGGGCACTAGAAAAGTCTGCAGCACCCGGCCTCACCCTACTAGAATCTGAAGTCAAATGTCTACTGTTTGCTGATGATCTGGTGCTTCTGTCACCAACCAAGGAGGGCCTACAGCAGCACCTAGATCTTATGCACAGATTCTGTCAGACCTGGGCCCTGACAGTAAATCTCAGTAAGACCAAAATAATGGTGTTCCAAAAAAGGTCCAGTCACCAGGACCACAAATACAAATTCCATCTAGACACTGTTGCCCTGGAGCACACAAAAAACTATACATACCTTGGCCTAAACATCAGCGCCACAGGTAACTTCTACAAAGCTGTGAACGATCTGAGAGACAAGGCAAGAAGGGAATTCTATGCCATCAAATGGAACATAAATCTCAACATACCAATTAGGATTTGGCTAAAAATACTTGAATCAGTCATAGAGCCCATTGCCCTTTATGGTTGTGAGTTCTGGGGTCCGCTCACCAACCAAGACTTCACAAAATGGGACAAACACCAAATTGAGACTCAGCACGCAGAATTCTGCAAAAATATCCTCCGTGTACAACGTAGAACACCAAATAATGCATGCAGAGCAGAATTAGGCTGATACCCACTAATTATCAAAATCCAGAAAAGAGCTGTTAAATTCTATAACCACCTAAAAGGAAGCGATTCCCAAACCTTCCACAACAAAGCCATCACCTACAGAGAGATGAACCTGGAGAAGAGTCCCCTAAGCAAGCTGGTCCTGGGGCTCTGTTCACAAACACACCCCACAGAGCCCCATGACAGCAGCACAATTAGACCCAACCAAATCATGAGAAAACAAAAAGATAATTACTTGACACATTGGAAAGAATTAACAAAAAAACAGAGCAAACTAGAATGCTATTTGGCCCTACACAGAGAGTACACAGCGGCAGAATACCTGACCACTGTGACTGACCCAAAATTAAGGAAAGCTTTGACTATGTACTGACTCAGCGAGCATAGCCTTGCTATTGAGAAAGGCCGCCGTAAGCAGACATGGCTCTCAAGAGAAGACAGGCTATGTGCTCACTGCCCACAAAATGAGGTGGAAACTGAGCTGCACTTCCTAACCTCCTGTCCAATGTTTGACCATATTAGAGAGACATATTTCCCTCAGATTACACAGATCCACAAGGAATTCGAAAACAAATCCAATTTTGAAAAACTCCCATATCTACTGGGTGAAATTCCACAGTGTGCCATCAGAGCAGCAAGATTTGTGACCTGTTGCCACGAGAAAAGGGCAACCAGTGAAGAACACGCACCATTGTAATTACAAACCATATCTATGCTTATTTATTTTATCCTGTGTCCTTAACCATTTGTACATTGTAAAAACACTGTATATATATATATATAATCTGACATTTGTAATGTCTTTATTGTTTTGAAACTTCTGTATGTGTGATGTCTACTGTTCATTTTTATTGTTTATTTCACTTTATATATTATCTACCTTACTTGCTTTGGCAATGTTAACACATGTTACCCATGCCAATAAAGAGAGAGAGAGAGAGAGAGAGTTAGAGAGAGAGAGAAAAAAAACTTGTTTTGATTACTTAAGTGTGCGGTTAAAATTGGCAAAAGAAACACACGTTTATTTCCACAGGGCCGTGTGGTGAGAAAGGTATGCAGATTAAGTCCCACCCTCTTCAACATATATATCAAAGAATTGGCGAGGGCACGAGGACAGTCTGCATCACCTCAGCCTAGTGGTTAGAGCACGGGGCCAGTAACCGTCCCTGAGCTGACAAGGTAAGCATCTGTTGTTCTGCCCCTGAAGAAGGCCGTTTGTTCCCTGGTTGCTGAAGATGTTGCATAAGGCAGCCTCCTGGACCTCTCTGATACAGAGGGGTTTGGGTAAAATGTGGGAGACTCATTTGTACATCTGACTAGGTATCCACTTTTACTAGAATCTGAAGTCAAATGTTTACTGTTTGCTGATGATCTGGTGCTTCTGTCCCCAACCTGCAATGGCCTACAGCATCACCTAGATCTTCTACACAGATTCTGCCAGACCTGGGCCCTGACAGTAAATCTCAGTAAGACAAAAATAGTGGTGTTTCAAAAAAGTCCAGTCTCCAGGACCACAAATACAAATTCCCTCCTGCCAAATGTAAATTTTGATAAACTCTCATATCTACTGGGTGAAATACCACAGCATGCCATCACAGCAGCAAGATTTGTGACCTGTTGCCACAAGAAAAGGGCAACCAGTGAAGAACAAACACCATTGTAAATACAACCCATATTTATGTTTATTTATTTTCCTTTTAGTACTTTAACTATTTGCACATCGTCACAACATTGTATATAGACATAATATGACATTGGAAATATAATTTTTTCTTTTGGAACTTCTGTGTGTGTAATGTTTCCTGTTAATTTTTATTATTTATTTCACTTTTGTTTATTGTCTACTTCACTTGTTTTGGCAATGTTAATTAACATATGTTTCCCATGCCAATAAAGCCCTTAAAATGAACAGAATTGATTTGAGAGAGAGAGAGAGAGAGACGACATAGAAGACGTGAGACGTGAGTACAACCGTTTTAAAGTTTGTGCTACGCTCAGCATGTAATAGAAAGGTTTATCTCAGTATCTGAGCTAAAAAGGTCTTCAAAAAGAAAACATGGCCAATGATAGTTCTAACCAATACAAGACAACATGGCCAATGATAGTTCTAACCAATACAAGACAACATGGCCAATGATAGTTCTAACAAATACAAGACAACATGGCCAATGATAGTTCTAACCAATACAAGACAACATGACCAATGATAGTTCTAACCAATACAAGACAACATGGCCAATGATAGTTCTAACCAATACAAGACAACATGGCCAATGATAGTTCTAACCAATACAAGACAACATGGCCAATGATAGTTCTAACCAATACAAGACAACATGACCAATGACAGTTCTAACCAATACAAGACAACATGGCCAATGATAGTTCTAACCAATACAAGACAACATGGCCAATGATAGTTCTAACCAATACAAGACAACATGGCCAATGATAGTTCTAACCAATACAAGACAACATGGCCAATGATAGTTCTAACCAATACAAGACAACATGGCCAATGATAGTTCTAACAAATACAAGACAACATGGCCAATGATAGTTCTAACCAATACAAGACAACATGGCCAATGATAGTTCTAACCAATACAAGACAACATGGCCAATGATAGTTCTAACCAATACAAGACAACATGACCAATGACAGTTCTAACCAATACAAGACAACATGGCCAATGATAGTTCTAACCAATACAAGACAACATGGCCAATGATAGTTCTAACCAATACAAGACAACATGGCCAATGATAGTTCTAACCAATACAAGACAACATGGCCAATGATAGTTCTAACCAATACAAGACAACATGGCCAATGATAGTTCTAACCAATACAAGACAACATGACCAATGATAGTTCTAACCAATACAAGACAACATGGCCAAAGACAGTTCTAACCAATACAAGACAACATGGCCAATGATAGTTCTAACCAATACAAGACAACATGGCCAATGATAGTTCTAACCAATACAAGACAACATGGCCAATGATAGTTCTAACCAATACAAGACAACATGACCAATGATAGTTCTAACCAATACAAGACAACATGGCCAATGATAGTTCTAACCAATACAAGACAACATGACCAATGATAGTTCTAACCAATACAAGACAACATGGCCAATGATAGTTCTAATCAATACAATGCAGCACATATTGCACGTAATAAAATATCCTCCCCAAAAACATGACTGGGTCAAGGAGAAGACAAGAGACTAGATAGTTATCAGGTCAAGGAGAAGACAAGAGACTAGATAGTTATCAGGTCAAGAAGAAGACAACAGAATAGATAGTTATCAGGTCAAGGAGAAGACAAGAGACTAGATAGTTATCAGGTCAAGGAGAAGACAAGAGACTAGATAGTTATCAGGTCAATGAGAAGACAAGAGACTAGATAGTTAGCAGGTCAAGGAGAAGACAAGAGACTAGATAGTTATCAGGTCAAGGAGAAGACAAGAGACTAGATAGTTATCAGGTCAATGAGAAGACAAGAGACTAGATAGTTAGCAGGTCAAGGAGAAGACAAGAGACTAGATAGTTATCAGGTCAAGGAGAAGACAAGAGACTCGATAGTTATCAGGTCAATGAGAAGACAAGAGACTAGATAGTTAGCAGGTCAAGGAGAAGACAAGAGACTAGATAGTTATCAGGTCAAGGAGAAGACAAGAGACTCGATAGTTATCAGGTCAAGGAGAAGACAAGAGACTCGATAGTTATCAGGTCAAGGAGAAGACAAGAGACTCGATAGTTATCAGGTCAAGGAGAAGACAAGAGACAGGTCAAGGAGAAGACAAGAGACTAGATAGTTATCAGGTCAAGGAGAAGACAAGAGACTAGATAGTTATCAGGTCAAGGAGAAGACAAGAGACTAGATAGTTATCAGGTCAAGGAGAAGACAAGAGAATGGATAGTTATCAGGTCAAGGAGAAGACAAGAGACTAGATAGTTATCAGGTCAAGGAGAAGACAAGAGAAGAGATAGTTATCATGTCAAGGAGAAGACAAGAGACTAGATAGTTATCAGGTCAAGGAGAAGACAAGAGACTCGATAGTTATCAGGTCAAGGAGAAGACAAGAGACTCGATAGTTATCAGGTCAAGGAGAAGACAAGAGACTAGATAGTTATCAGGTCAAGGAGAAGACAAGAGAATGGATAGTTATCAGGTCAAGGAGAAGACAAGAGACTAGATAGTTATCAGGTCAAGAAGAAGACAAGAGAATAGATAGTTATCAGGTCAAGGAGAAGACAAGAGACTAGATAGTTAGCAGGTCAAGGAGAAGACAAGATTATAGATAGTTATCAGGTCAAGGAGAAGACAAGAGACTAGATAGTTATCAGGTCAAGGAGAAGACAACAGACTCGATAGTTATCAGGTCAAGGAGAAGACAAGAGACTATATAGTTATCAGGTCAAGGAGAAGACAAGAGACTCGATAGTTATCAGGTCAAGGAGAAGACAAGAGACTAGATAGTTATCAGGTCAAGGAGAAGACAAGAGAATAGATAGTTACCAGTCACTCACCAGAAGATGTGCCAGCAATGTAATCAGAGATATGACACTAAACACCTTGGCCAGTTTCTTATTGACCGTCTGACTCTAGTGCATCACCTTGGCCAGTTTCTTATTGACCGTCTGACTCTAGTGCATCACCTTGGCCAGTTTCTTATTGACCGTCTGACTCTGGGTCATCACCTTGGCCAGTTTCTTATTGACCGTCTGACTCTAGTGCATCACCTTGGCCAGTTACTCATTGACCGTCTGACTCTAGTGCATCACCTTGGCCAGTTTCTTATTGACCGTCTGACTGTGGGTCATCACCTTGGCCAGTTTCTTATTGACCGTCTGACTCTATTGCATCACCTTGGCCAGTTTCTCATTGACCGTCTGACTCTAGTGCATCACCTTGGCCAGTTTCTCATTGACCGTCTGACTCTAGTGCATCACCTTGGCCAGTTTCTCATTGACCGCCTGACTCTAGTGCATCACCTTGGCCAGTTTCTCATTGACCGTCTGACTCTAGTGCATCACCTTGGCCAGTTTCTCATTGACCGTCTGACTCTGGGTCATCACCTTGGCCAGTTTCTCATTGACCGTCTGACTCTAGTGCATCACCTTGGCCAGTTTCTCATTGACCGTCTGACTCTAGTGCATCACCTTGGCCAGTTTCTCATTGACCGTCTGACTCTAGTGCATCACCTTGGCCAGTTTCTTATTGACCGCCTGACTCTAGTGCATCACCTTGGCCAGTTTCTCATTGACCGTCTGACTCTAGTGCATCACCTTGGCCAGTTTCTCATTGACCGTCTGACTCTAGTGCATCACCTTGGCCAGTTTCTCATTGACCGTCTGACTCTAGTGCATCACCTTGGCCAGTTTCTCATTGACCGTCTGACTCTAGTGCATCACCTTGGCCAGTTTCTCATTGACCGTCTGACTCTAGTGCATCACCTTGGCCAGTTTCTCATTGACCGTCTGACTCTGGGTCATCACCTTGGCCAGTTTCTCATTGACCGTCTGACTCTGGGTCATCACCTTGGCCAGTTTCTTATTGACCGTCTGACGAGGTACTGTATGTGTCTCTAAAGTGGTCATACATTTAGCAGGAGGTTAGGAAGTGCAGTTCTGTTTCCACCTCATGTTCTGGGCAGTGAGCACATAGCCCATCTTCTCTTGAGAGCCAGGTCCTACGGCCACATTTCACTGTGTCCTCTCTGTTTAGATCCAAATATCATTCTAGTTTGCTCAGTTTTTGGGCAAATTCTTTCCAATGTGTCAAGTTTGTGAACCGAGCTCCAGGGCCAGCTTCCTTAGGGGATTGTTCTTCAGGGTTTGTAATTTGTCCTGTAGTTCATTCAATGTAATTGAGGAATCAAGTGGGTTCTGGTAGTCTGTACTAGTTGATTCTAAGATTTGTATTTGATCATGTATATGTTGTTGCTGTTTGATCTTTGTTATAGAGCCAAAACGATTGGAGAAGTGATTTATCCACACATCTCTGTTTTGGATATATAACTCTTTGTGTTGTTGTTTAGAGTAATCCAACATCCCCGAAGTGGTTTGATTCTATGGATTCTTCTTATATCTGTATCATTTTAGTGATTCACCATAGTGAAGGTGAAGACTCAGGTTTTCTGGGTCTCTGTTTTTGGTTGGATAGGTTTCTCAATTTCTTTCTTACGTTTTTGCATTCTTCATCAAACCATTTGTCATTGTTTTTCATTTTTCGGTTGTCTGCTTGACATTATCGATTTGATAGGAAAGCTGAAAGGTCAAATGTACTGTTTAGGTTTCTACTGCCAAGTTTACACCTTCAGTATTACAGTGAAACATTTGGTCCAGGAAGTTGTTTAAAAGGGATTGAATTTGTTGTTGCCTAATTGTTTTCTGGTAGGTTTCCACTCTACTTTCCTTCCATCTGCAGTGTTTCTTAAGTAATATTGTGTTGTTCCTTTGGCTTTGATGCCTCATGATTGAATATTGCTCTCTTCAGGTAGACTGTGATTTTGCTGTGGTCTGATAGGGGTGTCAGTGGGCTGACTGTGAATGCTCTGAGTGTCTCTTGGGTTGAGGTCAGTGATAAAGTAGTTTACAGTACTACTGCCAAGAGATGAGCTATAGGTGTACCTACCATAGGAGTCCCCTCGAAGCCTACCATTGACTATGTACATGCCCAGCGTGCGACAGAGCTGCAGGAGTTGTGACCCGTTTTTGTTGGTTGTTTTGTCGTAGTTGTGTCTAGCGGAGCATATTTCGGAGGGAATACTGTCACCTCCAGGTAGGTGTTTGTCCCACTGTGTGCTGAGGGTGTCGGGTTCTTGTCCAGTTGTGTCATTTAGGTCACCACAGGCTAGTACATGTCCCTGGGCCTGGGAATGGTTGATCTCCCCCTCTAGAATGGAGAAGCAGTCATCGTTGAAGTATGGGGACTCTATTGGGGTGATATACAGTAGGTAGCACACATGAGGACATTTTTCTCTGTTGAGATCATTTCCTTATTCATTTCTTGCCAGATGTAAAATGTTCCTGTCTTGACTAATTTAATAGAGTGGGTTATGTCTGCTCTATACCATGTTAGGATACTCCCTGATTCTCTTCCCTGTTCCACACCTGGTAGTTTGGTGGATGGGACTACCAGATCTCTGTAACCTAGAGGGCAACCAGTGGGTCCATCTCCTCTATACCATGTTAGGATACTCCCTGATTCTCTTCCCTGTTCCACACCTGGTAGCTTGGTGGATGGGACTACCAGATCTCTGTAACCTAGAGGGCAACCAGTGGGTCCATCTCCTCTATACCATGTTAGGATACTCCCTGATTCTCTTCCCTGTTCCACACCTGGTAGTTTGGTGGATGGGACTACCAGATCTCTGTAACCTAGAGGGCAACCAGTGGGTCCATCTCCTCTATACCATATTAGGATACTCCCTGATTCTCTTCCCTGTTCCACACCTGGTAGTTTGGTGGATGGGACTACCAGATCTCTGTAACCTAGAGGGCAACCAGTGGGTCCATCTCCTCTATACCATATTAGGATACTCCCTGATTCTCTTCCCTGTTCCACACCTGGTAGTTTGGTGGATGGGACTACCAGATCTCTGTAACCTAGAGGGCAACCAGTGGGTCCATCTCCTCTATACCATATTAGGATACTCCCTGATTCTCTTCCCTGTTCCACACCTGGTAGTTTGGTGGATGGGACTACCAGATCTCTGTAACCTAGAGGGCAACCAGTGGGTCCATCTCCTCTATACCATATTAGGATACTCCCTGATTCTCTTCCCTGTTCCACACCTGGTAGTTTGGTGGATGGGACTACCAGATCTCTGTAACCTAGAGGGCAACCAGTGGGTCCATCTCCTCTATACCATGTTAGGATACTCCCTGATTCTCTTCCCTGTTCCACACCTGGTAGTTTGGTGGATGGGACTACAGATCTCTGTAACCTAGAGGGCAACCAGTGGGTCCATCTCCTCTATACCATGTTAGGATACTCCCTGATTCTCTTCCCTGTTCCACACCTGGTAGTTTGGTGGATGGGACTACCAGATCTCTGTAACCTAGAGGTCAACCAGTGGGTTCATCTCCTCTATACCATATTAGGATACTCCCTGACTCTCTTCCCTGTTCCACACCTGGTAGTTTGGTGGATGGGACTACCAGATCTCTGTAACCTAGAGGGCAACCAGTGGGTCCATCTCCTCTATACCATATTAGGATACTCCCTGATTCTCTTCCCTGTTCCACACCTGGTAGTTTGGTGGATGGGACTACCAGATCTCTGTAACCTAGAGGGCAACCAGTGGGTCCATCTCCTCTATACCATATTAGGATACTCCCTGATTCTCTTCCCTGTTCCACACCTGGTAGTTTGGTGGATGGGACTACCAGATCTCTGTAACCTAGAGGGCAACCAGTGGGTCCATCTCCTCTATACCATGTTAGGATACTCCCTGATTATCTTCCCTGTTTCACACCTGGTAGCTGGGTGGATGGGACTACCAGATCTCAGTAACCTAGAGGGCAACCAGTGGGTCCATCTCCTCTATACCATGTTAGGATACTCCCTGATTATCTTCCCTGTTTCACACCTGGTAGTTTGGTGGATGGGACTACCAGATCTCTGTAACCTAGAGGGCAACCAGTGGGTCCATCTCCTCTATACCATGTTAGGATACTCTCTGATTCTCTTCCCTGTTTCACACCTGGTAGCTTGGTGGATGGGACTACCAGATCTCTGTAACCTAGAGGGCAACCAGTGGGTCCATCTCCTCTATACCATGTTAGGATACTCCCTGATTCTCTTCCCTGTTTCACACCTGGTAGCTTGGTGAATGGGACTACCAGATCTCTGTAGCCTAGAGGGCAACCAGTGGGTCCATCTCCTCTATACCATGTTAGGATACTCCCTGATTCTCTTCCCTGTTTCACACCTGGTAGCTTGGTGAATGGGACTACCAGATCTCTGTAACCTAGAGGGCAACCAGTGGGTCCATCTCCTCTATACCATGTTAGGATACTCTCTGATTTTCTTCCCTGTTTCACACCTGGTACTTTGGTGGATGGGACTACCAGCTTTCAGTAACCTAGAGGTCAACCAGTGGGTCCATCTCCTCTATACCATATTAGGATACTCCCTGATTCTCTTCCCTGTTCCACACCTGGTAGTTTGGTGGATGGGACTACCAGATCTCAGTAACCTAGAGGGCAACCAGTGGGTCCATCTCCTCTATACCATGTTAGGATACTCCCTGATTCTCTTCCCTGTTTAACACCTGGTAGTTCACTATGCGTGCGTGCGTGCGTCTCTCTCTCTCTCTCTCTCTCTCTCTCCCTCTCCCTCTCCCTCTCCCTCTCTCTCTCTCTCTCCCTCTCTCTCTCTCTCTCTCTCTCTCTCTCTCTCTCTCTCTCTCTCTCTCTCTCTCCCTCTCTCTCTCTCTCTCTCTCTCTCTCTCTCTCTCTCTCTCTCTCTCTCTCTCTCTTCTATAGTGCACTACCATGGGCCCTAGTCAACAGTAGAGCACTATGTAGGGAATAGGGTGCCATTTTGTTGTGAAACAGATGCAGGCGGATTACAGTTTTTCTCAGTTGCTAAAACACTGAAACCCATATGGCTGAAGAAAGTTAATTTAGCTAATTATGTCTGTTGTCAATACCTTAAACCATTTCACATGGTAACACACAGTCTGTTGTCAATACCTTAAACCATTTCACATGGTAACACACAGTCTGTTGTCAATACCTTAAACCATTTCACATGGTAACACACAGTCTGTTGTCAATACCTTAAACCATTTCACATGGTAACACACAGTCTGTTGTCAATACCTTTAAACCATTTCACATGGTAACACACAGTCTGTTGTCAATACCTTAAACCATTTCACATGGTAACACACAGTCTGTTGTCAATACCTTAAACCATTTCACATGGTAAAACACAGTCTGTTGTCAATACCTTAAACCATTTCACATGGTAAAACACAGTCTGTTGTCAATACCTTAAACCATTTCACATGGTAAAACACAGTCTGTTGTCAATACCTTAAACCATTTCACATGGTAAAACACAGTCTGTTGTCAATACCTTAAACCATTTCACATGGTAACACACAGTCTGTTGTCAATACCTTAAACCATTTCACATGGTAACACACAGTCTGTTGTCAATACCTTTAACCATTTCACATGGTAACACACAGTCTGTTGTCAATACCTTAAACCATTTCACATGGTAACACACAGTCTGTTGTCAATACCTTAAACCATTTCACATGGTAACACACAGTCTGTTGTCAATACCTTAAACCATTTCACATGGTAAAACACAGTCTGTTGTCAATACCTTAAACCATTTCACATGGTAACACACAGTCTGTTGTCAATACCTTAAACCATTTCACATGGTAACACACAGTCTGTTGTCAATACCTTAAACCATTTCACATGGTAACACACAGTCTGTTGTCAATACCTTTAAACCATTTCACATGGTAAACACAGTCTGTTGTCAATACCTTAAACCATTTCACATGGTAACACACAGTCTGTTGTCAATACCTTAAACCATTTCACATGGTAACACACAGTCTGTTGTCAATACCTTAAACCATTTCACATGGTAACACACAGTCTGTTGTCAATACCTTTAAACCATTTCACATGGTAAAACACAGTCTGTTGTCAATACCTTAAACCATTTCACATGGTAACAAACACAGTCTGTTGTCAATACCTTAAACCATTTCACATGGTAACACACAGTCTGTTGTCAATACCTTAAACCATTTCACATGGTAACACACAGTCTGTTGTCAATACCTTTAAACCATTTCACATGGTAAAACACAGTCTGTTGTCAATACCTTAAACCATTTCACATGGTAACACACAGTCTGTTGTCAATACCTTAAACCATTTCACATGGTAACACACAGTCTGTTGTCAATACCTTAAACCATTTCACATGGTAAAACACAGTCTGTTGTCAATACCTTTAAACCATTTCACATGGTAACACACAGTCTGTTGTCAATACCTTAAACCATTTCACATGGTAAAACACAGTCTGTTGTCAATACCTTAAACCATTTCACATGGTAAAACACAGTCTGTTGTCAATACCTTAAACCATTTCACATGGTAAAACACAGTCTGTTGTCAATACCTTAAACCATTTCACATGGTAAAACACAGTCTGTTGTCAATACCTTAAACCATGTCACATGGTAAAACACAGTGTGTTGTCAATACCTTAAACCATTTCACATGGTAAAACACAGTCTGTTGTCAATACCTTAAACCATTTCACATGGTAAAACACAGTCTGTTGTCAATACCTTTAAACCATTTCACATGGTAAAACACAGTCTGTTGTCAATACCTTAAACCATGTCACATGGTAAAACACAGTGTGTTGTCAATACCTTAAACCATTTCACATGGTAAAACACAGTCTGTTGTCAATACCTTAAACCATTTCACATGGTAACACACAGTCTGTTGTCAATACCTTAAACCATTTCACATGGTAACACACAGTCTGTTGTCAATACCTTTAAACCATTTCACATGGTAACACACAGTCTGTTGTCAATACCTTTAAACCATTTCACATGGTAACACACAGTCTGTTGTCAATACCTTTAAACCATTTCACATGGTAACACACAGTCTGTTGTCAATACCTTAAACCATTTCACATGGTAACACACAGTCTGTTGTCAATACCTTAAACCATTTCACATGGTAACACACAGTCTGTTGTCAATACCTTAAACCATTTCACATGGTAAAACACAGTCTGTTGTCAATACCTTAAACCATGTCACATGGTAAAACACAGTCTGTTGTCAATACCTTTAAACCATTTCACATGGTAAAACACAGTCTGTTGTCAATACCTTTAAACCATTTCACATGGTAACACACAGTCTGTTGTCAATACCTTAAACCATTTCACATGGTAAAACACAGTCTGTTGTCAATACCTTAAACCATTTCACATGATAAAACACAGTCTGTTGTCAATACCTTAAACCATTTCACATGGTAAAACACAGTCTGTTGTCAATACCTTAAACCATTTCACATGGTAAAACACAGTCTGTTGTCAATACCTTAAACCATGTCACATGGTAAAACACAGTCTGTTGTCAATACCTTAAACCATTTCACATGGTAACACACAGTCTGTTGTCAATACCTTAAACCATTTCACATGATAAAACACAGTCTGTTGTCAATACCTTAAACCATTTCACATGGTAACACACAGTCTGTTGTCAATACCTTAAACCATTTCACATGGTAAAACACAGTCTGTTGTCAATACCTTAAACCATTTCACATGGTAACACACAGTCTGTTGTCAATACCTTAAACCATTTCACATGGTAAAACACAGTCTGTTGTCAATACCTTAAACCATTTCACATGGTAAAACACAGTCTGTTGTCAATACCTTAAACCATTTCACATGGTAACACACAGTCTGTTGTCAATACCTTAAACCATTTCACATGGTAACACACAGTCTGTTGTCAATACCTTAAACCATTTCACATGGTAAAACACAGTCTGTTGTCAATACCTTAAACCATTTCACATGGTAAAACACAGTCTGTTGTCAATACCTTAAACCATTTCACATGGTAAAACACAGTCTGTTGTCAATACCTTAAACCATTTCACATGGTAAAACACAGTCTGTTGTCAATACCTTAAACCATTTCACATGGTAAAACACAGTCTGTTGTCAATACCTTAAACCATTTCACATGGTAACACACAGTCTGTTGCCAATACCTTAAACCATTTCACATGGTAACACACAGTCTGTTGTCAATACCTTAAACCATTTCACATGGTAACACACAGTCTGTTGTCAATACCTTAAACCATTTCACATGGTAACACACAGTCTGTTGTCAATACCTTAAACCATTTCACATGGTAACACACAGTCTGTTGTCAATACCTTAAACCATTTCACATGGTAAAACACAGTCTGTTGTCAATACCTTAAACCATGTCACATGGTAAAACACAGTGTGTTGTCAATACCTTAAACCATTTCACATGGTAAAACACCATTTGCAGATCTCACTTAGACTTTTCAGCAAAACTCTAAACACATTCTCATTCTCAAAAACACATTCTGCACTCTAATGCACATGTCATCCATACTGGTAAACACAAGTGGCAACAATCAAATCCAAATAGAGAACACATGTCATTGATTGAACACAACCACTCAAAATTGATTTATCCTGTTTGAAATTATGCGACACAACCAATATAAGTTGGTTCAGAGAACATAGAATGGATAGAAGAAACAATGTGAGAGGACGAGGACGAATGTGTATGCGAGGTGGGCGATGAGGTGGAAGAGGAAGAGGAGGGCAAGAAAGAGGAAGAGGAGGACGAAGAGGAAGAGGAAGACAAGGAGTAGAAATATCTGATGGAATTCGAGCAACAGTTAAAGACCATGTTCTTGTCCATGGACTGACAATGAGGGGACATTCAGAGAAGAGAACAGGTACAGTATACCAGTGTATTTTTGTAATTGCAAATTTACTGTACTACACTATATGCAGCTGTTTCAATAGACATTTGTAAAGTTAATCACTGTATGTATTGTACTGCATGAATATGTTTTGTAACTGCACAACTACTTTTTGTAGAATTCCAAGGCTGCCACATGCAGGTGGAAGGACAGCTATATTCACTCGGGAGCAAGAGGCCTTTATAGTTGGCCTGGTCCTTCAAGATAATGCAATACGACTCAGAGAAATCCAGGAACGAGTGATACAAGACAACACACACTTCCAGGGAATCGACAGTGTGAGCATTTTCACTATTGACCGTGTCCTCCATCGTAACAGGATGTGAATGAAACAAGTAAACAGAGAACCTTTAGAGCTCAACTCACCAAGGGTGAAAGAACTGAGAGCTCAGTATGTGCAAGTAAGTGTACATTCAGAAACATTTACTGTAATCCAGATTGTCTACAGTACTAAGACATACTATGTGAATGACATTACTCTTTAGTACATACAATGTGAATCAGAAGCCTAATTGTACTCTACAGTATAGCACTGTCTCTGTACGACTTACAAAATCCTACATACAATATATTGTATTTCTACACAGACAATATTTGACTTGGAATCCTTGGACAGACCCCATGAGTTCATCTTTGTCGATGAAGCAGGCTTCAATCTAACAAAGAGGAGAAGGAGAGGCCGAAACATGATTGGACAGCGGGCCATTGTTGAATTCCCTGGTCAACGAGGTGGCAATGTCACAATCTGTGCTGCTATAAGCAACCATGGTGTTCTACATCACCATGTTACACTCGGGCCATATAACACCCAGCACCTTCTAAGATGTATTGCCAATCTAAGAGATATTTTATTTGAGCAGCAGGTTCAAGAGCAGCAGGATCGAGAGCTACATGAGAATCCCATTCCCACCTATGTGATGGGACAATGTCAGTTTCCACCGAGCTGCTCAGGTAAGGGAATGGTTTAACATCAATGGGCAGTTTATGAACTTGTACCTCCCTCCATACTCGCCTTTCCTGAATCCGATTGAGGAGTTTTTCTCCTCTTGTAGATGGAAAGTGTATGATAGACAGCCCTACACCAGAGTAAATCTGCTGCAAGCCATGGATTTAGCCTGTGGTGATATAGGTGAGGAATCATGTCAGGGCTGGATACGGCACACAAGAGGCTTCTTCCCCCGTTGCCTCAGGGGGGACAATATTGCTTGTGATGTCGACGAAGTGCTCTGGCCTGACCCAGCCCAAAGACAAGAAGAAGCACATTGATCACATGTTTACTCCTTTGATTTTTGTCCCTTTTAGTATTGTATACTGTAGTACAGTGCATTGTAGGCTGTATACTGTACAATGGACACATTGTATGGCCCTGAACATTGTGCTTTCCATTTATTAACAGTACTGACTGCTCAATAGATTTTGACTGGTTGCAGGTTCATATCAACAAAGAACAAGAATGACAGTATCACAGAGACAAAGAACAAGTTTGTGAGATGCAGAGTGCGGTACTGTAAAAATTGGGGTACAAGGAGGAGGAAGAACAAAAAACAAAATTGCAAAGAGCAAAGCAGAGTAGTAATTTCTGATCAATTTTGTTCATCAAAAGACAATGACGGAAAAATATGAATATTTTTTTAGATTAAAAATGTACTTCTCCCTGAGTATTGTATGTTTTGAACAATGTGTATTGTTTACTGACTGCTTGAGAGTGTATATAATTTTGATCACTTTGTTTATGATTTGAGAGCAGTGTTTGAATTTGAACACAGGTAAAACTGTTTGGAGGCAAATGTTTCATTTTGCGAGAGGAGTCAGAGGTTATGTAAATACTGCTTGAAGATGAGGTTTTGTGTTTAATGTTTTCAGGAAATGGAGCAAGGTTTCAGAAATTGTGTTTTAGCAATTGAGAAAAACTGTAAGTGGCTAACTACTCTGACATCACCAACCTGACAAGCAGGAAATGGCCCTGTGGTTCAGTTAATAGTTCAGCATAATTTCCACTTTGAGTGGATGATTTTCATGTATTATCTACCTTAATTTAACTAGGCAAGTAATTTAAGAACAAATTCTTATTTACAAGGATGGCCTACACCAGCCAAACCCGGACGACTGGGCCAATTGTGCTCCACCCTATGAGACTCCCAGTCTTGTGATACAGCTGTGATACAGCCAGGAATCAAACCAGGGTGTCTATAGTGATGGCTATAGTGACCACTGTGCCACTCGGGAGCATTGAAAGATAGCATGATAGGATGGTTTGATCTGAGCATGTTTAGTCTTAAAACAATGTTATACCACTTTGCAGCGATGAGGGTGTCTAAGTCACTGCTCATTTGGCAGGACACACACACATGCACACACACATGCACACACACACATGAACACACACACATGAACACAAAAACCTTCTCAATCCGCCCCCCCAGCCACCCCCACTCATCCAACACAGGAAAAAGCTTTTCTGTTAAATTTGTTTTAAATTCTTAATCACACTGGAGGCCAAAATGATGTTTCTCTCTCCATTTGATGGGGGACATGCAGTAAGTATTTCGCTGACACTTGAGATTCAAGCAGACTGTCTGGTAATTAAATACCAGGGTTTCCAATAATGGCACCCTATTCCCTATGGGCCTCAGTCAAAAGTAGTGCACCCTATTCCCTATGGGCCTCAGTCAAAAGTAGTGCACCCTATTCCCTATGGGCCTCAGTCAAAATCAAATCAAATCAAATCAAATTGTATTTGTCACATACACATGGTTAGCAGATGTTAATGCGAGTGTAGCGAAATGCTTGTGCTTCTAGTTCCGACAATGCAGTAATAACCAACAAGTAATCTAACTAACAATTCCTAATCTACTGTCTTATACACAGTGTAAGGGGATAAAGAATATGTACATAAGGATATATGAGTGAGTGATGGTACAGAGCAGCATAGGCAAGATACAGTAGATGGTATCGAGTACAGTATATACATGTGAGATGAATATGTAAACAAAGTGGCATAGTTAAAGTGGCTAGTGATACATGTATTACATAAGGATGCAGTCGATGATATAGAGTACAGTATATAGGTATGCATATGAGATGAATAATGTAGGGTAAGTAACATTATATAAGGTAGCATTGTTTAAAGTGGCTAGTGATATATTTACAACATTTCCCATCAATTCCCATTATTAAAGTGGCTGGAGTTGAGTCAGTGTCAGTGTGTTGGCAGCAGCCACTCAATGTTAGTGGTGGCTGTTTAACAGTCTGATGGCCTTGAGATAGAAGCTGTTTTTCAGTCTCTCGGTCCCAGCTTTGATGCACCTGTACTGACCTCGCCTTCTGGATGATAGCGGGGTGAACAGGCAGTGGCTCGGGTGGTAGATGTCCTTGATGATCTTTATGGCCTTCCTGTAACATCGGGTGGTGTAGGTGTCCTGGAGGGCAGGTAGTTTGCCCCCGTTGATGCGTTGTGCAGACCTCACTACCCTCTGGAGAGCCTTACGGTTGAGGGCGGAGCAGTTGCCGTACCAGGCGGTGATACAGCCCGCCAGGATGCTCTCGATTGTGCCTCTGTAGAAGTTTGTGAGTGCTTTTGGTGACAAGCCGAATTTCTTCAGCCTCCTGAGGTTGAAGAGGCGCTGCTGCGCCTTCTTCACAATCCTGTCTGTGTGAGTGGACCAATTCATTTTGTCTGTGATGTGTATGCCGAGGAACTTAAAACTTGCTACTCTCTCCACTACTGTTCCATCGATGTGGATAGGGGGGTGTTCCCTCTGCTGTTTCCTGAAGTCCACAATCATCTCCTTAGTTTTGTTGACGTTGAGTGTGAGGTTATTTTCCTGACACCACACTCCGAGGGCCCTCACCTCCTCACTGTAGGCCGTCTCGTCGTTGTTGGTAATCAAGCCTACCACTGTTGTGTCGTCCGCAAACTTGATGATTGAGTTGGAGGCGTGCGTGGCCACGCAGTCGTGGGTGAACAGGGAGTACAGGAGAGGGCTCAGAACGCACCCTTGTGGGGCCCCAGTGTTGAGGATCAGCGGGGAGGAGATGTTGTTACCTACCCTCACCACCTGGGGGCGGCCCGTCAGGAAGTCCAGTACCCAGTTGCACAGGGCGGGGTCGAGACCCAGGGTCTCGAGCTTGATGACGAGCTTGGAGGGTACTATGGTGTTGAATGCCGAGCTGTAGTCGATGAACAGCATTCTCACATAGGTATTCCTCTTGTCCAGATGGGTTAGGGCAGTGTGCAGTGTGGTTGAGATTGCATCGTCTGTGGACCTATTTGAGCGGTAAGCAAATTGGAGTGGGTCTAGGGAGTCAGGTAGGGTGGAGGTGATATGGTCCTTGACTAGTCTCTCAAAGCACTTCATGATGACGGAAGTGAGTGCTACGGGCGGTAGTCGTTTAGCTCAGTTACCTTAGCTTTCTTGGGAACAGGAACGATGGTGGCCCTCTTGAAGCATGTGGGAACAGCAGACTGGTATAGGGATTGATTGAATATGTCCGTAAACACACCAGCCAGCTGGTCTGCGCATGCTCTGAGGGCGCGGCTGGGGATGCCGTCTGGGCCTGCAGCCTTGCGAGGGTTAACACGTTTAAATGTTTTACTCACCTCGGCTGCAGTGAAGGAGAGACCGCATTTTTCCGTTGCAGGCAGTGTCAGTGGCACTTAGTCTGCCTGGGAGCAAGACATCCTGGTCCGTGACTGGGCTGGATTTCTTCCTGTAGTCCGTGAATGACTGTAGACCCTGCCACATGCCTCTTGTGTCTGAGCCGTTGAATTGGGATTCTACTTTGTCTCTGTACTGACGCTTAGCTTGTTTGATAGCCTTACGGAGGGAATAGCTGCATTGTTTGTTTTCAGTCATGTTGCCAGACACCTTGCCCTGATTGAAAGCAGTGGTTCGTGCTTTCAGTTTCACACGAATGCTGCCATCAATCCAAGGTTTCTGGTTAGGGAATGTTTTAATCGTTGCTATGGGAACGACATCTTCAACGCACGTTCTAATGAACTCGCACACCGAATCAGCGTATTCGTCAATGTTGTTATTTGACGCAATACGAAACATGTCCCAGTCCACGTGATGGAAGCAGTCTTGGAGTGTGGAGTCAGCTTGGTCGGACCAGCGTTGGACAGACCTCACACCTCAGCGTGGGAGCTTCTTTTTTTAGCTTTTGTCTGTAGGCAGGTATCAGCAAAATGGAGTTGTGGTCAGCTTTTCCGAAAGGGGGGCGGGGCAGGGCCTTATATGCGTCGCGGAAGTTAGAGTAACAGTGATCCAAGGTTTTTCCGCCCCTGGTTGCGCAATCGATATGCTGATAAAATTTAGGGAGTCTTGTTTTCAGATTAGCCTTGTTAAAATCCCCAACAACGATGAATGCAGCCTCCGGATAAATGGTTTCCAGTTTGCAAAGAGTTAAATAAAGTTCGTTCAGAGCCATCGATGTGTCTGCTTGGGGGGATATATACGGCTGTGATTATAATCGAAGAGAATTCTCTTGGTAGGTAATGCGGTCTATATTTGATTGTGAGGAATTCTAAATCAGGTGAACAGAAGGATTTGAGTTCCTGTATGTTTCTTTCATCGCACCATGCCTCGTTAGCCATAAGGCATACACCCCCACCCCTCTTCTTACCAGAAAGGTGTTTGTTTCTGTCGGCGCGATGTGTGGAGAAACCCGTTGGCTGCACCGCATCGGATAGCGTCTCTCCAGTGAGCCATGTTTCCGTGAAGCACAGAACGTTACAGTCTCTGATGTCCCTCTGGAATGCTACCCTTGCTCGGATTTCATCAACCTTGTTGTCAAGAGACTGGACATTGGCAAGAAGAATGCTAGGAAGTGGGGCACGATGTGCCCGTCTCCGTAGTCTAACCAGAAGACCGCTACGTTTCCCTCTCTTTCGGAGTCGTTTTTTGGGGTCGCTGCATGCGATCCATTCCGTTGTCCTGTTTGTAAGGCAGAACACAGGATCCGCGTCGCGAAAAACATATTCTTGGTCATACTGATGGTGAGTTGACACTGATCTTATATACAGTAGTTCTTCTCGGCTGTATGTAATGAAACCTAAGATGACCTGAGGTACTAATGTAAGAAATAACACATAAAAAAACAAAAAACTGCATAGTTTCCTAGGAACACGAAGCGAGGCGGCCATCTCTGTCGGCCATCTCTGTCGGCGCCGGAAAGTAGTGCACCCTATTCCCTATGGGTCTCAGTCAAAGGTAGTGCACCCTATTCCCTATGGGCCTCAGTCAAAAGTAGTGCACCCTATTCCCTATGGGCCTCAGTCAAAAGTAGTGCACCCTATTCCCTATGGGCCTCAGTCAAAAGTAATGCACCCTATTCCCTATGGGGGTCAGTCAAAAGTAGTGCACCCTATTCCCTATGGGCCTCAGTCAAAAGTAGTGCACCCTATTTCCTATGGGCCTCAGTCAAAAGTAGTGCACCCTATTCCCTATGGTCCTCAGTCAAAAGTAATGCACCCTATTTCCTATGGGCCTCAGTCAAAAGTAGTGTATCCTATTCCCTATGAGCCTCAGTCAAAAGTAGTGCACTGTATAGGGAATAGGGTGCCATTCCCTAAATCAAATCAAATCAAATTTAATTGGTAATATACACATGGTTAGCAGATGGTAATATGAGCGTAGCAAAGTGCTTATGCTTCTAGTTCTGACAGTGCAGCAATATCTAACAAGTAATGTAACAAATCTACAACAACTACCTAATACACACAAATCTAAGTAAAGGGATGAAATAAGAATATGTACATATAAATATATGGATGAGCGATGATCGAGCGGCATAGGCAAGATGGTATATAATACAGTATATACGTATGAGATGAGTAATGCAAGATATGCAAACATTATTAAATTAAAGTGACTTGTGATCCATTTATTAAAGTGGCCAATGATTTCGAGTCAGTATGTAGGCAGCAGCCTCTCTGTGTCAGTGTTGGCTGTTTCACAGCCTGATGGCCTTGAGACTGAAAAACAGCTTCTCTCGGTCCCAGCTTTGATGCACCTGTACTGACCTCGCCTTCTGGACGGTAACAGGGTGAACATGCAGTGGCTCGGGTGGTTGTTGTCCTTGATGATCTTTTTGGTCTTCCTGTGACATCGGATGCTGTAGGTGTACTGGAGGGCAAGTGTTCTGCTCCTGGTGATGCGTTGTGCAGACCGCACCACCCTCTGGAGAGTCTTGCGGTTGAGGGCGTTGCAGTTGCCATACCAGGCGGTGATACAGCCCGACAGGACGCTGTCCATTGTGCATCTGTAAACGTTTGTGAGGGTTTTAGGGGCCAAGCCAAATTTCTTCAGCCTCCTGAGGTTGAAGAGGTGCTGCTTCGCCTTCTTCACCACAATGTCTGTGGGGGTGGACCATTTCAGTTTGTCTGTGATGTGTACGCAGAGGAACTTAAAACTTTACACCTTCTCCACTGCTGTCCCGTCGATGTGGATAGGGGTGGTGCTCTCTCGGCTGTTTCCTGAAGTCCACGATCATCTCCTTTGTTTTGTTGACATTGAGTGAGAGGTTGTTTTCCTGACACCACACTCCAAAATCTCTCACCTCCTCCCTGTAGGCTGTCTTGTCGTTGTTGGTAATCAAGCCAACTACTGTTGTGTCGTCTGCAAACTTCATGATTGAGTTGGAGGTGTGCATGGCCACGCAGTCATGGGTGAACGGGGAGTACAGGATGGGGCTGAGCACGCACCCTTGTGGTGTCCCAGTGTGGAGGATCAGCGATTCGGAGATGTTTTTTCCTACCTTCACCTCCTGGGGGCGGCCCGTCAGGAAGTCCAGGACCCAGTTACACAGGGAGGGGTTGAGACCCTGGGCCTCAAGCTTATTGATGAACTTGAAGGTTACTATGGTGTTAAATGCTGAGCAGTAGTCTATGAGCAGCATTCTTACATAGGTATTCCTCTTGTCCAGATGGGAGAGGGCAGTGTGCAGTGTGATGTCAATTGCATCGTCTGTTGACCTATTGGGGAGGTATGTAAATTGAAGTGGGTCTAGGGTGGCAGGTAAGGTGGAGGTGATATCATTCTTGACTGGTCTTTCAAAGCACTTCTTGATGACAGAAGTGAGTGCTGCAGGGCGATAGTCATTTCGTTACATTTTCCTTGCCTTCTTGGGTACAGGCCATCTTGAAGCATGTGGGGACAGCAGACTGGGAAAGGGAGAGATTGAATATGTCCGTAAATACACCAACCCACTGGTCTGTGCATGCTCTGAGGATGTGGCCTGGGCTGGCAGCCTTGCAAGGGTTTACACGTTTAAATGTCTTACTCACATCGGCCACGGAGAGGGGGGGGCCCGCAGTCCTTGGTAGCGGGCCGCATCGGTGGCACTGTATTATCCTCAAAGCGGGCAAAGAAGGTGTTTAGTTTGTCTGGAAGCAAGACGTTGGTGTCCGTGATGTGGTTGGTTTTCGTTTTGCAGTCCCTAATTGCCTGTAGACCCTGCAACATACGTCTCGTGTCTGAGCCGTTGATATGCTATGCGACTCCAATATGTCCCTATACTGACATTTCACTTGTTTGATTGCCTTGCGGAGGCAATAACTACACTGTTTAGATTTGGCCATATTCCCAGTCATCTTTCCCTGGTTAAATGCAGTGCTTTGCGCTTTCAGTTTTATGCGAATGCCGCCATCTATCCACGGTTTCTGGTTAGGGTAGGTGTTAATAGTCACTCACTCACAGAATCTGCGTTTAAATCAATGTTAATCTCTGAGGTTACCCAGAACATTTCCCAGTCCGCGTGATCAACCCAATCTTTGTTAAAATCCCCAGCTACAAGAAATGCAGCCTCAGGATATATGGTTTCCAGTTTGCAATAGAGTCCATTGAAGTTGCTTGAGGGCAGACGTGGTATCAGCTTGAGGAGGGATGTACACGGTTGTGATAATGACCGACGATAATTCTCTTGGGGGATAATATGGTTTGATTTCTAAGGAATCCTAGATCAGGTGAACAAAAGGACTTGTTCCTGTATGTTGTTACTGTCATGACGTTGGCCTGTTGGTGAGGTTTATGACGCCCATAAATACCTTTCCCCCTTTCCTCTCTCTCTACTCTACAGAGTGACTCTTGGAAATCCCTTTGTTAACATAGAGAGAGTCTGGTAACATCAAAAGGGTGGTGAACAGAACCATATTTCGGTAATCCAACCAGTTGAAAATATCCATTGGTACTTATTAAAGAATATGATGTCAGATCAGATGTCGTCTGAGACATTATTTTGTAAATGTATTTAAGCAGGTAGGCAAGTCAATAATACAGTAGAAAAATAAGTCTATATACGATGTGAGCAAATGAGATGAGATAAGGGAGGTAAAGGCAAAAAAAGGCCATGGTGGCGAAGTAAATACAATATAGCCGGTAAAACACTGGAATGGTAGATTTGCAGTGGAAGAATGTGCAAAGTAGAAATAGAAATAATGGGGTGCAAAGGAGTAAAATAAATAAATAAATACAGTAGGGGAAGAGGTAGTTGTTGGGCTAAATTATAGATGGGCTATGTACAGGTGCAGTAATCTGTGAGCTGCTCTGACAGCTGGTGCTTAAAGCTAGTGAGGGAGATAAGTGTTTCCAGTTTCAGAGATTTTTGTAGTTTGTGCCAGTCATTGGCAGCAGAGAACTGGAAGGAGAGGCGGCCAAAGGAAGAATTGTTTTGGGGGTGACCAGAGAGATATATCTGCTGGAGCGCGTGCTACAGGTGGGTGATGCTATGGTGACCAGCGAGCTGAGATAAGGGGGGACTTTACCTAGCAGGGACTTGTAGATGACCTGGAGCCAGTGGGTTTAGCGATGAGTATGAAATGAGGACCACCCAACGAGAGCTTACAGGTCGCAGTGGTGGGCAGTATATGGGGCTTTGGTGACAAAACGGATGGCACTGTGATAGACTGCATCCAATTTCTTGAGTAGGGTATTGGAGGCTAATTTGTAAATGACATCGCCAAAGTCGAGGATTGGTAGGATGGTCAGTTTTATGAGGCTATGTTTGGCAGCATGATTGAAGAATGCTTTGTTGCGAAATAGGCAGCCAATTCTAGATTTAACTTTGGATTGGAGATGTTTGTTGTGAGTCTGGAAGGAGAGTTTACAGTCTAACCAGACACCTAGGTATTTGTAGTTGTCCACAAGTCAGAACCGTCCAGAGTAGTGATGCTGGACAGGCGGGCAGGTGCAGGCAGCGATCGGTTGAATAGCATGCATTTAGTTTTACTTGTATTTAAGAGCAGTTGGAGGCCACGGAAGGAGACTTGTATGGCATTGAAGCTTGTCTGGAGGGTTGTTAACACAGTGTCAAAAGAAGGGCCAGAAGTATACAGAATGATGTTGTCTGCATAGAGGTGGATCAGAGACTCACCAGCAGCAAGCGAGACATCATTGATGTATACAGAGAAGGGAGTCGGCCCAAGAATTGGACCCTGTGGCACCCCATAGAGACTGCCAGAGGACAGGACAATAGGCCCTCCGATTTGACACACTGAATCTATCAGAGAAGTAATTGGTGAACCAGTCGAGGCAATCATTTGAGAAACCAAGGCTATCGAGTCTGCCGATGAGGATGTGATGATTGACAGAGTCGAAAGCCTTGGCCAGGTCGGTGAATACGGCTGCACAGTATTGTTTCTTATCGATGGCAGTTAAGATATCGTTTAGGAGCTTGAGCGTGGCTGAGGTGCACCCATGACCAGCTCTGAAACCAGATTGCAATGCGGAGAAGGTGTGGTGGGATTCGAAATGGTCGGTGATATGTTTGTTGACTTGGCTTTGGAAGACCTTAGAAAGGCAGGGTAGGATAGATATAGGTCTGTAGCAGTTTGGGTCAAGAGTGACCCCCTTTGAAGAGGGGGATGACCGCAGCTGCTTTCCAATCTTTGGGAATCTCAGACGACACGAAAGAGAGGTTGAATCAAATCAAATCAAATGTATTTATATAGCCCTTCGTACATCAGCTGATATGTGCTGTACAGAAACCCAGCCTAAAACCACAAACAACAAGCAATGCAGGTGTTGAAGCACGTTGACTAGGAAAAACCTAGGAAGAAACCGAGAGAGGAACCAGGCTATGAGGGGTGGCCAGTCCTCTTCTGGCTGTGCCGGGTGGAGATTATAACAGAACATGGCCAAGATGTTCAAATGTTCATAAATGACCAGCATGGTCAAATAATAGGTCTCGGACAGGTAGCACGTCCAGTGAACAGGTCAGGATTCCATAGCCGCAGGCAGAACAGTTGAAACTGGAGCAGCAGAACGGCTTGGTGGACTGGGGACAGCAAGGAGTCATCATGTCAGGTAGTCCCGAGGCATGGTCCTAGGGCTCAGGTCCTCCGAGAGAGAGAAAGAAAGAGAGAAAGAGAGAATTAGAGAGAGCATACTTAAATTCACACAGGACACCGGTTAAGAAAGGAGAAGTACTCCAGATATAACAAACTGACCCAAGCCCACCGACACATAAACTACTGCGGCATAAATACTGGAGGCTGAGACAGGAGGGGTCAGGGGACACTGTGGCCCCATCCGATGATACCCCCGGACAGGGCCAAACAGGAAGGATATAACCCCACCCACTTTGCCAAAGCACAGCCCCCACACCACTAGAGGGATATCTTCAACCACCAACTTACCATCCTGAGACAAGGCCGAGTTTAGCCCATAAAGATCTCCGCCACGGTACAACCCAAGGGGGGGCGCCAACCCAGACAGGAAGATCACATCAGTGACTCAACCCACTCAAGTGACGCACCCCTCCTAGGGACGGCATGAAAGAGCACAAGTAAGACAGTGACTCAGCCCCTGTAATAGGGTTAGAAGCAGAGAATCCCAGTGGAAAGAGGGGAACCGGCCAGGCAGAGACCTTCAAGGGTGGTTCTTTGCTCCACAGCCTTTCCGTTCACCTTCACACTCCTGGGCCAGACTACACTCAATCATATAACCCACTGAAGAGATGAGTCTTCAGCAAAGACTTAAAGGTTGAGACCGAGTTTGCATCTCTCACATGGGTAGGCAGACCATTCCATAAAAATTTAGCTCTATAGGAAAAGCCCTGCCTCCAGCTGTTCGCTTAGAAATTCTAGGGACAATTAGGAGGCCTGCATCTTGTGACCGTAGCGTACGTGTAGGTATGTACGGCAGGACCAAATCAGCAAGATAGGTTGGAGCAAGCCCATGTAATGCTTTGTTGGTTAGCAGTAAAACCTTGAAATCAGCCCTTGCCTTGACAGGAAGCCAGTGTAGGGAGGCTAGCAATGGAGTAATATGATCAAATGTTTTGGTTCTAGTCAGTATTCTAGCAGCCGTATTTAGCACAAACCTTAGTTTATTTAGTGCTTTATCCGGGTAGCCGGAAAGTAGAGCATTGCAGTAGTCTTACCTAGAAGTAACAAAAGCATGGATTAATTTTTCTGCATCATGTTTGGACAGAAAGTTTCTGATTTTTGCAATGTTACAAATGGAAAAAAGCTGTCATTGAAATGGTCTTGATATGTTCTTCAAAAGAGAGATCAGGGTACAGAGTAACGCCGAGGTCCTTCACAGTTTTATTTGAGACGACTGTACAACCATTAACATTAATTGTCAGATTCAACAGAAGATCTCTTTGTTTCTTGGGACCGAGAACAAGCATCTTTGTTATGTCCAAGTTTAAAAGTAGAAAGTTTTCAGCCATCCACTTCCTTATATCTGAAACACAGGCTTCGAGCAAGGGCAATTTTGGGGCTTCACCATGTTTTATTGAAATGTACAGCTGTGTGTCATCTGCATAGCGGTGAAAGTTAACATGATGTTTTCAAATGACATCCTCAAGAGGTAAAATATAGAGTGAAAACAATAGTTGTCCTAAAACAGAACCTTGAGGAACACCGAAATGTACAGTTGATTTGTCAGAGGACAAACCATTCACAGAGACAAACTGATATATTTCCGACTGATAAGATCTAAACCAGGCCAGAACTTGTCCGTGTAGACCAATTTGGGATTCCAATCTCTCCAAAAGAATGTGGTGATCGATGATATCAAAAGCAGCACTAAGGTCTAGGAGCACGAGGACAGATGCAGAGCCTCGGTCTGATGCCATTAAAAGGTCATTTACCACCTTCACAAGTGCAGTCTCAGTGCTATGATTGGGTCTAAAACCAGACTGAAGCATTTTGTTTACATTGTTTGTCCTCTGGAAGGCAGTGAGTTGCTGCGCAACAGCCTTTTCAAAAAATGTTGAGAGGAATGGAAGATTTGATATAGGCCAATAGTTTTTTATATTCTCTGGGTCAACGTTTGGATTTTTCAAGAGAGGCTTTATTACTGCCACTTTTAGTGAGTTTGGTACACATCCGGTGTATAGAGAGCCATTTATTATGTTCAACAGGGTAATGTTCAAGAGGGCCAAGCACAGGAAGCAGCTCTTTCAGTAGTTTAGTTGGAATAGGATCCAGTATGCAGCTTGAATGTTTAGAGGCCATGATTATTTTCATAATCGTGTCAAGAGATATAGTACTAAAACAATTGAGTGTCTCTCTTGATCCTAGGTCCTGGTAGAGTTGTGCGGACTCAAGACAGCTGAGCTTTGAAGGAATACACAGATTTCAAAAGGAGTCCGTAATTTGCTTTCTAATAATCATGATCTTTTCCTCAAAGAAGTTCATGAATTTATTACTGCTGAAGTGAAAGCCATCCTCACTTGGGGAATGCTGCTTGTTCTTATTTTCCTGAATTAAGTTGGAAAAATAGGATGATCGAGCAGCAGTAAGGGCTCTTCGATACTGCACGGTACTGTCTTTCCAAGCTAGTCGGAAGACTTCCAGTTTGGTGTGGCGCCATTTCCGTTCCAATTTTCTGGAAGCTTGCTTCAGAGCTCGGGTTTTTTCTGTACACCAGGGCTCTAGTTTCTTATGAGAACTGTTTTTAGTTTTTAGGGGTGCAACTGCATCTAAGGTATTGCGCAAGGTTAAATTAAGTTCCTCAGTTAGATGGTTAACTGATTTTTGTCCTCTGATGTCTTTGGGTAGGCAGATGGAGTCTGGAAGGGCATCAAGGAATCTTTGTGTTGTCTGTGAATTTATAGCAAAACTTTTGATTCTCCTTGGTTGGGGTCTGAGCAGATTATTTGTTGCAATTGCAAACGTAACAAAATGGTGGTCCGATAGTCCAGGATTATGAGGAAAAACATTAAGATCCACAGCATTTATTCCATGGGACAAAAATAGGTCCAGAGTATGACTGTGACAGTGAGTAGGTCCAGAGACATGTTGGACAAAACCCACTGAGTCGATGATGGCTCCGAAAGCCTTTTTGAGTGGCTCTGTGGACTTGTCCATGTGAATATTAAAGTCACCAAAAATTTGAATATTATCTGCTATGACTACAAGGTCCAATAGGAATTCAGGGAACTCAATGAGGAACGCTGTATATGGCCCAGGAGGCTTCTAAACAGTAGCTATAAAAATTGATGGGAGTAGGCTGCATAGATTTCAAGCTCAAAAGACGAACACGTAGAAAAATGCTTATTGAAATTCTCAATTATAGTGGATTTGTCGTTGGTGACAGAGTTTCCTATACCCAGTGCAGTGGGCAGCTGGGAGGAGGTGTTCTTATTCTCCATGGACTTTACCTTGTCCCAGAACTTTTTTGAGTTTGTGTTGCAGGAAGCAAATTTCTGCTTGAAAAAGCTAGCCTTGGCTTTTCTAACTGCCTGTTTATAATGGTTTCTAACTTCCCTGAAAAGTTGCATATCACGGAGGCTGTTCGATGCTAATGCAGAACTCCATAGGATGTTTTTGTGTTGGTTAAGGGCAGTCAGGTCTGGAGAGAACCAAGGGCTATATCTGTTCCTGGTTCAGAATTTCTTGAATTGGGCATGCTTATTTAAGATGGTGAGGAAGGCATTTAAAAAAACAAACAGGTATCCTCTATTGACGGGATGAGGTCAGTATCCTTCCAGGACAACAGGGCCAGGTCGAATAGAAAGGCCTGCTCGCTGAAGTGTTTCAGGGAGCTTTTGACAGTGATGAGTGGAGGTCGCTTGACTGCTGACCGATTACGGATGCAGGCAATGAGGCAGTGATCGCTGAGATCTTGGTTGAAAACAGCAGAGGTGTATTTAGAGAGCAAGTTGGTTAGGATGATATCTATGAGGGTGCCCGTGTTTACGGTTTTGGGGTGGTACCTGGTAGGTTCATTGATAATTTGTGTGAGATTGAGGGAAACAAGCTTAAATTGTTGGATGGCTGGGGTGTTCCAGTTTAGGTCACCTAGCAGCACGAGCTCTGAAGATAGATGGGGGGCAATCAGTTCACAAATGGTGTCCAGAGCACAGCTGGGTTCAGAGGGTGGGCTATTTTTAAAAGTAGAAGTTCAAATTGTTTGGGTACAGACATGGATAGTAGAACAGAACTCTGCAGGCCATCTCTGCAGTAGATTGCAACACTGTCTCCTTTGGCCGTTCTATCTTGTCTGAAATTGTTGTAGTTAGGGATGGAGATTTCAGAATTTTGGTGGTCTTCCTAAGCCAAGATTCAGACATGGCTAGGACATCCGGGTTGGCAGAGTGTGCTAAAAAAGTGAATAAAACAAACTTAGGGAGGAGGCTTCTTATGTTAACATGCATGAAACCAAGGCTATTACGGTTACAGAAGTCTTCAAAAGAGAGCGCATGGGGAATAGGAGTGGAGCTAGGCACGGCAGGGCCTGGATTCACCTCTACATCACCAGAGGAACAGAGGGGGAGTAGGATAAGGGTACGGCTAAAGGCTATGAGAATTGGTGGTCTAGGACATCTGGACCAGTGAATAAAACGAGGTCTCTGGGGGCGATAACATAGCTTCAAGGTATAATGTACAGACAAAGGTATGGTAGGATGTGAATACAGTGGAGGTAAACCTAGGCATTGAGTGATGATGGGAGAGCTATTGTCTCTAGAAAAATCATTGAAACCAGGTGATGTCATCGCATGTGTGGTTGGTGGAACTGAAAGGTTGGATAAAAGGTCAAATGAGCAGGGCAAGAGACTCTACAGTGAAATAAGCCAAAAAACACTAACCAGAACAGTAATGGACAAGGCATATTGACATTAAGGAGAGGCATGCTTAGCCGAGTGATCGTAAGGGTCCAGTGAGTAGTGAGGTTGGTTGGGGTCACGGCGATTCAGACAGCTAGCCGGGCCATGGGTAGCAAGCTGGCAGAGGATGGAGGTCTGTTTTTAGCCAGCTCGTGCGTTTCTGTCGGTAGATTAGTGGGGTTCCGTGTGGTAGAGGGGACACATCGAATTGGTAAAATATATATAGTTATAGTGACCCAAGAAAATTGTCCGATAGACCTATTCAGATAGCAGCCGATAAGACAGCTAACGATTAGCGGGCCGCAGATGGGCGTTCAGGTAACATCGCGACGGAGGGGCCAGTTGGATAACTCCCTCGGGGAGAAAACGTCGGTAGTCCAGTCATGAAGGCCTGGTGGGGCTCCGCGTCGTTAGTAAAACTGGTCCGGATAGGTGATATTAGCCCAGGAGTGGCTGATGGAACTCTTCAGCTGGCGAGCTCCGGAATAATCGATGTTTGCTCCGGGACCGACGTAAGCAATAGGAGTTCTTAGGAGTTGTTGGGAGTTGTTACTGAGTTGTTACTGTTACTCATATTATTGATGATAGGATGACATAAACTGTATCTGAGAAAGTCTTCACAATGTAGTTAACAGATTCACATGGAATTGTTGTGCAATTTGTTTAAATGTTTAAATATGAAACTATTTGTGAAAATGTTAAATGTAATTTTAGCCTCTAAATTAGAGAATTGTTTACATAAAGTAAAAACTCTGCTCATTCAGTGGCCCCGCCCAAGTGAACAGACATTAGTTGTAAACTATGAAACACGCCCTTCTCTCCCTAATACATAAGCCCCTAGACAAAAATGTAACATGAGTGTTCCCGAGGACTTGAGGACTTCTGTCCAGAAGTTAAAAGGGCAAATATCAATAAGCCAACCTCAGCGTGAGCTCAAAGTATTGCAACTTGGTATGAACTTTGAACTCTTATTCAATAAAGTAGTGATACATCCTAGCCGTTGGATTAGCAGCAGCAGCAGCTGTAAACATGGGTTAGGAAAGGACGGACAAAGTACCTGTTCTACCACACGGTACTAAAAATGTATCCAGTCTACCACCAGACATTCTTCAGTGGACAAGAGATCCCTGCTGGGCAACCTGGCCTTCAATCTGCGACCAACCTATTGAAAGCTCAGCTCAGAGTAAATATTTATTGCATTTTCCTTTTCCAAATGGGCGGTTATTTAGAATGCATAAAATTCTGTATTTACGTAAGCATACCTTCACAAGGTCCGATCAGAGACCCAAACATTTTTTTCCTCAGTCTTCCTGCGCTTTCATTCAAACCCCAACCCACTTTCTTTGTGTAACTAGCCATCATATTGGTTCCGTCCACCAGGGACGTTTTTCTTGAATGACAAAATTAGTAATCATTGTATGATCCATCCTGTGTATATGTAATTTTGTGTGATTATTTCGGTATTTAGTAAATAAATAATTAAACCCAATTTTGTATTGCTGATTCAACTTGTTAGCCAGGGTTCGTGCAGATAACCAAGAATTTACAACTTTCAGATGAGACTGAATTAAGGTGACAATTAATATTGATTGCTATTGATGTAAAAGGTGACCAGGTCTTTAAGAGTTTATTCGGAAGATAACAGCTCTATAAACATTATTTCGTGGTGCCCCAACTTTCTAGTTTATTACATTTACATGATTTGTTTAATCAGGTCATATTAATTACAGAAAAATGATTTTATAAAATAGCTTGTCATATCACTTAATCCGGCATAGCAAAGACACAACATTACAATTAGACCATGAGTCGTTAATCATGAAGCATACACCCTCACCATTCTTCTTCCCAGAGAGATGTTTATTTATGTCGGCGCGACATAAAAAGATTCCCGGTATCGACTCTGACAACATTTCCCGAGAGAGGCATGTTTCCGTGAAACAGAGAATGTTACAATCCCAGATGTCTGGAAAGCAACCCTTGCCTTAATTTCGTCTACTTGTTATCTAAAGACTGGACATTGGCGAGTAATATACTCAGAAGTGGTGGGTGGTGTGCACACCTTCAAAGTCTGACCAGGAGGCCACTTTGTCTACCTCTTCTGGGGTCTCGGTCAAAAGTAGTGCACAATATACAGTGCCTTGCAAAAGTATTCGGCCCCCTTGAACTTTGCGACCTTTTGCCACATTTCAGGCTTCAAACATAAAGATATAAAACTGTATTTTTTTGTGAAGAATCAACAACAAGTGGGACACAATCATGAAGTGGAACGACATTTATTGGATATTTCAAACTTTTTTAACAAATCAAAAACTGAAAAATTGGGCGTGCAAAATTATTCAGCCCCCTGAAGTTAATACTTTGTAGCGCCACCTTTTGCTGCGATTACAGCTGTAAGTCGCTTGGGGTATGTCTCTATCAGTTTTGCACATCGAGAGACTGAAATTTTTTCCCATTCCTCCTTGCAAAACAGCTCAAGCTCAGTGAGGTTGGATGGAGAGCATTTGTGAACAGCAGTTTTCAGTTCTTTCCACAGATTCTCGATTGGATTCAGGTCTGGACTTTGACTTGGCCATTCTAACACTTGGATATGTTTATTTTTGAACCATTCCATTGTAGATTTTGCTTTATGTTTTGGATCATTGTCTTGTTGGAAGACAAATCTCCGTCCCATTCACAAGGTCTTTTGCAGACTCCATCAGGTTTTCTTCCAGAATGGTCCTGTATTTGGCTCCATCCATCTTCCCATCAATTTTAACCATCTTCCCTGTCCCTGCTGAAGAAAAGCAGGCCCAAACCATGATGCTGCCACCACCATGTTTGACAGTGGGTATGGTGTGTTCAGGGTGATGAGCTGTGTTGCTTTTACGCCAAACATAACATTTTGCATTGTTGCCAAAAAGTTCAATTTTGGTTTCATCTGACCAGAGCACCTTCTTCCACATGTTTGATGTGTCTCCCAGGTGGCTTGTGGCAAACTTTAAACGACACTTTTTATGGATATCTTTCAGAAATGGCTTTCTTCTTGCCACTCTTCCATAAAGGCCAGATTTGTGCAATATACGACTGATTGTTGTCCTATGGACAGAGTCTCCCACCTCAGCTGCAGAGTGATCATGGGCCTCCTGGCTGCATCTCTGATCAGTCTTCTCCTTGTGTGAGCTGAAAGTTTAGAGGGACGGCCAGGTCTTGGTAGATTTGCAGTGGTCTGATACTCCTTCCATTTCAATATTATCGCTTGCACAGTGCTCCTTGGGATGTTTAAAGCTTGGGAAATCTTTTTGTATCCAAATCCGGCTTTAAACTTCTTCACAACAGTATCTCGGACCTGCTTGGTGTGTTCCTTGTTCTTCATGATGCTCTCTGCGCTTTTAACAGACCTCTGAGATCATCACAGTGCAGGTGCATTTATACGGAGACTTGATTACACACAGGTGGATTGTATTTATCATCATTAGTCATTTAGGTCAACATTGGATCATTCAGAGATCCTCACTGAACTTCTGGAGAGAGTTTGCTGCACTGAAAGTAAAGGGGCTGAATAATTTTGCACGCCCAATATTTCAGTTTTTGATTTGTTAAAAAAGTTTGAAATATCCAATAAATGTCGTCCCACTTCATGATTGTGTCCCACTTGTTGTTGATTCTTCACAAAAAAATACAGTTTTATATCTTTATGTTTGAAGCCTGAAATGTGGCAAAAGGTCACAAAGTTCAAGGGGGCCGAATACTTTCGCAAGGCACTGTATATGGAATAGGATGCCATTCCCTATGGGCCTAGGTCAAAACTAGTGCACTATATAGGGAATATGGCGTCATTTGGGAGGGAGATGCAGAAGGAACCACAGTGCTGCACTAACAACAGCTGGTCTCCAACGACCAAGAGGAAACCATAACCACATGTCTCGAGCACCATGACTAAACTATTCTCAGAGTATCCAGACCAGATAGTATCTCTCTGTGATAGGAGATACAGGACAATGATATGACAATAATCCGTTATTGTATTCTTTTGAGGAACATAGTGGCGTTTATGGTCGAGTGGCCAGACGGAAGCCACTCCTCAGTAAAAGGCACATGACAGCCCTCTTGGATTTTGCCAACAGGCACCTAATGGACTCTCAGACCATCAGATTCTGTGGTCTGATGAAATCAAGATTGAACTCTTTGGCCTGAATGCCAAGCGTCACATCATACCCTTGCTAATTTCCACCAGGTCTTCATGGGAAGCCTAAGGTTCCCTTGCAGAATGATAAAAAAAATGTGCTTGTTTAGTTCACATGTAGGGTCATATTCAAGCGAAACAGGTGTTTCCGGAGTTAGACAAATATTCTTCCTCTGAGCATAGTGTCCATATACCCTTTTTAATGTTTTGCATATCTCAAAGTAACATATTTCACTGTATTGTGGTTTACACTGTCAATATTACGTGAAATGTACATTGATCTCAGGTAAAGTAGCGAGACTGTGATAAATCCTTCATTACAGACTCTTTTTTTCTAAAGTTCTTCTCAAACTTCATAAAAAAGTTTATAAATATGGCTCATTAATTAACTGTCATCTAAATCCAAAAGCCTCATTGGAAGCCCAAAGGCAAAAGACGCCATGCGAAAAATATGCATCGCTAGGCTACCACTGTAGAACAAGTGAAGTATGACTCTGGAGCCATCTGGGGTCCAAAACAATGCATCTCATTTTGATGAGAAGATTATCAGCCAATTTAATATTCCGTGGCTGTAATCCAATTAACTCTGATGAGGGTTAAAAACTGGGCTCTGTCCCAATTTTTGTTTGGATGAAAATCCAAGAAATATGGTTGTCCAAGCCGGGTAGGATTTGTCTCCCTTCCTTCCAAAAGAAATGAAAAGATATCTCTCATGAAATATCTCATGCATAGACGCTACCCTCCAAATCACAGACTTTCATGTTTGATCTCCTTGCCAAGTTCCTAAGCTTTTGTTTTTCAATGCAGCATGTTGCTTGGAATCTCATTGAAGCAGAAGTTAGAACTCCTTAACAACAACTCTTTAACAACAACCCCTTAACAACAACCCCTTAACAACAACTCCTTTAACAACAACCCCTTAACAACAACCCCTTAACAACAACTCCTTAACAACAACTCCTTTAACAACAACCCCTTAACAACAACCCCTTAACAACAACTCCTTCACAACAACCCCTTAACAACAACTCCTAAACAACAACTCCTAAAAAACAACTCCTTTAACAACAACTCCTTTAACAACAACTCCTTTAACAACAACCTCTTAACAACTCCTTCACAACACCTCCTTAACAACAACCCCTTAACAACAACTCCTCAACAACAACTCCTTTAACAACAACCCCTTAACAACAACAACCCCTTAACAACAACTCCTTAACAACAACCCCTTAACAACAACCCCTTAACAACAACTCCTAAACAACAACTCCTTAACAACAACTCCTTAACAACAACTCCTTAACAACAACTCCTTAACAACAACTCTTTAACAGCAACTCCTTAACCACAACAGGGAGGTGACCAAGAACTCCTTAACAACAACTCCTTAACAACAACCCCTTAACAACAACTCCTTAACAACAACCCCTTAACAACAACTCATTAAATAATACATTCAGTTGAGGAGATCAGGTTGGTTAAACCATTATCTGCCATTGATTGAATTGGTGGCCTTGGTCTTACATAACAAAATAGAATATATAAAACAGTATATAAAACAGGACCCAGTGAGAAACCCACACCTCTCCTCCATTCTTATCTCAGGTCCCCCTGGAGGAGGTAATTATGAGACAGAGAGAGTCTTAGCTTTGTCTCACTGCAATTACCTCCATCACTAATATGTAATAATGCTGTTCAGAGACCATGGATTACCTCTGGAAGTGGAGAGAGGGAGGGAGTGAAAATAGAACAAATAAAAACAAGAGAGCGAGAGAATAAGAGAGACACATAGAGCTTTTTATCCAGCATCTTTACTAGGTCACTATCTCTCAGACCTTGAAGTACTTGTTTCCCTTCCTCTGCAAAGATTGCAATTTTGTTGAGCGACTGGTAACGATGCTTTGTGGGAGGTAGTTGTCAATGTGTTCAGAGGATCCTTCATTTGAGCCCAGGTTGGGTCAAGGAGAGGGATGGAAGCCAAGCTGTTACATCACGTTACACCATGGCAACGGGACAATGATCACTTTGGTCCCAATCACAGTGTTAAGACAATTGTTTAACAAATATTTGTATCACTGCCATTTATACAGAGAAGGATCCAACCAATCTATGATCTGTCTGTCTGTCTGTCTGTCAATAGAGTCTCACAGGCCAAGGCAGGCAGATTGATAGTGCTAATTCTATTATATTCTGTGGTTTAAAAAACTGTCTGTCTGTCAATAGAGTCTCACAGGCCAGGCAGGCAGCGTGATGATACTCTGAGGCCTCCAACTGTACTGTACTGTATACTCTTGTGGTTTAAACGCTAGTACGAAAAGTAACAATATTTAGATGTTTTTTTATAACTGAATCGTTCTGTATTTTTGCATTTTCTTGTGGTTATGAAAACCCAAACGTTTCGGATCATTAAAACGGTTCTGTCTTACATTTATAACGTCTGTTATTGCATAATTAACTAGATTTATTAATGATGACCCTTCGATAATATTGTAGATCCTTGAAGTGAAGGATTATAAATCAGGCAATGCTTTCTGTTGTTGAAAGCAGCTCTGAATGTTGCCTTCTTTATCAATTTAACATAGGCTAGTTACAGAGCCTTCTTTATCAATTAAACATATTTACTCTCTTATTTACTCTCTTTATCTCTCTTTCCGATTTTTAATTTGTTTATACCTTCCGGTAACCTGCCTCACCCAATGTGATACGGAATCGCTATTATTTTTAATTTTTAGAACACACTCAAGAACCTCCAGAAGCTAACTAGCTATAAGCTATTTCGTCATTGTTAGTTTTTTTTTTACCTGGATAACACTCACTAATCCAGCTTCCCTGGACACTGATCACTTGGCTACTTCGCTGATGCACGCTGGACTGTCCATTAATCACGGTACCTCATTCTGCTTGTTTATGATTTATCTGTCGGCCCCGTTGCCTAGTCAACGCCATTTTACCTGCTGTTGTTGTGCTAGCTGATTAGCTGTTGTTGTCTCACCTACTGTTTTAGCTAGCTTTCCCAATTCAACACCTGTGATTACTGTATGCCTCACTGTATGTCTCTCTCAAATGTCAATATGCCTTGTATACTGTTGTTCAGGTTAGTTGTTTTAGTTCATAATGGAGCGCCTAGTTCCACTCTTCATACCCCTGATACCTCCTTTGTCCCACCTCCCACACATGCAGTGACCTCACCCATTACAACTAGCATGTCCAGAGATACAACCTCTCTCATCATCACCCAGTGCCTGGGCTTACCTCCGCTGTACCCGCACCCCACTATACCCCTGTCTGCGCATTATGCCCTGAATATATTCTACCATGCCCAGAAACCTGCTCCTCTTATTCTCTGTCCCTAATGCTCTAGGCGACCAGTTTTGATAGCCTTTAGCCGCACCCTCATACTACTCCTTCTCTGTTCCGCGGGTGATGTGGAGGTAAACCCAGGCCCTGCATGTCCCCAGGCACCCTCATTTGTTGACTTCTGTGATCGAAAAAGCCTTGGTTTCATGCATGTCAACATCAGAAGCCTCCTCCCTAAGTTTGTTTTACTCACCGCTTTAGCACACTCTGCTAACCCTGATGTCCTTGCCGTGTCTGAGTCCTGGCTCAGGAAGGCCACCAAAAATTCTGAGATTTCCATACCCAACTATAACATCTTCCGTCAAGATAGAACTGCCAAAGGGGGAGGAGTTGCAGTCTACTGCAGAGATAGCCTGCAAAGTAATGTCATACTTTCCAGGTCCATACCCAAACAGTTCGAACTACTAATTTTGAAAATTACTCTCTCCAGAAATAAGTTTCTCACTGTTGCCGCCTGCTACCGACCCCCCTCAGCTCCCAGCTGTGCCCTGGACACCATTTGTGAATTGATCGCCCCACATCTAGCTTCAGAGTTTGTTCTTTTAGGTGACCTAAACTGGGATATGCTTAACACCCCGGCAGTCCTACAATCTAAGCTAGATGCCCTCAATCTTACACAAATCATCAAGGAACCCACCAGGTACAACCCTAACTCTGTAAACAAGGGCACCCTCATAGACGTCATCCTGACCAACTGGCCCTCCAGATACACCTCCGCTGTCTTCAACCAGGATCTCAGCGATCACTGCCTCATTGCCTGTATCCGCTACGGAGCCGCAGTCAAACGACCACCCCTCATCACTGTCAAACGCTCCCTAAAACACTTCTGTGAGCAGGCCTTCCTAATCGACCTGGCCCGGGTATCCTGGAAGGACATTGACCTCATCCCGTCAGTTGAGGATGCCTGGTCATTCTTTAAAAGTAACTTCCTCACCATTTTAGATAAGCATGCTCCGTTCAAAAAATGCAGAACCAAGAACAGATACAGCCCTTGGTTCACTCCAGACCTGACTGCCCTCGACCAGCACAAAAGCATCCTGTGGCGGACTGCAATAGCATCGAATAGTCCCCGCGATATGCAACTGTTCAGGGAAGTCAGGAACCAATACACGCAGTCAGTCAGGAAAGCTAAGGCCATCCTGTAGCTCCAACTCCAAAAAGTTCTGGGACACTGTGAAGTCCATGGAGAACAAGAGCACCTCCTCCCAGCTGCCCACTGCATTGAGGCTAGATAACACGGTCACCACCGATAAATCCATGATTATCGAAAACTTCAACAAGCATTTCTCAACGGCTGGCCATGCCTTCCGCCTGGCTACTCCAACATCGGCCAACAGCTCCGCCCCCACCGCTGCTTCTCGCCCAAGCACTTCCAGGTTCTCCTTTAACCAAATCCAGATAGCAGATGTTCTTAAAGAGCTGCAAAACCTGGACCCGTACAAATCAGCTGGGCTTGACAATCTGGACCCTCTATTTCTGAAACTATCCGCCGCCATTGTCGCAACCCCTATTACCAGCCTGTTCAACCTCTCTCTCATATCGTCTGAGATCCCCAAGGATTGGAAAGCTGCCGCAGTCATCCCCTTCTTCAAAGGGGGAGACACCCTGGACCCAAACTGTTACAGACCTATATCCATCCTGCCCTGCCTATCTAAGGTCTTCGAAAGCCAAGTCAACAAACAGGTCACTGACCATCTCGAATCCCACCGTACCTTCTCCGCTGTGCAATCTGGTTTCCGAGCCGGTCACGGGTGCACCTCAGCCACACTCAAGGTACTAAACGATATCTTAACCGGCATCGATAAAAGACAGTACTGTGCAGCCATCTTCATCGACCTTGCCAAGGCTTTCGACTCTGTCAATCACCATATTCTTATCGGCAGACTCAGTAGCCTCGGTTTTTCGGATGACTGCCTTGCCTGGTTCACCAATTACTTTGCAGACAGAGTTCAGTGTGTCAAATCGGAGGGCATGCTGTCCGGTCCTCTGGCAGTCTCTATGGGGGTGCCACAGGGTTCAATTCTCGGGCCGACTCTTTTCTCTGTATATATCAATGATGTTGCTCTTGCTGCGGGCGATTCCCTGATCCACCTCTACGCAGACGACACCATTCTATATACTTCCGGCTCGTCCTTGGACACTGTGCTATCTAACCTCCAAACGAGCTTCAATGCCATACAACACTCCTTCCGTGGCCTCCAACTGCTCTTAAACGCTAGTAAAACCAAATGCATGCTTTTCAACCGATCGTTGCCTGCACCCGCATGCCCGACGAGCATCACCACCCTGGATGGTTCCGACCTTGAATATGTGGACACCTATAAGTACCTAGGTGTCTGGCTAGACTGTAAACTCTCCTTCCAGACTCATATCATACATCTCCAATCGAAAATCAATTCAAGAGTCGGCTTTCTATTCCGCAACAAAGCCTCCTTCACTCACGCCGCCAAACTTACCCTAGTAAAACTGACTATCCTACCGATCCTCGACTTCGGCGACGTCATCTACAAAATTGCCTCCAACACTCTACTCAGCAAACTGGATGCAGTTTATCACAGTGCCATCCGTTTTGTCACTAAAGCACCTTATGCCACCCACCACTGCGACTTGTATGCTCTAGTCGGCTGGCCCTCGCTACATATTCGTCGCCAGACCCACTGGCTCCAGGTCATCTACAAATCCATGCTAGGTAAAGCTCCGCCTTATCTCAGTTCACTGGTCACGATGGCAACACCCATCCGTAGCACGCGGTCCAGCAGGTGTATCTCACTGATCATCCCTAAAGCCAACACCTCATTTGGCCGCCTTTCGTTCCAGTACTCTGCTGCCTGTGACTGGAACGAATTGCAAAAATCCCTGAAGTTGGAGACTTTTATCTCCCTCACCAACTTCAAACATGTGCTATCTGAGCAGCTAACCCATCGCTGCAGCTGTACATAGTCTATTGGTAAATAACCCACCCATTTTCACCTACCTCATCCCCACACTGTTTTTATTTATTTACTTTTCTGCTCTTTTGCACACCAGTATCTCTACCTGTACATGACCATCTGATCATTTATCACTCCAGTGCTAATCTGCAAAATTGTAATTATTCGCCTACCTCCTCATGCCTTTTGCACACAATGTATAATGTATACTCGCCTTTTTTGTACTGTGTTATTGACTTGTTAATTGTTTACTCCATGTGTAACTCTGTGTTGTCTGTTCACACTGCTAAGCTTTATCTTGGCCAGGTCGCAGTTGCAAATGAGAACTTGTTCTCAACTAGCCTACCTGGTTAAATAAAGGTGAAATAAAAAAAAAAAAAATAAAAATGAGTTACAGAGCCTTCTTTATCAATTAAACATAGACTAGTTACAGAGCCTTCTTTATCAATTAAACATAGACTAGTTACAGAGCCTTCTTTATCAATTAAACATAGACTAGTTACAGAGCCTTCTTTATCAATTAAACATAGACTAGTTACAGAGCCTTCTTTATCAATTAAACATAGACTAGTTACAGAGCCTTCTTTATCAATTAAACATAGACTAGTTACAGAGCCTTCTTTATCAATTAAACATAGGCTAGTTACAGAGCCTTCTTTATCAATTAAACATAGGTTAGTTACAGAGCCTTCTTTATCAATTAAACATAGGCTAGTTACAGAGCCTTCTTTATCAATTAAACATAGGCTAGTTACAGAGCCTTCTTTATCAATTAAACATAGACTAGTTACAGAGCCTTCTTTATCTATTAAACATAGACTAGTTACAGAGCCTTCTTTATCAATTAAACATAGGCTAGTTACAGAGCCTTCTTTATCTATTAAACATAGACTAGTTACAGAGCCTTCTTTATCAATTAAACATAGACTAGTTACAGAGCCTTCTTTATCAATTAAACATAGGCTAGTTACAGAGCCTTCTTTATCAATTAAACATAGACTAGTTACAGAGCCTTCTTTATCTATTAAACATAGACTAGTTACAGAGCCTTCTTTATCAATTAAACATAGGCTAGTTACAGAGCCTTCTTTATCAATTAAACATAGACTAGTTACAGAGCCTTCTTTATCAATTAAACATAGACTAGTTACAGAGCCTTCTTTATCTATTAAACATAAACTAGTTACAGAGCCTTCTTTATCAATTAAACATAGACTAGTTACAGAGTAGACCCACTGTTGTTCAGTGTTTATATCATACAAGTTCCTAATATGGGCACCATACTATAGCAAGTCTACGACCCAAATATTTAGCAATACCTCTATAAGGTGCATTCATCTTTCACCTCTGAGAATCTTTTGATTATTATTCGATGTGCAAATGTAATCCCTGTATGATTGATTCACTTGTTTGGGGTTTGTTTGGGGCGTTTGAAAGTTGAAAGCAAAGATCAAAACAAGTGCATGCTTGTTGTTTCTTCTTTACTCGTAAATAGATTTACTCTCTCAGAATTCCCACTGCCGTGTTGGATAATAGGAATTCATGCACCAATAACCATCTTCAAGTTCGCTGTCATATGAAGTGTAAAGACAATTAGGAGTCTGGTCTCTCTCTCTCTCTCTCTCTCTCTCTCTCTCTCTCTCTCTCTCTCTGTCTGTCTGTCTGTCTGTCTGTCTGTCTGTCTGTCTGTCTGTCTGTCTGTCTGTCTGTCTGTCTGTCTGTCTGTCTGTCTGTCTGTCTGTCTGTCTGTCTGTCTGTCTGTCTGTGAGTATTATCCTCCACAATCCTTAGGAACATCTTTGATTAACAAGCGTTGGCCTGCTCCTCATCTTCATGACACAATTCATATCCAAAACCCTGCTTTCCTCTCCCCTTCCACCTCTCTTATCTCCCTCTCCACAAAGCATTGCATTGTTTAGGCTGATAAAGTGTCCATTTGTTTGTGTGTGGGGGATTTAGTCTTTGTCATAATGACAAGTCTAGTTATTGTCAGAATTATTAAAACATTGGCGCAATTTAGTCAACTCAATGCTCTTTCATCACATTTTCTTTTGCCTCGTTAACCTAGTAAACATACAGTAAATCACTGCCTTCCGTGTGTAACAACATTCAGTTCATAGCCTAGTCCTACCAGCATATATTTCAACTTAACATCCTACTTTTTCCCCAGCAGCAGAAAAAGACAAACATATATATGAATATAGAAGAATTATCCCACTGGGCACAGACGTCAATTCAACATCTATTCCACATTGGTTTAACGTAATTTCATTGAAATGACTTGGAGACAACGTTGATTCAACCAGTGTGCACCCAGTGGGATCTGGCCATGTCAATTCATACTTCAGCCTACATAGATATTGCACATATATACAGAAAATGCATCTGTTATCAACGTTGCACAGACGCTACAGCCACATTGATGTACAGAAGTTGGAATGAGGCTAATGACTTTGAACGGGAGCTAATGACTGTTCAGCCCAGTGATGTAGTCGAGTCACTAAACCTAGTCGAGTCATGAGTCCCTGTGGCTGAGTCCTAGTGCTCCAGGACAAAACAAGAAGAGGAATTTAGCCCAAAAAATTGTCTGATATCCTTTTTCCTTTCTTCCTGTGCCACCAAATATTTGCATATAGGCTACTGGTAACGTTACCATGGCTACGTTCAGTTGCAAAACGTTCTCGAATAGATATAAATTCCATGAAAAGAGCAGACGTTATTCCTTATTCAACATGTCAAAGATAAATGTTTGTTCTACATAGCATATTTCTCTCTGAATGTTCCACAACTTTGCATCGTGCTTAACACGCCCCAGGATGTTAGCTATAGCTAGCTACTGAGGTAACGTGACTGAACAAGCTGTAGCCTAAACAAACTGTAAACAGTTCAATCCGCAAGTAGCCTAGTTTTAGAAGGCCCACGATATTCTTGATGAATATTTAATGTGGTCCGCCAATGCACAATAGAAAGAAACTTACCAACAGCATTATGGGTCATTTCTTTTGAGCGGTAAGGGCTAGATTCAAGCTGTTTTCTCTGAGGAAAAGAGGGAGACTTGGCTATGTTGGCTACAGAACCTGGCTATGAAATGCAGTGGGGGAGGTGGGAGGGAAGACTACAAATTCAAAGGCAACTTTTCTATGCTCAAGGGAAAGAAACACCAAAGATTGTTGTTTTACTGTTAAACTCGATGCTGCTATTGTTTTTAATCCTGTAAACAGCTTGTGTTTCCCAACCAGGCAAAGGGTAGCTAATTAGAAGGCGGGTGGTGACTGGTTAGCTACGGAGAAGCATGAGAGTCACTTGTGCGATGTGTATAATCGGAGGTGGTGCTGGAGTGGAGCCTGACTGCCTGTCTGCCCACACTCATCGGTTGCTCCCCCGCAGCTCATCAGCTGATGTAGGCTGTGTGTGCCGGGTGTGGTGTGTCCATCCCACTGCTGAACAGAACTGTGCTGTGCATCTGTGCTACTAATATTACATCAGCTTATCACTGAAAAGCTCTCAATCTCTCAAAACTATTGTCCAGTCCACTTAGTAGTCAGATTTTAGTCACAGGGATAATTTTGTCTCGTCTAGTTTTCTTTTAGTTATGTACTTTTATGGGTTTATTTAGTCATTTATATTCTCGTTAATTTCCACTGAAAAAATAGGTGTTTGACAAATATTTTAGTCATTATTTTGATGAAATGAACTCTGGCTGATGATGGATGAGACAAAATGGCCGCTGTTTGGAGCTGTTTGAATACAACAGTTCAATGCCTCTCCAACAAGATTCATTACAGTCGTTAAAACGATTCTCATACTCTCCTGAAAAAAGTCACAATTTGCAATTATCTCAGGCCGGCAGAAGACTATTGGCAGATGAAGTGGGCAGCTAGCCTTTCTACCTCTGCATCCACAAGGGCAGACTATTCCCTACGTAGGACGCTACGGGCCCTGCTCCAAAGTAGTGTACTATGTAGGGAGGAGGGTGCGATTTGGGGAGGAGACTATGTCGTTCTATTTTTATCGAACGCGGACATCACCAGCTTGGATAATCAACCCCGACCAGATTGCGCACACAGAGAAACAAATTGCTTCATTTAACTATGAAAATGATGGAGCAAAAAGGATGACAAACAAATCTGGGTGCATTTATCAAAGATGTTTCCTCTCACACACACAAATCCCCCAGACTCCCAGTCTCTCCAGAACAGAATTAATTTGAAAAATTGTTTGGTTATAGTTTCAATGTATTACTGGCATTTTACATTGACTCAAAAAAAAACAAATCTGTCAAATGGTAGTCAAGATAGATGTGTCAAGTATCACATGATTATTTTTCACTCATTCATATAGGGGAGAGCACTATACATTAAGAGTAAGACTTCAAATATATTACTCTGAAATTATAGTTATTTGATTTGTTGATGGGAAGTTGGGTGTTGATTGTAATGCATTTAAATTAAATTAAAACTAAACAAAATGTTTGTTTTCCATATTTCCTTGATGATTGATTGAGTGGCTCAACTCTCCCTCAGGCCCACTTTGACATGAAGAAAACTTCTCTCCACACAGCCGCAATATGACCGGAACTGATACTAAACACTGAAATAAATGTTCTTTATGTCTGATGTTCTAATGTGTTGTGGAAGGTGGAGGAGAGGAATCCAGACTGCTATGTTTCCTTTATTAACAGCTTTGTATGTTGTTGTTGTTGTTGTGGTGGTGGTGGTGGTGGTGGTGGTGGTGGTGGTGGTGGTGGTGGTGGTGGTGGTGGTGGTGGTGGTGGTGGTGGTGGTGGTGGTGGTGGTGGTGGTGGTGGTGGTGGTGTGTGTGTGTGGGTGTGTGTGTGGGTGTGTGTGTGTGTGTGTGTGTGTTTGAGTGTGTGTCCTTGCGTGTGGGTTGCCTTATGTAGTCCCAAGCAAAATAATGACCCTGCTGAATCACTGGCTGAGGAGTTTGCTGACTTCACAAACATTCACCATAATTAATACACATCAAGCCAATGATTTCACATGTAAGGAGTGTGTGTGTGTTTAGTTTGTGTGTGTGTGTGTGTTTGTGTGTGTGTGTGTGTGTGTGTAGGCTTCAGCTTAGTAAAAACAAGAGGACCACTCAGTATCTGAAGGCCTCATTGACGTTGAGTAAAGATGGCAGTAGCACAATAACACACAGGGCCTTTGATTTCAGTAGCATCACTCAAAACAAGTATCAGCTTACAGAAGATATACCTTTGATGTTTTGCTACTGAAATCAAAGCCTTGTGTGTCTTTACTCAACGTCAATGAGGCCTTCAGATACTGAACGGTCCTCTTGTTTTTACTAAGCTCTCATAAACCAGATTACCAGAGGGACTGTCCTGTGTAGTAGATGTAGGAGACCTGATGAGCATCAAGATTAGAGCTTCATATTATTGCCCATAGTCACATTCATTTCTGTGACCGCTGGCTTTGATCCAGGAAAACTAAACCAACACATGAGCTCAGATTCTACCTGACCGTTTAAGCTGTAGTCAATTATCCCCCAGTACCATATTCAGGCCGTATATCTCTGTGACTGATCTCCTTCGTTATTGCTTCTGTCTTTGGTAAATATAGGAGCTACGTTGTGTTTCAGCAGATTGAGATCATTTGTGTCATTGTGATATTTGTCTTGGCAACCCTGTTCCGTTTACAGTGCACTACTCTTCACCCCAGGCCCACAGGGGGGACATTGGGGACAGAATCCTTTTTGTGTTTATAATGGTGTTAATCACCACCAACCAGAGGATAATCAGAGTCCAGATTGATCAGATAATGAACTGTTGCCTTAACTAAAACACTGCTGTGTAACGCCACAAGGTGACAGTGTTCTCCTAATATGGAAGAGCGTCCACTTTCAAACAGCAGGCAGCAAAAGCCTATCCACCTCCGTTCATTATACACTTACATGAGAGGTGGCCTATAGGAGCATTTACCCACTGAGCTGAACAGTTTGTAACGGAATGGAAATCAGCGAGGAGCATTGGCCACCCACAGACAGCTTACACACCAGGATGTGTCCAAATCACATTTCATTGCCTCTTCACTCCAGTATCTGCAAATACTATGGATAGTGGGTAGTGAACTAAAGCACCTTGTGTTGAAGTAGCAAAGCTCATCTCAAATGAATACAATGTCGAATGCTTGTATTCAGAATGTATACATCATAAACCTTGGAATATGAACGTCCACCTCCCCATAGATATTATGTGAAAAAGTACAATACATGAACTCTGCTAAAGATACGACAAGAATTGAGATGGAACCCCCCCCCCCACAAAAATGGTTAAAAAAGAGACCCAGACAGTAGGAGTAAGAGAAACAGTGTGTTCCGCTGATGTGTTAGGTCCTAACAGGGGGACTCAGTCAGCACGACAGGCCCATTTATTCCCATAGCAATTGGACCACGTCCTTGATCCACGTACTTGATGGGGGAAAACTAGCTAAACGGAATCACGATGGGCATAGGAACAACCTATTGGAGTGCAGAGAATTAAAGGTGTTCCATCACATGGGCTAGAAGATCTTTGACACATGACTGACAGCTGAATCAGATGGATGAGATGACCTTTTAAACATCTCCACGTCTTCTCTTATTTCCACTCGATGATCGGTAATACTGTACGTATGGTGATGAGTCCTCTGCCCTTACTTCTTACGAGTGTGTGGCGTCTCATCATTCAACACTGACATGACAACATGAACCACGGGAATTCGTTTTGACGTGACATTGTCTTTAACAGAACGAGTTTGAAGCTCCCCTGGGTTGAAAACTCTGTCTGTCTGTGTTTTTTTAATCGAAATATTAATTGCTGAATATCTTTAGTGTACATTTTCAAGGACAATTACTCAAATTAATTGATTAAACCTGTCTGAGTTTAATCATGTTGAGACACAAACGTTACAAAATCAATTTAATTTTCAAATGTCCTTTACGGGTCTGAGTCATCTCAATTATGATCTCTGAATATTTGATATATATAATAGGTTGTAGTCTGGAAGGTCTTTAACAACATGACTGATAGGTTAACTGATCAGATCTGCTGTGATGGATTCAAACCCAGCAGCCCTGTTTTGAGCCTCAGTTCACAGGAGAGGGGACATCTAAAAACAGGAGAGAAGCTGTAATATGAGGTAATGGAAGTGTGTGTGTGAGTGCGTGTGTGTGTGTGTGTGTGTGTGCGTGCCTGCGTATGTGTGTGTGTGTGTGTGTGTGTGTGCCTGCGTATGTGTGTGTGTGTGTGTGTGCGTGCCTGCGTATGTGTGTGTGTGTGTGTTTGTGTGTGTTTGCATGCCTGCGTATGTGTGTGTGTGTGCGTGCCTGCATATGTGTGTGTGTGTGTGTGTGTGTGTGTGTGTGTGTGTGTGTGTGTGTGTGTGTGTGTGTGTGTGTGTGTGTGTGTGTGTGTGTGTGTGTGTGCCTGCGTGTGTGCGTGTGTGTGTGCCTGCGTGTGTGTGTGTGTGTGTGCCTGCGTGTGCCTGCGTGTGTGTGTGTGTGTGTGTGTGTGTGTGTGTGTGTGTGTGTGTGTGTGTGTGTGTGTGTGTGTGTGTGTGTGTGTGTGTGTGTGTGTTTGCAAGCCTGCGTATGTGTGTGTGTGTGTTTACCTAAAATATTTCCTTGCTGTCAAAATTTCCCCAAAATGTTCCACTAGCCATCGTTTTTGGAATTTGACCATCTAGTGATTGTTATCCAGCTAGACAGTCAAGAGACAGTATGAATGTAGGTCCGTTGTAATTCTACACCGTTTAGATTTGGTCTAAGCCATTTAAAAGTATAAATATATATTGTTTAACCTTTATTTAACTAGGCAAGTCAGTTAAGAACAAATTCTTAACTGATGATGGCCTACTGGGGAACAGTGGGGTTAACTGCCTTGTTCAGGGGCAGAACAACATATATTGTTTACCTTGTCAGCTCAGGGATTTGTTCCAGCAATCTTTAAGTTATTGGCCCAGCGCTCAAACCGCTACCCTCTAACCGCTACCCTCTAACCGCTACCCTCTAACCACTACCGGCTCAATTCTGTCTTATGTAGCAAAATTTACATTGAATAAAAGTAGAGACTCAGAGGTAGAAAATGGTATATCACACACTATTATTGAGTTTGCTTCCCACCTTAAACCACCCGCGGGCCGGACTGGACCACCTATGGCCTGCGGGCGTATGTTTGACACCCCTGAGCTCGGGTGTTGGGGATTGGGGTGAGGATAGGCTAAAACTGCAAGCTACAGCTCCAAACATGGCGGGTCCAATCCCAATGATAGGCACTCGTTTTAACCCTCACCCTAACCTTAACCCTAACCTTAACCCAAACCTTAACCCTAACAATAACCAAAACCCTAACCTTAACCCTAACCTTAACCCAAACCTTAACCCAAACCTTAACCCTAACCCTAACCCTAACCCTTAACCCTAACCTTAACCCTAACAATAACCAAAACCCTAACCTTAACCCTAACAATAACCAAAACCTTAACCCTAACCTTAACCCTAAACTTAACCCAAACACTAACCCTAACCTTGACGCCGAAATGAAACACAAATGCCGAAAGTTAACAAAAATATAGAATATGAATGGCTAAACTAAACATTGAGATTAGCTTTGGTTTCACACAGTTTGACTGACAGCTAACAGACTGCATCAACACTGTGGAATTAAAATGGCAACACTCCATAATCTACAGACTGCAACAACACTGTGGAATTAAAATGGCAGCACTCCATAATCTACAGACTGCAACAACACTGTGGAATTAAAATGGCAACACTCCATAATGTACAGACTGCAACAACACTGTGGAATTAAAATGGCAACACTCCATAATCTACAGACTGCAACAACACTGTGGAATTAAAATGGCAACACTCCATAATCTACAGACTGCAATCTCTGTTGCCTGCAGTCACAACAAAAGTCTCCATTTGCCTTAAAGGTTGAGTTGGAGCGATTGAAATGCTGTGTAATATCAGGAGCCAATTACATTATCTTAAATGGAGTGCCGAGCCAATCACATAAGGTATAATTGGAGCAGGAGTCCAGTCATTCAAGGTTACGATTGTCATTACATACAGGTTTCCCCTTTACAAATTAAAGTAATTTTAGTCTATGGGGCCATCAAATTAACCGACCAATGTAATCTAATGGATTATTAAAATTGGTCAATGTAATTTATGAGTTACGACACTAATACGACACTAATAGTCTGGTTTGGATAGTCCTGTCCATTTGGTTTGGATAGTCCTGATGGCCCATCTGTAGACACTCTACAGATAGTCATACTATCAATAAACTATCTGTTGATAAGCAACTGCTTGCTAAGGTTACGGTTAGTGTTAGGTTTGAATAAAGGTTAGAGTATGAATGTTTAGAATGTTTAGAATGAGGGTTAGGGTAAAGGTTAAGGTTAGTGTTAGGTTTGAATAAAGGTTAGAGTATGAATGTTTAGAATGTTTAGAATGGTTGAGAATGAGGGTTAGGTTAAAGGTTAAGGTTAGTGTTAGGTTTGAATAAAGGTTAGAGTATGAATGTTTAGAATGTTTAGAATGAGGGTTAGGGTAAAGGTTAAGGTTAGTGTTAGGTTTGAATAAAGGTTAGAGTATGAATGTTTAGAATGTTTAGAATGGTTGAGAATGAGGGTTAGGGTATAGGTTAAGGTTAGTGTTAGGTTTGAATAAAGGTTAGAGTATGAATGTTTAGAATGTTTAGAATGAGGGTTAGGGTAAAGGTTAAGGTTAGTGTTAGGTTTGAATAAAGGTTAGAGTATGAATGTTTAGAATGTTTAGAATGGTTGAGAATGAGGGTTAGGGTATAGGTTAAGGTTAGTGTTAGGTTTGAATAAAGGTTAGAGTATGAATGTTTAGAATGTTTAGAATGGTTGAGAATGAGGGTTAGGGTATAGGTTAAGGTTAGTGTTAGGTTTGAATAAAGGTTAGAGTATGAATGTTTAGAATGTTTAGAATGAGGGTTAGGGTAAAGGTTAAGGTTAGTGTTAGGTTTGAATAAAGGTTAGAGTATGAATGTTTAGAATGTTTAGAATGGTTGAGAATGAGGGTTAGGTTAAAGGTTAAGGTTAGTGTTAGGTTTGAATAAAGGTTAGAGTATGAATGTTTAGAATGTTTAGAATGAGGGTTAGGGTAAAGGTTAAGGTTAGTGTTAGGTTTGAATAAAGGTTAGAGTATGAATGTTTAGAATGTTTAGAATGAGGGTTAGGTTAAAGGTTAAGGTTAGTGTTAGGTTTGAATAAAGGTTAGAGTATGAATGTTTAGAATGGTTGAGAATGAGGGTCAGGGTATAGGTTAAGGTTAGTGTTAGGTTTGAATAAAGGTTAGAGTATGAATGTTTAGAATGGTTGAGAATGAGGGTTAGGGTATAGGTTAAGGTTAGTGTTAGGTTTGAATAAAGGTTAGAGTATGAATGTTTAGAATGGTTGAGAATGAGGGTTAGGGTATAGGTTAAGGTTAGTGTTAGGTTTGAATAAAGGTTAGAGTATGAATGTTTAGAATGGTTGAGAATGAGGGTTAGGGTAAAGGTTAAGGTTAGTAGATAGTTGAAATGTTACTGATAGTCTGTAGAGCATCTTCAGATGGACTATCCAAATCAAGTGTTTTTTTATTATTGTACAGTGAGCTCTGTTTGTCCCAAATGGCACCCTGTTGCTCATTAAGGGAACACAAATGTGGCACAGGTGTGAATGCAAGCAAAAAAACGTGCCTTCCTGGCAGATGGTATCTAAGTACTGAACTATTTTAATAATGAACAACTCGATGTTGTCAAATCGATCCCGCTAAAGGGATTGGCGCGCAAAGGGATCACTAACTGGTTAAGAACAAATTCTTATTTTCAATGACGGCCTAGGAACAGGAGGTTAACTGCCTTGTTCAGGGGCAGAATGACAGATTTTTACCTTGTCAGCTCAGGGATTCAATCTTGCAAACTTTTGGTCCAACGCTCTAACCACTAGGCTACCTGCCGCTCCTTTCATTTAACCTGGGTTGGCATATGACATCTCTTCCTATTTCTGTAGAGACGTCATCAACACCCACCCAGTCTGTTAGGACCGTATCTGTTCTAGTAAATTATATTTCCGTAGAGACGTCATCAACACTCACCCAGTCTGTTAGGACCGTATCTGTTCTAGTAAATTATATTTCTGTAGAGATGTCATCAACACTCACCCAGTCTGTTAGGACCGTATCTGTTCTAGTAAATTATATTTCTGTAGAGACGTCATCAATACTCACCCAGTCAGTTAGGACCGTATCTGTTCTAGTAAATTATATTTCTGTAGAGATGTCATCAACACTCACCCAGTCTGTTAGGACCGTATCTGTTCTAGTAAATTATATTTCTGTAGAGATGTCATCAATACTCACCCAGTCTGTTTGGACCGTATCTGCTCTGTGGGTTCTTCCTCTGAGAAGGATCAATGTGTGTCACAAATATTGCACTACCCTATGGACCCTGGTCAAAAGTAGTGCACTACTCTATGGACCCTGGTCAAAAGTAGTGCCCTATAAAGGTAAAAGATTGCCATTTGGGACAGGAGTTGGGAGAGTGTAAAGCATAAAAAGCTTGCAGATGATCAATCTGCTCAGCACACACACACACACACACACACACACACACACACACACACACACACACACACACACACACACACACACACACACACACACACACACACACACACACACACTATGGACCCTGGTCAAAAGTAGTGCCCTATAAAGGTAAAAGATTGCCATTTGGGACAGGAGTTGGGAGAGTGTAAAGCATAAAAAGCTTGCAGATGATCAATCTGCTCAGCACACACACACACACACACACACACACACACACACACACACACACACACACACACACCTATCTTAAACATTTTAACTTAACCATTTGAAATGAAAATCTCAACTTAACTAGCAGAGAGGCACCAGCAAGAGGAGACACTTTGAAATTTGACGTTTGGAGCAACGTGGAGAAAAGTCAAATTGTGAGATCTTGTTGCACACACACACAGACACACACACACACACACACACACACACACACACACACACACACACACACACACACACACACACACACACACACACACACAAACACACAGATGATCACTCTGCTACTCAGCCTTCCTCTGAACACTGAACAGCCGCGGGGAAACGGAGGAGACACCCAATCAATTGTTTTTAATGAAAGCATTCAGTTCTGAAGCACAGCAGACACTACCAAGGGAGAGAAATGTTACGGTCAATAAATTAACCTGGGAGATGGGAGAGAGAGATGACATATGGTAACATTAGTTCTGTTGTTGAAGGAGAGCATTCCGGCCTTCCAGGATTCCAGGAAGGAGTTATGATTAGGTTGTGTGTGTGTGTGTGTGTGTGTGTGTGTGTGTGTGTGTGTGTGTGTGTGTGTGTGTGTGTGTGTGTGTGTGTGTGTGTGTGTGTGTGTGTGTGTGTGTGTGTGTGTGTGTGTGTGTGTGTGTGTGTGTGTGTGTGTGTGTCTGTGTGTGCTTTTCCGTCAGACTGAAACACTAAAAGCATTTTTGCATACCCTGACCTTGATGTACTTTAGGAGAGTGACTTATCAGAGAGCTTTAGTGGGAGAAATGCAAATAGTGCAGCCCTGACTTGGCAAGCGTCCGGAAAGGCTGTGAGAGAGAGCATAGCTTGAGTAACTGTGCAGGGTTACAGAGGAGGCTTCTGGGAAAAGGTGATTAATTATACTGTTTGTTTGTTCCTGGGCTCGAGCTATCCCCCCCCCCTTCTCTCTCCTTCTGTCTCTTCCACTCACTTCACTCTCACTTGTATCTTCGCCCCCACTCTGACCCTTTCCCTTCATTGATTTCCTTTCTCAGTCTCCCTCCCTCCTGCCAGTCCTCCCGACCTCCTCTTCTCCCTCTATCACTCTCTCCTTTTCTCCCTCTCTCCTTTTCTCCCTCTCTCCTTTTCTCCCTCCCTCCCTCCCTCCCTCCCTCCCTCCCTCCCTCCCTCCCTCCCTCCCTCCCTCCCTCCCTCCCTCCCTCCCTCCCTCCCTCCCTCCTGCCAGGTCTCCCTACCTCCTCTTCTCCCTCCCTCCCTCCCTCCCTCCCTCCCTCCCTCCCTCCCTCCCTCCCTCCCTCCCTCCCTCCCTCCCTCCCTCCCTCCCTCCCCCCTGCCAGTCCTCCCTACCTCCTCTTCTCCCTCCATCCCTCTCTCCTGTTCTCCCTCCCTCCTGCCAGTCCTCCCTACCCTCCTCTTTTCCCTCCATCCCTCTCTCCTTTTCTCCCACTCTCCTTTTCTCCCTCCCTCCCTCCCTCCCTCCCTCCCTCCCTCCCTCCCTCCCTCCCTCCCTCCCTCCCTCCCTCCCTCCCTCCTGCCAGGTCTCCCTACCTCCTCTTCTCCCTCCCTCCCTCCCTCCCTCCCTCCCTCCCTCCCTCCCTCCCTCCCTCCCTCCCTCCCTCCCTCCCTCCCTCCCTCCCTCCTGCCAGGTCTCCCTACCTCCTCTTCTCCCTCCATCCCTCTCTCCTGTTCTCCCTCCCTCCTGCCAGTCCTCCCTACCTCCTCTTTTCCCTCCATCCCTCTCTCCTTTTCTCCCTCTCTCCTTTTCTCCCTCCCTCCCTCCCTCCCTCCCTCCCCCTCCCTCCCTCCCTCCCTCCCTCCCTCCTGCCAGTCCTCCCTACCTCCTATTCTCCCCCCCATCCCTCTCCTCTCTTCTCCCTCCCTCCCTCCCCATCTCCTCTTCTCCCTCCACCTCTCTCCCTCCCCACCTCCTCTTCTCCCTCCCTCCCTCCCTCCCTCCCTCCCTCCCTCCCTCCCTCCCTCCCTCCCTCCCTCCCTCCCTCCCTCCCTCCTGCCAGTCCTCCCTACCTCCTATTCTCCCTCCCTCCTCTCTCCTCCTCTTCCCTTCTCTTCTACCTCCCTCCTTCCCTCCTCTCATTGCAGTCCCTTATCTCTGACGGTGCTTAGAAACAGTCTCACCATTAATCTGTAGATGAAGTTAACCTCCGGCCAGGCCAGACCTTTCTATCAAATAGAGCTAACTATTTCAGCCAGTAGCCTCCGGATGGTTTTCATTGGAATTGACCCAGTGTCCTTAGTCTAGGAGGGTTGTCATGGCAATCAATGTTCAGTTTTGTTCAGTTTTGTCACTTTGGCGACACACTTCTCTCAGGCAGCACAACAAAAGGACTATTATCAGAACAAATTTGAGATGTGTCTTCATTTCACTACTTTTATTTTATTTTATGTGAATGGACCATGGCACAACGGAACCAACCAACTGAAAAGTCCCCCAATAGTACAAACACGTCTGGAACTCCACTCCACTCTATGAATCTATTATCTGTATTCTAGGAAGTTATTGTTATAGATGTTCTTGAAAGAGAGATATATCTTCACACACGTGTGGAGGCCCTCCCTCCCTCCCTCCCTCCCTCCCTCCCTCCCTCCCTCCCTCCCTCCCTCCCTCCCTCCCTCCCTCCCTCCCTCCCTCCCTCCCTCCCTCCCTCCCTCCCTCCCTCCCTCCCTCCCTCCCTCCCACCTCTCTCCCCTCCCTCCCTCCCACCCACCTCTCTCCCACATCCCTCCCCCTCCCTCCCTCTAAATCCCTCCTCCACTCTACAAACCACTCTAAATCCCCCCCCACTCTACAAACCCATCTAAATCTCTCCCCCACTCTATAAACCCCTCTAAATACCTCCTCCACTCTATAAACCTCTCTAAATACCTCCTCCACTCTACAAATCCCTCTAAATCCCTCCCCCACTCTACAAACCCCTCTAAATGCCACCTCCACTCTACAAATCCCTCTAAATCTCTCCCCACTCTATAAACCCCTCTAAATCCCTCCTCCACTCTACAAATCCCTCTAAATCCCTCCCCCACTCTATAAACACCTCTAAATACCTCCTCCACTCTACAAACCCCTCTAAATCCCGCCTCTACTCTATAAACCTCTCTAGATCCCTCCTCCACTCTACAAACCCCTCTAAATACCACCTCCACTCTACAAATCCCTCTAAATCCCTCCCCCACTCTATAAACCCCTCTAAATCCCTCCTCCACTCTACAAACCCCTCTAAATCCCTCCCCCACTCTACAAACCCCTCTAAATCCCTCATCCACTCTACAAATCCCTCTAAATCCCTCCCCCACTCTATAAACCCCTCTAAATCCCTCCCCAACTCTATAAACCCCTCTAAATACCTCCTCCACTCTACAAATCCCTCTAAATCCCTCCCCCACTCTATAAACCCCTCTAAATCCCTCCTCCACTCTACAAACCTCTCTAGATCCCTCCTCCACTCTATAAACCCCTATAAATACCTCCTCCACTCTATAAACCTCTCTAAATACCTCCTCCACTCTACAAATCCCTCTAAATCCCTCCCCCACTCTATAAACCCCTCTAAATCCCTCCTCCACTCTACAAACCTCTCTAGATCCCTCCTCCGCTCTATAAACCCCTCTAAATCCCTCCCCCACTCTATAAACCCCTCTAAATACCTCCTCCGCTCTATAAACCCCTCTAAATCCCTCCCCCACTCTACAACCCCCTCTAAATCCCTCCTCCACTCTACAAATCCCTCTAAATCCCTCCCCCACTCTATAAACCCCTCTAAATCCCTCCCCCACTCTATAAACCCCTCTAAATACCTCCTCCACTCTACAAATCCCTCTAAATCCCTCCCCCACTCTATAAACCCCTCTAAATCCCTCCTCCACTCTACAAACCTCTCTAGATCCCTCCTCCACTCTACAAACCCCGCTAAATACCACCTCCACTCTACAAATCCCTCTAAATCTCTCCCCCACTCTATAAACCCCTCTAAATCCCCCCCCACTCTACAAATCCCTCTAAATCCCTCCTCCACTCTACAAATCCCTCTAAATCCCTCCTCCACTCTACAAATCCCTCTAAATCCCTCCTCCACTCTACAAATCCCTCTAAATCCCTCCCCCACTCTACAACCCCCTCTAAATCCCTCCTCCACTCTACAAATCCCTCTAAATCCCTCCCCCACTCTATAAATCCCTCTAAATACCTCCTCCACTCTATAAACCCCTCTAAATACCTCCTCCGCTCTATAAACCCCTGTAAATCCCTCCTCCACTCTATAAACCCCTCTAAATCCCGCCTCTACTCTATAAACTTCTCTAGATCCCTCCCCCACTCTATAAACCCCTGTAAATCCCTCCAGCCTCCTCCATGCAGCCACCCTGCTCACGACCCCATAGCTGGGTCAGTATTAGAAAGATAATAAAACAGCAGAGATTCCCATAGGGCTCTGGTCAAAAGTAGTGCATTAAATAGGGAATGTGTTGCCATTTGGGACACATCAGAAGTCACTGAATATAATTGTACTGATATGAACACACTGTCACACACTGTAACACACTGTAACACGCTGTAACACACTGTAACACACTGTAACACACTGTACAATGCTGTAACACACTGTAACACACTGTAACACACTGTCACACACAGTAACACACTGTAACACTGTAAAATGCTGTAACACACTGCAACACTCTGTAACACACTGCAACACTGTAACACACTGTAAAACGCTGTAACGCACTGCAACACTCTAACACACTGCAACACACTGCAACACACTGTAACACACTGTAACACACTGCAACACACTGCAACAGACTGCAACACACTGTAACACACTGCCACACACTGCCACACACTGTAACACACTGTCGCACACTGTCACACACTGCAACACACTGCAACAGACTGCAACATACTGCAACATACTGTAACACACTGTCACACACTGTCACACACTGTAACACACTGTAACACACTGCAACATACTGCAACATACTGCAACACACTGCCACACACTGCCACACACTGTAACACACTGTCGCACACTGTCGCACACTGTCACACACTGCAACACACTGCAACAGACTGCAACATACTGCAACATACTGTAACACACTGTCACACACTGTCACACACTGTAACACACTGTCACACCCTGCAACATACTGCAACACACTGTCACACACTGTAACACACTGCAACATACTGCAACACTCTGTAACACACTGTAACACACTGCAACACACTGCAACAGACTGCAACAGACTGCAACACACTGTAACACACTGCCACACACTGTAACACACTGTCACACACCATCACACACTGCAAATGTCTGTCACGCATTGTAACAATGTCACACACTGTAACACTGGCACACACCGCCAATCACTGTAAATCACTGAGAGGTGTCTCCCTGGAGAGGCGGTAAAGCACTGAGAGGTGTCTCCCTGGAGAGGCTGTAAAGCACTGAGAGGTGTCTCCCTGGAGAGGCTGTAAAGCACTGAGAGGTGTCTCCCTGGAGAGGCTGTAAAGCACTGAGAGGTGTCTCCCTGGAGAGGCTGTAAAGCACTGAGAGGTGTCTCCCTGGAGAGGCTGTAAAGCATTGAGAGGTGTCTCCCTGGAGAGGCTGTAAAGCACTGAGAGGTGTCTCCCTGGAGAGGCTGTAAAGCACTGAGAGGTGTCTCCCTGGAGAGGCGGTAAAGCACTGAGAGGTGTCTCCCTGGAGAGGCTGTAAAGCACTGAGAGGTGTCTCCCTGGAGAGGCTGTAAAGCACTGAGAGGTGTCTCCCTGGAGAGGCTGTAAAGCACTGAGAGGTGTCTCCCTGGAGAGGCTGTAAAGCACTGAGAGGTGTCTCCCTGGAGAGGCTGTAAAGCACTGAGAGGTGTCTCCCTGGAGAGGCGGTAAAGCACTGAGAGGTGTCTCCCTGGAGAGGCTGTAAAGCATTGAGAGGTGTCTCCCTGGAGAGGCTGTAAAGCACTGAGAGGTGTCTCCCTGGAGAGGCTGTAAAGCACTGAGAGGTGTCTCCCTGGAGAGGCTGTAAAGCACTGAGAGGTGTCTCCCTGGAGAGGCTGTAAAGCACTGAGAGGTGTCTCCCTGGAGAGGCGGTAAAGCACTGAGAGGTGTCTCCCTGGAGAGGCTGTAAAGCACTGAGAGGTGTCTCCCTGGAGAGGCTGTAAAGCACTGAGAGGTGTCTCCCTGGAGAGGCTGTAAAGCCTATAAGCCCAGACATACCGGTCTTAATTAAAATTTTAAATTCTGAGGCCTTTCGTGAAAGTTGTGTGTGTGTGTGCATGCTTGCATGCGTGTGTGTTTGCGTGTGTGTGTGTGTTGAAACATCAGTACGTATCCTCATGGCTATCATCAGTACATTTCCTAATTTCTATCATTTGTACATTTCCTCATTTCTATCATCAATATATTTCCTCGTGGCTATCATTACTGCATTGCCTCATGGCTATCATATGTGCATTAGCTCATGGCTATCATCAGTACAGTTCCTTATTGCTATCATTACTGCATTATCCCATGGCTATCACATGTGCATTACCTCATGGCTATCATCAATATATTTCCTCATGGCTATCATCAGTACATTTCCCCATAGCTATCATCAATGCATTACCTCATGGCTATCCTTCAATGCCAGTTGCAATTTACTGTCAAGTGTCATTTGTGCAGAGGTGAGGACGGAGTCAGGCGCAGAACACAGAACTGAGTAAAATAACATACTTTACTCTGAACAAATAAACAGCCAACTAATCCACGCAGGGATAACAAACCCTAACACAAAAGACTAACACAAACCCAGGAACAGTCACGCTCAAAACATAATGAGAACCAGAGGGTTAAATAGGGAAATAATAATAACGTAATGGGAACCAAGTGTGTACAATCAAGACAAAACAAATGGAAACAGAAACGTGGAACGGTGGCAGCTAGAAAGCCGGTGACGACGACCGCCGAACGCTGCCCGAACAAGGGGAGGGACCAACTTCAGAGGAAGTCGTGACACTTACTGATGAGTGGGTGAACATCATCCACGCACAGGCATATACCCGCACAGACACATACACACAAACACTGACAGTTGAAGTCAGAAGATTACGTACACCTTAGACAAGTACATTTTAACTCAGTTTTTCACAATTCCTGACATTTAATCCTATTAAAAATGTCCAGTTTTAGGTCAGTTAGGATCACCACTTTATTTTAAGAATGTGTAATGTCAGAATAATAGAAGAGAGAATGATTTATTTCAGCTATTATTTCTTTCATCACATTTCCAGTGGGGTCAGAAATGTACATACACTCAATTAGTATTTGGTAGCATTGCCTTTAAATTGTTTAACTTGGGTCAAACGTTTTGGGTAGCCTTCAACAAGCTTCCACAGTAAGTTGGATGCATTTTGGCCCATTCCTCCTGATAGAGCTGCTGTAACTAAGACAGGTTTGCAGGCCTCCTTGCTTGCACACGCTTTTTCAGTTCTGCACACAACTTTTCTATTAGATTGAGGTCAGGGCTTTGTGATGGTCACTCCAATATCTTGACATTGTTGTCCTTAAGCCATTTTGCCACAACTTTGGAAGTGTGCTTGGGTCATTGTCCATTTGGAAGACCCATTTACGACCAAGCTTTAACTTCCGGACTTATGTTTTGAGATGTTGCATCAAGTATATCCAGATTTTTTTCCACCTCGTGATGCCATCTATTTTGTGAAGTGCACAAGTCCCTCCTGCAGCAAGGCACCCCCATAACATGATGCTGCCACTCCCGTGCTTCATGGTTGGGATGGTGTTCTTCAGCTCGTAAGCCTTTCCCTTTTTCCTCCAAACATAACGATGGTCATTATGGCCAAACAGTTCTATTTTTGTTTCAATTTGTCCTGGGATATAAACATTGAGTTTTTATTTTACCTGAAATTGCACACGGTCCTCTATTCCAACAATTAATCCACACATAAAACAGTCAACTGAATCGTTTCTAGTCATCTCTCCTCCTTCCAGGCTTTTTCTTCTCCTGACTTTATAACGCGATTGGCAACTTTCATAAATTAGGTGCATTACCGCCACTGACCTCGTTCGTCTTTCAGTCACCCACGTGGGTATAACCAATGAGGAGATGGCACGTGGGTACCTGATTCTATAAACCAATGAGGAGACGGAACAGGCAGGACTGCAGCGCAATCTGCGTCACAAATAGAACTGACTTCTATTTTAGCCCTTGGCAACACAGACGCTCGTTGGTGCGCCAGCAGTGCAATAATTGAATAACATGGATTCATACATTTATTTTGCAACACTCGCACACGCGACGCGAGCAGTTTAGTCAGCCTGTAAGTGTATATAAACTTCCGACTTCAACTGTATTTGATTGGTGTATTCCTGATGGGTAGATGTATTTGATTGGTGTATTCCTGATGGGTAGATGTATTTGATTGGTGTATTCCTGATGGGTAGATGTATTTGATTGGTGTATTCCTGATGGGCAGATGTATTTGTTGGGTGTATTCCTGATGGGTAGATGTATTTGATTGTATCAGTATTCCTGAAGTAGATAGTTTGTGTGTGTGTGTGTGTGTGTGTGTGTGTGTGTGTGTGTGTGTGTGTGTGTGTGTGTGTGTGTGTGTGTGTGTGTGTGTGTGTGTGTGTGTGTGTGTGTGTGTGTGTGTGTGTGTGTGTGTGTGTGTGCATTAGCACTTGTTTTTGTGGGTTAGGGTTTGTGTGTACTGTGCATATTTGATGATGTATGTTAATGAACTGCTGTTCATTAACTCTGGGTGCAGATTGCTGCATCAGCCTTTAGTCTGCTTGTTAAGTTTCTTTGAATCAGTGATTATATGGAAAGATAACGAGTTGGAGGGATCGATGTTGAGATGGAGAGGAAGGAGGTGAGAACATTAGCATAAGTCCTGAGAGAGTCTGGCAGCATGGCGTTTCGGTGTGGGGCGAAGTGCGTGAAGGGGTGGTGGTGGCTGGGGGATGCAGAAGGTGTGGACTGAGAGTTTTAGAATGTTTCCAGGGATTTATAAAGACATTGGGGGTCAGTTAGTGGTTGGGGTCCTGATGAGTTAGTCAGTCTCAATTGTGCGTGTGTGTGTGTGTGTGTGTGTGCGTGCTTGAGTGCGTGCGTGCATGTGTGCGTGTGTGTGTGTGTGTGTGTGTGTATGTGTGTGTGTGTGTGTGTGTGCGTGCGTGCGTGCATGCGTGTGTGTGTGTGTGAAGATGCTGGTTGGTTGTACATTCATGGTGAAGGAGTGCTGGGGACTGCAGTACTGCCATGCTGCAGAGAGACTTCTCAGTGCACTCAAGCAGAACTGAAGCAGCACTATCTCACTCTCTCTCTCTGCTCAGAACTGGAGGAGTAGGAGGAGGAGGAAGTTGATGAGGAGGAGGGCGAGGAAGAGGAGGAGGACGTGGAGGATGACATGGAGAAGGAAGGAGGAGGAAATGAGGAAGAGGAGGAAAAGAAAGAGGTGGAGGGGAGGAAGAGGAGGAGAATGAGGAGGAGGGGAAGGAGGAATAGAAGGTATACAGGGAGGAGGTGAAGGAGGAAAAGGATGAGGAAGACAAGGAGGTAAAGGATGAGGAAGATGATAAGGAATGAGGATGCAGAGAAGGAGCAGGAAGATGAGGTAAAAGATTCAGGAAGAGGATAAGGAGAAGAGGGGAGAAGGAGTTGGAGGAGGAAGGCAGTTGGATGAAGGAGATGGATGAGGATAAGGAGAAGAGGAGGAGGAGGAGGAATAGAATAAGGAGAAGAGGAGGACCGGGAGGTTTTGAACCTTGAGTCCTTGGTTCTGTCATTGTCTTTTTGTTTCTCTGCTGATGTCATTCTCTCTGAAGTGCTAATGTGAACAACTTCGCCTCCGTCAGCCTTTCCCTTCCTACGTCCTCCCTCCTCTCCCTCACAATCCCCTGGATGAGATCACCCTCTCCCTCTCTCACTAACTCTCTCTTGTCTTCTTCCCCCTCTCTCTCTCTGTAACTCTCCCTCTCATCTTCCCCTCACTCTCTCGTCTTCTCTCCCTTCTCTCTCTCTCTCTCTCTCTCTCTCTCTCCCCGTCTTCTCCCCCTTCTCTCTCTCTCATCTTCTCCCCCTTCTCTCTCTCTCTCTCTCGTCTTCTCCCCCTTCTCTCTCTCTCTCTCTCTCTCTCTCTCTCTCTCTCTCTCTCTCATCCCTGTTCTTTCTCTCTCTCTCTCTCTCATCTTTCCTTTCTCCTTCAGCCCTCAGACGTGCACAGCATAGTCATCAGGTACGTCAGTTTTCTTCTCTCCTGGTTTCATAGTCAGATGGAGGCCAGGGAGTTCAGCATGTAGCCTAGCGGTTATAATATTGGGCCAGTAACTAAAAGGTCGATGGTTTGAATATCTGAGCCAACAAGGTGAAAAATGTGCCTTTAAGCGAGGTACTGTACTACTTTGGCTGACCCTGTAAAACAACACATTGCACTGCACCTATTTGGTGTATGTGACCTTTGCACCTTTTGAGAGTGATACGGTCACAGAAAGGACTCAGGAAGACTTCAAGGCCACATCGTTACAGTACTACTCCTCTGCCATTCCTGTATCAGTGTTTGCCTAACTTTTCATAGACACCAAATAACAACTACCAATGTGATATGTTGTGTATGTACATTCTTCTGTCCCGTTTGTTGAGGCAATAGCAGATGTCTCTGTCTGTTCCTTCCGGAGTTACTTTACATACCCTGTGGGTGTCATAGCGGTACTACTGGAAAACAGTGCCACCATGCATTGACACGGACACACACACACACACACACACACACACACACACACACACACACACACACACACACACACACACACACACACACACACACACACACACACACACACACACACAGTTCTTTAAAGGCTCCACATCCTTGGAGGAGAGAGGAGAATGGACATTTATGTGATTAAAAGACTCTGTAAAGAATTGGTCCTCTGACATTCTGTTTTATCTGTGACAACCAATCAAACATGTACATACTCAGAGAGGACTGGCCAATCAAACATGTACATACTCAGAGAGGACAGGCCAATCAAACATGTACATACTCAGAGAGGACTGGCCAATCACAAACATGTACATACTCAGAGAGGACAGGCCAATCAAACATGTACATACTCAGAGAGGACTGGCCAATCACAAACATGTACATACTCAGAAAGGACTAAATTGATCTAAATGATTATGATATAATTCATCCAAGTAAGCCTAATTTGCAGTTCAGTTGACAAGGTTTTGGAGTCTTTCTGTCTACAGGAAGTGAATGGAAAAAACACACGCACCACCCAGACATACAGAGGCAATATTGCTGGAAATGTATTGGCAGAAATTGTGTTGGGTGCATTAAGCACACTGGCTCCCACCACCCAGCACAGGGGCTCCCACCACCCAGCACAGGGGCTCCCACCACCCAGCACAGGGGCTCCCACCACCCAGCACAGGGTTTCCCACCACCCAGCACAGGGGCTCCCACCACCCAGCACAGGGGCTCCCACCACCCAGCACAGGGGCTCCCACCACCCAGCACAGGGGCTCCCATCACCCAGCACAGGGGCTCCCACCACCCAGCACAGGGGCTCCCATCACCCAGCACAGGGGCTCCCACCACCCAGCACAGGGGCTCCCACCACCCAGCACAGGGTTTCCCACCACCCAGCACAGGGGCTCCCACCACCCAGCACAGGGGCTCCCACCACCCAGCACAGGGTTTCCCACCACCCAGCACAGGGGCTCCCACCACCCAGCACAGGGTTTCCCACCACCCAGCACAGGGGCTCCCATCACCCAGCACAGGGGCTCCCATCACCCAGCACAGGGGCTCCCATCACCCAGCACAGGGTTTCCCACCACACAGCACAGGGGCTCCCACCACCCAGCACAGGGGCTCCCACCACCCAGCACAGGGGCTCCCACCACCCAGCACAGGGTTTCCCACCACATAGCACAGGGGCTCCCACCACCCAGCACAGGGGCTCCTACCACCCAGCACAGGGGCTCCCACCACCCAACACAGGGGCTCCCACCACCCAGCACAGTGGCTCCCACCGCCCAGCACAGGGGCTCCCATCACCCAGCACAGGGGCTCCCACCGCCCAGCACAGGGGCTCCCATCACCCAGCACAGGGGCTCCTACCACCCAGCACAGGGGCTCCCATCACCCAGCACAGGGGCTCCTACCACCCAGCACAGGGTTTCCCACCACACAGCACAGGGGCTCCCACCACCCAGCACAGGGGCTCCCACCACCCAGCACAGGGTTTCCCACCACACAGCACAGGGGCTCCCACCACCCAGCACAGGGTTTCCCACCACACAGCACAGGGGCTCCCACCACCCAGCACAGGGGCTCCCACCACCCAGCACAGGGGCTCCCACCACCCAGCACAGGGGCTCCCACCACCCAGCACAGGGGCTCCCACCACCCAACACAGGGGCTCCCATCACCCAGCACAGGGGCTCCCATCACCCAGCACAGGGGCTCCCACCGCCCAGCACAGGGGCTTATTCAGCCATTCCTTTTAATAGGGCTGCTCTCTCTCTCTCTCTCTCTCTCTCTCTCTGTCTCTCTCTCCCTCATTTCAATTCAAGGGGCTTTTATTGGCATGGGAAACATATGCTTACATCGCCAAAGCAAGGGCAGTACTGTAGATAATAAACAAAAGTAAAATAAACAATGAACAGTGAACTTCAAAAGCTTCAAAAGAATGTCTCTCTCTCTCCAGCTTGAGCTCTTTCTCTCTGTCTCTCTGTCTCTCTCTACAGCTTGAGCTGTCTGTCTCTCTCTCTCTCTCTCTACAGCTTGAGCTGTCTGTCTCTCTCTCTCTCTCTACAGCTTGAGCTGTCTGTCTCTCTCTCTCTCTCTCTCTCTACAGCTTGAGCTGTCTGTCTCTCTCTCTCTCTCTACAGCTTGAGCTTTTTCTCTGTGTCTCTCTCACTCTCTCTCTCTCTCTACAGCTTGAGCTGTCTGTCTCTCTCTCTCTCTCTCTCTGTACTCAGCTTGAGCTGTCTGTCTGTCTGTCTCTCTCTCTACAGCTTGAGCTCTTTCTCTCTCTCTCTCTTTCTCTCTGTCCTCAGTTTGAGCTGTCGCTCTCTCTCTCTCTCTCTCTCTCTCTCTCTTTTCTCTCTGTCCTCAGCTTGAGCTGTCGCTCTCTCTCTCTCTCTCTCTCTCTCTCTCTCTCTCTCCCTCTCCTCTCTCTCTCTCTCTCTCTCTCTCTCTCTCTCTCAATTCAATTCAAATGTCATATTTTATATATATATATATATATATATTGTAACAATGTACAAATAGTTAAAGTACACAAGGGAAAATAAATAAGCATAAACATGGGCTGTATTTACAAAGGTGTTTGTTCTTCACTGGTTGCCCTTTTCTTGTAGCAACAGGTCACAAATCTTGCTGCTGTGATGGCACACTGTGGAATTTCACCCAGTAGATATGGGAGTTTATCAAAATTGGATTTGTTTTCAAAATCTTTGTGGATCTGTTTAATCCGAGGGAAATATGTATCACTAATATGGTCATATGTGGGACAGGAGGTTAGGAAGTGCAGCTCAGTTTCCACCTCCTTTTGTGGGCAGTGAGCACATAGCCTGTCTTCTCTTGAGAGCCATGTCTGCCTACGGCGGCCTTTCTCAACAGCAAGGCTATGCTCGCTGAGTCTGTACATAGTCAAAGCTTTCCTTAAATTTGGGTCAGTCACAGTGGACAGGTATTCTGCCACTGTGTACTCTCTGTGTAGGGCCAAATAGCATTCTAGTTTGCTCTGTTTTTTTGTTAATTCTTTCCAATGTGTCAAGTACATACATTTGGTTGGGTCTAATTGTGTTGCTGTCCTGGGGCAGTCATCCAGTCAGCTCTCCTCTCAGTCATCCAGTCAGCTCTCCTCTCAGTCATCCAGTCAGCCCTCCTCTCAGTCAGCCCTCCTCTCAGTCAGCCAGTCAGCTCTCCTCTCAGTCAGCCCTCCTCTCAGTCAGCCCTCCTCTCAGTCAGCCAGTCAGCCCTCCTCTCAGTCAGCCAGTCAGCCCTCCTCTCAGTCAGCCCTCCTCTCAGTCAGCCAGTCAGCCCTCCTCTCAGTCAGCCAGTCAGCCCTCCTCTCAGTCAGCCAGTCAGCCCTCCTCTCAGTCAGCCCTCCTCTCAGTCAGCCAGTCAGCCCTCCTCTCAGTCAGCCAGTCAGCTCTCCTCTCAGTCAGCCAGTCAGCTCTCCTCTCAGTCAGCCAGTCAGCTCTCCTCTCAGTCAGCCAGTCAGCTCTCCTCTCAGTCAGCCAGTCAGCTCTCCTCTCAGTCAGCCAATCAGCCCTCCTCTCAGTCAGCTCTCCTCTCAGTCAGCCAGTCAGCTCTCCTCTCAGTCAGCCAGTCAGCTCTCCTCTCAGTCAGCCAGTCAGCTCTCCTCTCAGTCAGCCAGTCAGCCCTCCTCTCAGTCAGCCAGTCAGCTCTCCTCTCAGTCAGCCCTCCTCTCAGTCAGCCAGTCAGCTCTCCTCTCAGTCAGCCAGTCAGCTCTCCTCTCAGTCAGCCAGTCAGCTCTCCTCTCAGTCAGCCAGTCAGCCCTCCTCTCAGTCAGCCAGTCAGTCCTCCTCTCAGTCAGCCCTCCTCTCAGTCAGCCAGTCAGTCCTCCTCTCAGTCAGCCAGTCAGTCCTCCTCTCAGTCAGCCCTCCTCTCAGTCAGCCCTCCTCTCAGTTAGCCAGACAGCCCTCCTCTCAGTTGCCAGTCAGCCCTCCTCTCAGTCAGCCCTCCTCTCAGTCAGCCAGTCAGTCCTCCTCTCAGTCAGCCCTCCTCTCAGTCAGCCCTCCTCTCAGTTAGCCAGACAGCCCTCCTCTCAGTTGCCAGTCAGCTCTCCTCTCAGTCAGCCAGTCAGCTCTCATCTCAGTCAGCCAGTCAGCTCTCCTCTCAGTCAGCCAGTCAGCTCTCCTCTCAGTCAGCCAGTCAGCTCTCCTCTCAGTCAGCCAGTCAGCTCTCCTCTCAGTCAGCCAGTCAGCTCTCCTCTCAGTCAGCCAGTCAGCCCTCCTCTCAGTCAGCCCTCCTCTCAGTCAGCCCTCCTCTCAGTCAGCCAGTCAGTCCTCCTCTCAGTCAGCCCTCCTCTCAGTCAGCCCTCCTCTCAGTCAGCCAGTCAGTCCTCCTCTCAGTCAGCCCTCCTCTCAGTCAGCCCTCCTCTCAGTTAGCCAGTCAGCCCTCCTCTCAGTCAGCCAGTCAGCCCTCCTCTCAGTCAGCCAGTCAGCCCTCCTCTCAGTCAGCCTTCCTCTCAGTCAGCCAGCAGCCAGTCAGCCCTCCTCTCAGCCAGCCCTCCTCTCAGTCAGCCCTCCTCTCAGTCAGCCAGTCAGCCCTCCTCTCAGTCAGCCAGTCAGCCCTCCTCTCAGTCAGCCCTCCTCTCAGTCAGCCCTCCTCTCAGTCAGCCAGTCAGCCCTCCTCTCAGTCTGCCAGTCAGCCCTCCTCTCAGTCAGCCTTCCTCTCAGTCAGCCCTCCAGCCCTCCTCTCAGTCAGCCTTCCTCTCAGTCAGCCAGCAGCCAGTCAGCCCTCCTCTCAGTCAGCCCTCCTCTCAGTCAGCCAGCCAGCCCTCCTCTCAGTCAGCCAGTCAGCCCTCCTCTCAGTTAGCCAGTCAGCCCTCCTCTCAGTCAGCCAGTCAGCCCTCCTCTCAGTCAGCCAGTCAGCCCTCCTCTCAGTCAGCCTTCCTCTCAGTCAGCCAGCAGCCAGTCAGCCCTCCTCTCAGCCAGCCCTCCTCTCAGTCAGCCCTCCTCTCAGTCAGCCAGTCAGCCCTCCTCTCAGTCAGCCAGTCAGCCCTCCTCTCAGTCAGCCCTCCTCTCAGTCAGCCCTCCTCTCAGTCAGCCAGTCAGCCCTCCTCTCAGTCTGCCAGTCAGCCCTCCTCTCAGTCAGCCTTCCTCTCAGTCAGCCCTCCAGCCCTCCTCTCAGTCAGCCTTCCTCTCAGTCAGCCAGCAGCCAGTCAGCCCTCCTCTCAGTCAGCCCTCCTCTCAGTCAGCCAGCCAGCCCTCCTCTCAGTCAGCCAGCCAGCCCTCCTCTCAGTCAGCCCTCCTCTCAGTCAGCCAGTCAGTCCAGCTAAGCAGACTAGAGAGCACACTGCCACATCAGCCCCTGACCTGCTATAAAATGCTTGATCACACACACACACACACACACACACACACACACACACACACACACACACACACACACACACACACACACACACACACACACACACACACACACACACACACACACACACACACACACACTTTACTGTGCTTTTAAAAGCCCCATCATCACATCATCACCCATCATCACTGTTAATGCTGAGGTCCCTTTTCCCTTATAACCTCCTCAGAAAGACCATGTCTTGTGTCCCAAATGGCCCCGTATTTCCTACATAGTGCACTACCTTTGACTCGGGCCCATTCAGGTCTTGTCAAAAGTAGTGCATTATATAGGGAACAGGGTGCCATTTGGGTGTATAGCGCTTCACAATCATCACACATAACATTGCTGCTATCATCCTTTTTTCCCACTTCTATCTCTCTCTTCTGTCCCTCTCTTCTGTCCCCTCTCTTCTGTCCCCTCTCTTCTGTCCCCTCTCTTCTGTCCCCTCTCTTCTGTCCCTCTCTTCTGTCCCTCTCTTCTGTCCCTCTCTTCTGTCCCCTCTCTTCTGTCCCTCTCTTCTGTCCCCTCTCTTCTGTCCCTTCTCTTCTGTCCGCTCTCTTCTGTCCCTCTCTTCTGTCCCTCTCTTCTGTCCCCTCTCTTCTGTCCCTCTCTTCTGTCCCCTCTCTTCTGTCCCTTCTCTTCTGTCCGCTCTCTTCTGTCCCTCTCTTCTGTCCCTTCTCTTCTGTCCCCTCTCTTCTGTCCCCTCTCTTCTGTCCCTCTCTTCTGTCCCCCTCGTCTGTCCCTCTCTTCTGTCCCTCTCTTCTGTCCCTCTCTTCTGTCCCCTCTCTTCTGTCCCTCTCTTCTGTCCCTTCTCTTCTGTCCCTCTCTTCTGTCTCCCTCTCTTCTGTCCCTCTCTTCTGTCCCGCTCTTCTGTCCCTCTCTTCTGTCCACTCTCTTCTGTCTCTCTCTTCTGTCCCTCTCTTCTGTCCCTCTCTTCTATCCTCTCTCTTCTGTCCCTTCTCTTCTGTCCGCTCTCTTCTGTCCCTCTCTTCTGTCCCCTCTCTTCTGTCCCTCTCTTCTGTCCCCTCTCTTCTGTCCCTTCTCTTCTGTCCGCTCTCTTCTGTCCCTCTCTTCTGTCCCTTCTCTTCTGTCCCTCTCTTCTGTCTCCCTCTCTTCTGTCCCTCTCTTCTGTCCCGCTCTTCTGTCCCTCTCTTCTGTCCACTCTCTTCTGTCTCTCTCTTCTGTCCCTCTCTTCTGTCCCTCTCTTCTATCCTCTCTCTTCTGTCCCCTCTCTTCTGTCCCTCTCTTCTGTCTCTTCTCTTCTGTCCCTCTCTTCTGTCCCTCTCTTCTGTCCCTCTCTTCTGAATATATTTGCTGTAGTTTTATCTAAAAAGGATAACTTTTTTTAATGAAATTACACTGAGGAGGATGGTCCTCCCCTTCCTCCACTCAGGAGCCTCCACTGGATTCAGCAGTAGGCTAGGTGGTGTGTGGTCTGATTCAGCAGTAGGCTAGGTGGTGTGTGGTCTGATTCAGCAGTAGGCTAGGTGGTGTGTGGTCTGATTCAGCAGTAGGCTCGGTGGTGTGTGGTCTGATTCAGCAGTAGACCAGGTGGTGTGTGGTCTGATTCAGCAGTAGGCTAGGTGGTGTGTGGTCTGATTCAGCAGTAGGCTAGGTGGTGTGTGGTCTGATTCAGCAGTAGGCTAGGTGGTGTGTGGTCTGATTCAGCAGTAGGCTAGGTGGTGTGTGGTCTGATTCAGCAGTAGGCTAGGGGGTGTGTGGTCTGATTCAGCAGTAGGCTAGGTGGTGTGTGGTCTGATTCAGCAGTAGGCTAGGTGGTGGTGGTCTGATTCAGCAGTAGGCTAGGTGGTGGTGGTCTGATTCAGCAGTAGGCTAGGTGGTGTGTGGTCTGATTCAGCAGTAGGCTAGGTGGTGTGTGGTCTGATTCAGCAGTAGGCTAGGTGGTGGTGATCTGATTCAGCAGTAGGCTCGGTGGTGGTGGTCTGATTCAGCAGTAGGCTAGGTGGTGTGTGGTCTGATTCAGCAGTAGGCTAGGGGGTGTGTGGTCTGATTCAGCAGTAGGCTCAGTGGTGTGTGGTCTGATTCAGCAGTAGGCTAGGGGGTGTGTGGTCTGATTCAGCAGTAGGCTAGGGGGTGTGTGGTCTGATTCAGCAGTAGGCTCGGTGGTGTGTGGTCTGATTCAGCAGTAGGCTAGGGGGTGTGTGGTCTGATTCAGCAGTAGGCTCGGTGGTGTGTGGTCTGATTCAGCAGTAGGCTAGGGGGTGTGTGGTCTGATTCAGCAGTAGGCTAGGGGGTGTGTGGTCTGATTCAGCAGTAGGCTAGGGGGTGTGTGGTCTGATTCAGCAGTAGGCTAGGTGGTGGTGGTCTGATTCAGCAGTAGGCTAGGTGGTGGTGGTCTGATTCAGCAGTAGGCTAGGTGGTGGTGGTCTGATTCAGCAGTAGGCTAGGTGGTGGTGGTCTGATTCAGCAGTAGGCTAGGTGGTGGTGGTCTGATTCAGCAGTAGGCTAGGTGGTGGTGGTCTGATTCAGCAGTAGGCTAGGTGGTGGTGGTCTGATTCAGCAGTAGGCTAGGTGGTGGTGGTCTGATTCAGCAGTAGGCTAGGTGGTGTGTGGTCTGATTCAGCAGTAGGCTAGGTGGTGGTGGTCTGATTCAGCAGTAGGCTAGGTGGTGGTGGTCTGATTCAGCAGTAGGCTAGGTGGTGTGTGGTCTGATTCAGCAGTAGGCTAGGGGGTGTGTGGTCTGATTCAGCAGTAGGCTAGGTGGTGGTGGTCTGATTCAGCAGTAGGCTAGGGGGTGTGTGGTCTGATTCAGCAGTAGGCTAGGGGGTGTGTGGTCTGATTCAGCAGTAGGCTAGGTGGTGGTGGTCTGATTCAGCAGTAGGCTAGGTGGTGGTGGTCTGATTCAGCAGTAGGCTAGGTGGTGGTGGTCTGATTCAGCAGTAGGCTAGGTGGTGGTGGTCTGATTCAGCAGTAGGCTAGGTGGTGGTGGTCTGATTCAGCAGTAGGCTAGGTGGTGGTGGTCTGATTCAGCAGTAGGCTAGGTGGTGGTGGTCTGATTCAGCAGTAGGCTAGGTGGTGTGTGGTCTGATTCAGCAGTAGGCTAGGTGGTGTGTGGTCTGATTCAGCAGTAGGCTAGGTGGTGTGTGGTCTGATTCAGCAGTAGGCTAGGTGGTGTGTGGTCTGATTCAGCAGTAGGCTAGGTGGTGTGTGGTCTGATTCAGCAGTAGGCTAGGTGGTGTGTGGTCTGATTCAGCAGTAGGCTCGGTGGTGTGTGGTCTGATTCAGCAGTAGGCTAGGTGGTGTGTGGTATGATTCAGCAGTAGGCTAGGTGGTGTGTGGTCTGATTCAGCAGTAGGCTAGGGGGTGTGTGGTCTGATTCAGCAGTAGGCTAGGTGGTGTGTGGTATGATTCAGCAGTAGGCTAGGTGTTGTGTGGTCTGATTCAGCAGTAGGCTAGGTGGTGTGTGGTCTGATTCAGCAGTAGGCTCGGTGGTGTGTGGTCTGATTCAGCAGTAGGGTAGGGGGTGTGTGGGCTGAATCAGCAGTAGGCTAGTTGGTGTGTGGTCTGATTCAGCAGTAGGCTCGGTGGTGTGTGGTCTGATTCAGCAGTAGGCTCGGTGGTGTGTGGTCTGATTCAGCAGTAGACCAGGTGGTGTGTGGTCTGATTCAGCAGTAGGCTCGGTGGTGTGTGGTCTGATTCAGCAGTAGGCAAGGTGGTGGTGGTCTGATTCAGCAGTAGACTCGGTGGTGTGTGGTCTGATTCAGCAGTAGGCTAGGGGGTGTGTGGTCTGATTCAGCAGTAGGCTAGGTGGTGGTGGTCTGATTCAGCAGTAGGCTAGGTGGTGTGTGGTCTGATTCAGCAGTAGGCTAGGTGGTGTGTGGTCTGATTCAGGAGTAGGCTAGGTGGTGGTGGTCTGATTCAGCAGTAGGCTAGGTGGTGTGTGGTCTGATTCAGCAGTAGGCCCGGTGGTGTGTGGTCTGATTCAGCAGTAGGCTCGGTGGTGTGTGGTCTGATTCAGCAGTAGACCAGGTGGTGTGTGGTCTGATTCAGCAGTAGGCTCGGTGGTGTGTGATCTGATTCAGCAGTAGGCTAGGTGGTGTGTGGTCTGATTCAGCAGTAGGCTCGGTGGTGTGTGGTCTGATTCAGCAGTAGGCTAGGTGGTGTGTGGTCTGATTCAGCAGTAGGCTAGGTGGTGGTGGTCTGATTCAGCAGTAGGCTCGGTGGTGTGTGGTCTGATTCAGCAGTAGGCTCGGTGGTGTGTGGTCTGATTCAGCAGTAGGCTAGGTGGTGTGTGGTCTGATTCAGCAGTAGGCTCGGTGGTGTGTGGTCTGATTCAGCAGTAGGCTCGGTGGTGTGTGGTCTGATTCAGCAGTAGGCTCGGTGGTGTGTGGTCTGATTCAGCAGTAGACCAGGTGGTGTGTGGTCTGATTCAGCAGTAGGCTCGGTGGTGTGTGGTCTGATTCAGCAGTAGGCTAGGTGGTGGTGGTCTGATTCAGCAGTAGGCTAGGTGGTGTGTGGTCTGATTCAGCAGTAGGCTTGGTGGTCTGTGGTCTGATTCAGCAGTAGGCTAGGTGGTGGTGGTCTGATTCAGCAGTAGGCTAGGTGGTGGTGGTCTGATTCAGCAGTAGGCTCGGTGGTGTGTGGTCTGATTCAGCAGTAGGCTAGGTGGTGTGTGGTCTGATTCAGCAGTAGGCTCGGTGGTGGTGGTCTGATTCAGCAGTTGGCTAGGTGGTGGTGGTCTGATTCAGCAGTAGGCTAGGTGGTGTGTGGTCTGATTCAGCAGTAGGCTAGGTGGTGTGTGGTCTGATGCCTTGATAAGCTCCTTTCCTGAGGACGGCTCACCTCTCACAGTCCTGGGCGACTTTAACCTCCCCACGTCTACCTTTGACTCATTCCTCTCTGCCTCCTTCTTTCCACTCCTCTCCTCTTTTGACCTCACCCTCTCACCTTCCCCCCCTACTCACAAGGCAGGCAATACGCTCGACCTCATCTTTACTAGATGCTGTTCTTCCACTAACCTCATTGCAACTCCCCTCCAAGTCTCCGACCACTACCTTGTATCCTTTTCCCTCTCGCTCTCATCCAACACTTCCCACACTGCCCCTACTCGGATGGTATCGCGCCGTCCCAACCTTCGCTCTCTCTCCCCCGCTACTCTCTCCTCTTCCATCCTATCATCTCTTCCCTCTGCTCATACCTTCTCCAACCTATCTCCTGATTCTGCCTCCTCAACCCTCCTCTCTTCCCTTTCTGCATCCTTTGACTCTCTATGTCCCCTATCCTCCAGGCCGGCTCGGTCCTCCCCTCCCGCTCCGTGGCTCGACGACTCATTGCGAGCTCACAGAACAGTGCTCCGGGCAGCCGGCGGAAATGGAGGAAAACTCGCCTCCTGCGGACCTGGCATCCTTTCACTCCCTCCTCTCTAAATTTTCCTCCTCTGTCTCTGCTGCTAAAGCCACTTTCTACCACTCTAAATTCCAAGCATCTGCCTCTAACCCTAGGAAGCTCTTTGCCACCTTCTCCTCCCTCCTGAATCCTCCTCCCCCTCCCCCCTCCTCCTCTCTGCAGATGACTTCGTCAACCATTTTGAAAAGAAGGTCGACGACATCCGATCCTCGTTTGCTAAGTCAAACGACACCGCTGGTTCTGCTCACACTGCCCTACCCTGTGCTCTGACCTCTTTCTCCCCTCTCTCCAGATGAAATCTCGCTTCTTGTGACGGCCGGCCGCCCAACAACCTGCCCGCTTGACCCTATCCCCTCCTCTCTTCTCCAGACCATTTCCGGTGACCTTCTCCCTTACCTCACCTCGCTCATCAACTCATTCCTGACCGCTGGCTACGTCCCTTCAGTCTTCAAGAGAGCGAGAGTTGCACCCCTTCTGAAAAAACCTACACTCGATCCCTCCGATGTCAACAACTACAGACCAGTATCCCTTCTTTCTTTTCTCTCCAAAACTCTTGAACGTGCCGTCCTTGGCCAGCTCTCCCGCTATCTCTCTCAGAATGACCTTCTTGATCCAAATCAGTTTCAAGACTAGTCATTCAACTGAGACTGCTCTTCTCTGTATCACGGAGGCGCTCCGCACTGCTAAAGCTAACTCTCTCTCCTCTGCTCTCATCCTTCTAGACCTATCGGCTGCCTTCGATACTGTGAACCATCAGATCCTCCTCTCCACCCTCTCCGAGTTGGGCATCTCCGGCGCGGCCCACGCTTGGATTGCGTCCTACCTGACAGGTCGCTCCTACCAGGTGGCGTGGCGAGAATCTGTATCCTCGCCATGCGCTCTCACCACTGGTGTCCCCCAGGGCTCTGTTCTAGGCCCTCTCCTATTCTCGCTATACACGAAGTCACTTGGCTCTGTCATAATCTCACATGGTCTCTCCTATCATTGCTATGCAGACGACACACAATTAATCTTCTCCTTTCCCCCTTCTGATGACCAGGTGGCGAATCGCATCTCTGCATGTCTGGCAGACATATCAGTGTGGATGACGGATCACCACCTCAAGCTGAACCTCGGCAAGACGGAGCTGCTCTTCCTCCCGGGGAAGGACTGCCCGTTCCATGATCTCGCCATCACGGTTGACAACTCCATTGTGTCCTCCTCCCAGAGCGCTAAGAACCTTGGCGTGATCCTGGACAACACCCTGTCGTTCTCAACTAACATCAAGGCGGTGGCCCGTTCCTGTAGGTTCATGCTCTACAACATCCGCAGAGTACGACCCTGCCTTACACAGGAAGCGGCGCAGGTCCTAATCCAGGCACTTGTCATCTCCCGTCTGGATTACTGCAACTCGCTGTTGGCTGGGCTCCCTGCCTGTGCCATTAAACCCCTACAACTCATCCAGAACGCCGCAGCCCGTCTGGTGTTCAACCTTCCCAAGTTCTCTCACGTCACCCCGCTCCTCCGCTCTCTCCACTGGCTTCCAGTTGATGCTCGCATCCGCTACAAGACCATGGTGCTTGCCTACGGAGCTGTGAGGGGAACGGCACCGCAGTACCTCCAGGCTCTGATCAGGCCCTACACCCAAACAAGGGCACTGCGTTCATCCACCTCTGGCCTGCTCGCCTCCCTACCACTGAGGAAGTACAGTTCCCGCTCAGCCCAGTCAAAACTGTTCGCTGCTCTGGCCCCCCAATGGTGGAACAAACTCCCTCACGACGCCAGGACAGCGGAGTCAATCACCACCTTCCGGAGACACCTGAAACCCCACCTCTTCAAGGAATACCTAGGATAGGATAAAGTAATCCTTCTCACCCCCCCCCTTAAATGATTTAGATGCACTATTGTAAAGTGGCTGTTCCACTGGATGTCAGAAGGTGAATTCACCAATTTGTAAGTCGCTCTGGATAAGAGCGTCTGCTAAATGACTTAAATGTAAATGTAATGTAAATGGTCTGATTCAGCAGTAGGCTAGGTGGTGTGTGGTCTGATTCAGCAGTAGGCTAGGTGGTGTGTGGTCTGATTCGGCAGTAGGCTAGGTGGTGGTGGTGTTGTGTGTATTGTTGATAAGCCAAATTACTAATAATAATTTCTCGCACGTATCTTCCTCCTTTAACTATAGATGGTGTGACAATCAACTATTTTAATAATCTCATATACCCACACGCACCCTCAAGCTACACACACATGTGCCAGCTGCACACACACACACACACACACACACACATACCCTCCAGCTACACACACCCTCTAGCTACACACACACACCCTCCAGCTACACACACACCCTCCAGGTACAAACACTCTCTCCAGCTACACACACATGTGCAAGCTACACACACATACACACACACCCTCAAGCTACTCACACACCCTCCAGTTACACACACATGTGCCAGAAACACACACACACACACCCTCCAGCTACACACACACCCTCCAGCTACACACACATGTGCCAGGTACACACACACACACCATCCAGCTACACACACACCATCCAGCTACACACACACCCTCCAGCTACACACACATGTGCCAGCTACACACACACACACCCTCCAGCTACACACACACACATACCCTCCAGCTACGCACACACCCTCCAGCTACACACACACACACACATACCCTCCAGCTACACACACACACCCTCCAGCTACACACACACACACCCTTCAGCTACACACACACCCTCCAGCTACACACACACACATACCCTCCAGCTACACACACACCCTCCAGCTACACACACACACCCTCCAGCTACACACACCCTCCAGCTACACACACACACCCTCCAGCTACACACACACACACCCTCCAGCTACACACACACATACCTTCCAGCTACACACACACCCTCTAGCTACACACACACACACACCCTCCAGCTACACACACACACACATACCCTCCAGCTACACACACACCCTCCAGCTACACACACACCCTCCAGCTACACACACACCCTCCAGCTACACACACACACACACACATACCCTCCAGCTACACACACACCCTCCAGCTACACACACACACACCCTCCGGCTACACACACACACACACCCTCCAGCTAGACACACATATGCCAGGTACACACACACACACCATCCAGCTACACACACACCCTCCAGCTACACACACACACACACACCATCCAGCTACACACACACCCTCCAGCTACACACACACTCTCCAGCTACACACACACCTGCCAGCTACTGAGTATATATTCTTTCTCCCATCTTTCCCCTATATGGCTCAAATGAAGCTATCTGTTCTGGAGCTTAATTTGCCATGTCATGTCTTAGATTTCTCTGTCTACAGGTCCAAATGATGAGTGTCTGTGGATGTTGTGGACGGATGGGAGCCGTACTGTTCCTATCAATGTCGTGACTCATTTAGGCTTGTTTTCTCAGCGCAGGAAGTCTCAAGCTGCTCATTACAATCAGTGTTAACAGTCCCGGTTCATGCTGGTCTCCCGTTGAGTGTGTGTGTGTCAGAACCCCTCAGATCAGTCCCAGTCTCCTATTGAGAACAACAGGGATCGTTTTGTAGATTGAATATGGATTGATTGTGATTGCATGGGTTATGCATGAGTCTGATGATACATTTCCTGAAAATACTTAAATTAGAGGCTTTGTGTTTCGCAAACGCTGTCAAGATGTTTTAGGCATGCTTAGCTGTGCTGGTTCCCTCAGGGTGAAGAGATGCAACCTGTTCAACAGATAGTCTCGTAACAACAGCGTTTTGTTTAGTCCCAATTTGTTGTCACCTCAAGGAGAAATGATGTCTGGAGTAAAAACAAGAGGTGAAACGTGACTATGAAGAATTTCGACCCTGACCTGGACTTTAGTCTCTTTATTGTATTATCCCTGACAGGTTTTAAAATGTACATACTGTGTGTATATTCTATTTTCTGATCTGTGAAGTAAGCAATCAATCAATCACCCTGCCACCGTGCCACCATGCCACTGGCCGACGCCGTAACCCAGATGTCCCCCGGCCGTCCACCGGGGGTCGATGGACTCCCAGAGGAGTTTTATAAAAATGTATTTTATTGACCTGTGTGAAGCTGTTGTATGCCGGGGCGTCATGTATGGTCAAGGTGGGAGGGGGGCTCAGTAGGCCAGTCTGGGTGAGACGGGGCATTAGACAAGGATACCCTCTATCGGGGTAGTTATCTACATTAGCCATTGAACCTTTTTTGTGCCTGCTACGCAGGAGATTGCAGGGAGTGTCCTGGACAGGCATGGGTGTGTTGACAGCCATGGTAGTGTCAGCATATGTAGATGACGTTTCTGTGATGGTCAGGGATGGTCAGGATATGCAGGCACAGAGACTAGTCTGAAGGTGTACGAGGGAGCTTCATCAGCTAAAGTAAACTGGGCAAGAGCAAAGCTCTGTTATGTGGGGCATGGAGGGATAGGGCCCCTCCTCTGCTTCCAGGGGGTTTGCAGTGGAGTTGTGAAGGGCTTAAAATATTGGGAGTGTACCTGGGCTTGGAGAGGTGGGTCAGGAAGAACTGGCAGGGGCTGTCACAGGCAGTGGTGTCAAGACTAGCCAGGTGGAGGTGGCTCCTGTCCCAAGTGTCATATAGCGGGAGGGGGCTGATAATCAACAACCTGGTGACATCTTCCCTGTGGCATAAACTGGCTGTCCTCAACCCCCCTGCATGTCTGCTTGCAGAGCTGTACATACTGGTGTACTTTTTTTGGTCGTCCATCACTGGCTGAGGGCGGCAGTGTTGTACATGACCGTCCACGAAGGAGGACAGGGCCTGGTGGAACTGGAGAGCAGGGTGGCTGCTTTCCGACTAAAGGCAGTGCAGAGCCTGCTGTTCCATACTGATGTCAGCTGGAGGGTTGCTGAGGAGAGCTGGCGGATTAGGGTCGGACCGGCAGCTGTTCCTCATGAAGCTGTAGAGGCTGAGTACAGCAGGTCTCTCAGATGTTTACTCTGCAGTGCTGAGGGACTGACAGCTGCTAAGGCCCACATGAGAAGGGGGTGTGGAGCCTGGGCTGTGGGTGTGGGAGGAGCCTATCTTCCACAACTCAGACATCCCTTTGAGATCGGTTCAGTCGGCCACCCTGCAGAGGCAACTGATGGCAGCGGGTTTACTAAGGCTGGGTGACCAGCGACTGCTGGGAGAGGAGGGGTGGAAAACCCTGTAAGTCCTGGCACAACAAACAGGAATAACGTCTCTTAGGCTGCTGGAGAGATTCCTGGAGTAGGTCCAGGAGGCACTGTCTGAACCGGTAAGGGGGGTGTTTGAGAGGCCAAAGGGGAGGGGCAACCAATGTTTCTGCCACTGCAGGTGACGGCAGAGACTGGAAACTGGCAAGGGGGTCTGGAGGACTTGTTAGATTTTAAAACGCTGAGCCCGGGGGAGTTTGAAGGGGTGGGAGGTAAAGCCCTCTACAACCTCTGTGTTAAGGTGAGGAACATTAGGAGCCTAACAAGTGAAGACACATCAGTGGCAGGGGGTATGTGGGGAGGAGAGTATGGTGGGTTTTAGATGGATGGGGCTCTACAAACCCCCAGTATTAAAGAGGTCAGGGGACCTCCAGTGGAGGGTTCTTCATGGAACCTGGCCACTAAAAGCTGGTTGGTACGGATTGAACTGGGAATCGGGCAGGGGTGTCCTATGTTATGAGAGGAAATGTGATTCATGTGTATTCTGTGTGCACCAGGTTAATGCCATTAATGTCTCTGTTGGGATGTCTGTGTGAGAGGTTGGGGGTGGATTTTACTGTTGGGATGTAAATAATGGGGTACAGGTATTCAAATATGGAAAAGGCCAAATGTGTTTTGTTGAATTTTCTGTGTGCTCAGGCAAAGTTGGCTATTTGGCTAACGAGGAGGAACAGGGTCAAAGATTGGGGATAACAGACTCTTTACTATTTTTTAACCTCTTGAAGCTAGGGGGCACTATTTTTATGTCTGGAAAAATAACGTTCCCAAAGTAAACGGCCTATTTCTCAAGACCAGATGCTAGAATATGCATATAATTGACAGATTAGGATAGAAAACACACAAAAGTCTCCAAAACTGTCAAAATATTGTCTGGGAGTATAACAGAACTGATATTGCAGGCAAAAACCTGAGAAAAATCAAACCAGGAAGTGGTTTCTATTTTGAAAACTCCCATTGCTCCATTTAAAGGGATATCAACCACATTCATTTTCCGCTTCCTCAAGGTGTCAACAGTCTTCAGACATAGTTTCAGGCTTTTATTTTGAAGAATGAGCATGAACGACCACATTGCGCAAGTGTATAGGTGGGGGCTCTCAGAGTCAATTGTGTGTAAAAGAGAAAGGTGGCCATTGTTACTCCCGGTCCTAGTGAAAAGCCATCTGTCCCGTTTGATATATTAAAAAACACCCTGAGGATTGATTATAAAAAACGTCTGACATGTTTCTGTGGAAATTATGAATATAATTTGGAATTTTTGTCTGTGTTGTCGTGACCCGCTCTTTCAGGTGGATTCCCGGGCATAACGCACCAAACTAACGGAGGTATTTGGAAATAAAAAATATCTTTATGGAACATAAGGAACATTTGTTGTCTAACTGGGAGTCTCGTGAGTGAAAACATACGAAGATCATCAAAGTTAAACGATTAATTTGATTGCTTTTCTGATTTGTGACCAAGTTACCTGATGCTAAGTGTACTTATTGTTTTGTCGAGCGATCGATAAAATTACACAAAGTGTCATGCATAGGTGTAATAGGTGGCAGGGAAGTCAGGCGCAGGAGAGTCAAACTGAGTGTAAAATGGAGTCTTTTAATAAAGTTCCAAGAGTATGCTCCATAACACTAAATGTACAAACAAACCAAACATGGGTACGAGGACCCGACGCGCACCTATACAACAATCACACTATACTGACAATAAAACAATCTCTGACAAAGACATGAGGGGAAACAGAGGGTTAAATACACAACAGGTAATGAATGGGATTGAAAACAGGTGTGTTGGAAGACAAGACAAAACCAATGGAAAATGAAAAAAGGATCAATGATGGCTAGAAGACCGGTGACTTCGAACGCCAAGCATCGCCCGAACTAGGAGAGGCACAAAGGCTTGTATTGCTTTCGCTGTAAAGCATAATTTCAAAATCTGAGACGACAGGTGGATTAACAAAAGGCTAAACTGTGTTTTGCAATATTGCACTTGTGATTTCATGAATATTCATATTTTCTAGTAATATGATTTGACTGTGGCGCTATGCTATTCAGCGTTGCTGATGACAATTATCCCGGATCCGGTGGTTGGGATGGTCTCTGTGCGCCATAGGCTTGAATTTGAGTTCTGTAAAATGATAAAACGTGTGGAGATGTTTCAGGAGATGTGGTGTGTTGGGTGGGGGGGTCTGTCTGTATAGCTGGGGAAGATGTTTTGGATATTTGGCTGTAGAACTGGTGAGTTTTTGTGATATGTTGTGTTTTGTATCGTGTGGTAGAGGGAAAGGTGAGTATGGTACATGTATGCAGTACAGGATATATTTTGTTGTTTTATTTTAAGATGGGGTGGTGTTTTTTTAATAAAATGAGAATCTTTCATTAAAGAGACACAAAGTCAAAAGTCTCTCTCTCTCGATCTCTCTTTCTCACTATCTCTCTCTCTCTCTCTCTCTCTCTCTATCTCTCTTGCTCCCTCCCTCCCTCACTCTCTCTCTTGCTTTCTCTCTCTCTCGCTCTCTCTCACTCTCTCGCTCTCTTTCTATTTCTCTCCTCCCCCTCTTTCTCTCCCAGGCCAATACTCCTCTCTCCAACTCCCCTCACTCTGTTCCAGCAGCTGAGATGTAGACATACTTAAAGCTGGGTTTTATATGCTATTTCCACTCTATGAAGATGAAATAATACTTTGAAATTGTGAAAATGATGATAATGCCCCTTTAGCGTAAGAGCTGTTTGAAAACAAAACTGTTGGAATTTCAGCCTGTTTTAGTGGGATGAAGTTTTGGCCTGCCTGGTGACATCACCATTAGTTAATAGACCAATAACAAAGAGAGTTCCAAACCTCTCTGCCAATGACGAATAGTTTTCAGGTTACATATCCCTCCCGTTAGGCTCCTCCCATTAGGCCTCTCACTTAGACCACTCCCAGACAGTCCTAGCTACATTTTAGCTTGAGAAATAGCTTTTTTTCTGAGAAGCTATTTTTGTTTCTTTTGACCATTTTAATTTAAAACATTCACAGTAAGGAACTTAATTGTTACCCAGAAATGATTTGATATTGAGATGGAAACAGCTGCATTGGACTGGAGGTGCCAGTTAGGCTGGGAGGGGAGGCTGGCTGGTTGATGCACTGTAACAGCTGTTGATGTTGGTGGATGTCGGTCCCTGCTCCGCAGACCCAGTCCCAGGGAAGGAGCCTCCAGATGTGTTTCAGGCTGCTCATGCCTGTGTCCCCAGAATGAAGCTCCATCTTGGATGATAGTGCAAAAGCAATTAGCAACCTGCTTGTCATTAATGAGGAGGGCGTTTTACCATTAGCTACAGGCTGTATGTGACTTTGTATGTATAAAAACCGAAACCTATAGTACAGTATACAGTAAGAACACAAGAGAATACAGGATGAAATGATTCATCTATTGTGTGTCGTGTCTTTACTATCATTAACTGAAGACTGACAGTTTTTATCAAAGATTCTCTGTAATTAGTATTACGCAATCAACTGATTAATCATGTAACTAATTAACTAGGAAGTCGGGGCACCAAGGAAAAATATTCGGATTACAAGGTTATAATTTCCTATTATAACCTTTCAGATATTTTCTTATCTGATCCATAGTCTTCTGATTAATGAATTATTTACTCTACCTCACGTTAGTCTCATTCCAAACATCGTAAATAGTTGGTTATCTGCACGAACCCAGTCTTCACTATGAGTCATCTATACATCAATTGTCTTAAATCATTTATTTATTACTTACTAAGTAATTCACAGAAATGCACAAACAAACAAACAAACAAGGTAAATGTGGTTACATGAAATGATAGGAGAATGTGCCCTAGTGGGCTGAACCGGCATGGCGGCTTGTTAGACAAAAGGGGAAGTGGGGGTCGACTAAGAAGTCACTGCAGAGTGATAATTATAACAATTGAAATGCTAATCCTTTGCACATGAATGCTCAATCTTTCGGGAACAATTGCAATCAATATATATATATTTACCCTCAGTGTGTCGTCTTGATTGCTGGTGAAAAGTTAATTTATTTTGTAGAATTGTTGTCTCTCTCCCTCTCTCTCTCTCTGCCATGGTTATAGTGGCTAGTTCAGAGTGACATTCATTAATTTTGTTATAGAATGGATGTTTCGGCGGTTGTCGTTCTTCGCGTTCAATGATACCGAATTCCTAGCTGCAGACTAGTAATTAATATCAAAAACTTGTTCTTATTCTGTCGGTATCGATAGTCTAAGAGTTTAACCACGTGGTATGGTTAAAAGATTCAGCAATAGTCTACAACCTTCGTCTCCCCTAATGGAGAAAAACATGGTCTGCAACCTTTAGCCATCTCGTAATTGAAGAAAGCTCGGTCTGCTGATCGAAAACCCAAGTGGGGGTTTTATTCGGAAGGGCCGAAAAAGGGCTGTCCCAGGTGGCCTGACCCTAACTGGGCTCAGGGGCGGTCCTCTGATTTAGTTCAAATCAAAAGGGAATTCATTAAACAGTCCAAAATCATATTACACAATTTTACAAACAGTATCATACTCACTCACTCATCTTATACAACAATTAGATGTAAACCCCATATCTGGGGCTATTATATAAACAGCGTTATGGTCATGTGGCCACACGTCTCCCATGAGCTTCCCCAAGTCGTGACAAACGGACCAGTTCGTAGCTGGATTCTTCACCGATCTTTTATACTTTCTCCGGAACATGAAATTTGTTCATACCTCAAGTTCTGTGAGGTGGAAGGAATTGCTTTGTTCTCTATGAAAATGTACTCTGTCTATACTGTGTGTCCATGAGCAGATTCTCAGGAATTTACAATGTCTCTCTGACCCCAGCAACCTAGTTGAAAGAGGAAAGGGGGATGCAGGGAGAGGGGGATGGGGATGGGGCTTGCTCTACCCAAAGAGGCCAACGTCATGACGTGTGTTTTTTAACAATATAATACAAAGCTATGAAGTCAGTCAGTTTTACTTTAAATGTCATTGTATATATATCGTTTGGCTAACCTTGTTACAGCCCCCCTCCCTCTCCCCAGTGTAGTGGTGTATTATAGACTAACTGGTATTCTAGCTGGTACTCTCCCTGTGTGCCAGTGTGCGTGTGTCTCTCTCTCTGTACTGAGATTGCTGTAGTCTGCCTTCCTCCCATTGATTTAGCCCAGTGATGGATGGCTTTAATAAAGGTAGGTGCTGTATCCCCCAAAAATGAGCAGGGTTGAATAGCAACATCTGCATTTTGCTGAATAAACAGAGCAAGAGCCAGGAAGCCCCCACCATACCTGTTTCTCTCTCTCTCTCTCTCTCTCCCTCTCTCTCTCCTCCCCATCTCACTTTTTGTCTCTCTCTCTGTCTCTCACCCCCCATCTCTCTCTCTCTCTCTCTCTCTCTCTCTAAATGATTTAATGGCATTGGAAACAAATGTTTACATTGCCAAAGCAAGTGAAAAGGAAAATAAAGAAAAGTGAAGTAAACAATAAAAAATCGACAGTAAACATTACACTCACAAAAGTTCCCAAAAGAACGAAGACAATTTAAACATGAATATGTCTATTTACAGTGTTGTAATGACTTGCAAATAGTTAGAGAACAAAATGTAGGTTGAATTTGCAATAGTGCTTGTTCTTCACTGGTTGCCCTTTTCTTGTGGCAACAGGTCACAAATCTTGCTGCTGCGATCGCATGCTGTGGTATTTCACCCACATGGGAGATATGGGAGTTTTTCAAAATTGGATTTTTTTTTTTCAAATTCTTTGTGGGTCTGTGTAATCTGAGGGAAATATAGAGGCGGGGGGGGGGGGGGCACAATGCAAATAGTCTGGGTCTAATGGGTCTTCAGGGTTCTTATGGCTTTGGGGTAGAAGCTGTTAAAAAGCCTCTTGGACATTGACTTGGTGCCCTGGTACCGCTTGCCGTGCGATACCAGAGAGAACAGTCTATGACTAGGTTAGCTAGAGTCTTTTGACAATTTTTAGGGACTTCCTCTGACACTGCCTAGGAAGCTTGAACCCAGTGATGTACTGAGCCGTGCGCACTGCCCTCTGTCATGCCTTGCGGTCGGCGGCCGAGCAGTTGCCATTCACCATAGTGAAGTCGTAGACTCAGGTCTCTGGGTCTCTATGTTTTTGGTTGGACAGGTTTCTCAATTTCTTTCTTAAGTTATTGCATTCTTCATCAGACGATTTGTTATTGTTGTTAATTTGTGGGAGGAAATTCTGTCCCCTCCAGGAAGGTGTTTGTCCCCCTGTGTGCTGAGGGTGTATGGGGACTCTATTGGTAGCACACATGGGCTAAATAAATAAATTAGATTTGATTTGTTGGGAATAGTTTACTAATCTCTGCTACTCCTAGTGCTGTTGAATGTGAAGCTTGTTGGGAAAAGTTTGTTAATCTCTGCTACTCCTAGTGCTGTTGAATGTGCAGCTTGTTGGGAATAGTTTACTAATCTCTGCTACTCCTAGTAATGTTGAATGTGAAGCTTGTTGGGAAAAGTTTGCTAATCTCTGCTACTCCTAGTGCTGTTGAATGTGCAGCTTGTTGGAAATAGTTTACTAATCTCTGCTACTCCTAGTGCTGTTAAATGTATAGATTGTTGGGAATAGTTTGCTAATCTCTACTACTCCTAGTGCTGTTGAATGTGCAGCTTGTTGGGAAAAGTTTGCTTAACTCTGCTATTCCTAGTGCACTGGATGGAAGCAATGGCAGTACAGTATTAATGAAGCTTGTTACATAACACATCACAGGGCCTAGGCCAGCTCCCCTCAGACAAACTGTTGTGATACTAATAATGTTGGTTCTGTTGTCAGAGAAGTGTGTTCCTCCTCTTCTATCGTAGAACCTCTGGTGGTGCCAGCTTGATGAGAACACTGATGTCATCCCATCAGTTAGGCCTACAGTGTTTCTCTTGTTACAAGTTATCATTGAGTGGTTTCAGGTTTTGTATTGCAACGGAGGGGAGGTGGTTATTGAGTTGTTACTCTCTCCTTTCCCTCTCTTTGTTCTTTTGTTTTAACAAGTTATTTAGTGTTCCATTCAAACAGAGGTGCTTATCCTCTCTCTCTCTCTCTCTCTCTCTCTCCACATGCCTCCTCTCCATGTTTGACTCTATCCATGTTTGAATCTCTCCATGTTTAACTCTATCCATGTTTGACTCTCTCCATGTTTGACTCTCTCCATGTTTGACTCTCTCCATGTTTGACTCTATCCATGTTTGAATCTCTCCATGTTTAACTCTATCCATGTTTGACTCTCTCCATGTTTGACTCTCTCCATGTTTGACTCTCTCCATGTTTGACTCTCTCCATGTTTGACTCTCTCCATGTTTGACTCTCTCAAACATGGAGTCCTTCTCTTACCTCTTTCCTCCTTCACCACCTTATATCCTCCCTCCGTCCGTCCGTCCGTCCGTCCGTCCGTCCGTCCGTCTGTCTGTCTGTCCGTCTCCCTCTGTCTCTTCCTCTTCTGTAATGTGGCCATTATATGCTCCAGGATGCTGTTGATGACATGTGAGTGGGTGAGGCATCATGAGATGTGATGGGTGAGGGGGTGAGGCATCATGAGATGTGATGGGTGAGGTGATGAGGCTTCATGAGATGTGATGGGTGAGGTTGTGTCCAGAGCCCTGTAGGTGCAGGTATAGCACCCCTTATAAGCTTGCTGTGGTAATCATCTCTGGGACAGTCTAATCTGTGGTAATCATCTCTGGGACAGTCTATTCTGTGGTAATCATCTCTGGGACAGTCTAATCTGTGGTACTCGTCTCTGGGACAGTCTAATCTGTGGTAATCATCTCTGGGACAGTCTAATCTGTGGTAATCATCTCTGGGACAGTCTAATCTGTGGTAATCATCTCTGGCACAGTCTAATCTGTGGTACTCGTCTCTGGGACAGTCTATTCTGTGGTAATCATCTCTGGGACAGTCTAATCTGTGGTACTCGTCTCTGGGACAGTCTAATCTGTGGTAATCATCTCTGGGACAGTCTAATCTGTGGTAATCATCTCTGGGACAGTCTAATCTGTGGTAATCATCTCTGGGACAGTCTAATCTGTGGTAATCATCTCTGGGACAGTCTAATCTGTGGTAATCATCTCTGGGACAGTCAGATCCGTGGTAATCATCTCTGGGACAGTCTAATCTGTGGTAATCGTCTCTGGGACAGTCTATTCTGTGGTACTCGTCTCTGGGACAGTCTATTCTGTGGTAATCATCTCTGGGACAGTCTAATCTGTGGTAATCATCTCTGGGACAGTCTAATCTGTGGTAATCATCTCTGGGACAGTCAGATCCGTGGTAATCATCTCTGGGACAGTCTATTCTGTGGTAATCATCTCTGGGACAGTCTATTCTGTGGTAATCATCTCTGGGACAGTCTATTCTGTGGTAATCATCTCTGGGACAGTCTATTCTGTGGTACTCGTCTCTGGGACAGTCTATTCTGTGGTAATCATCTCTGGGACAGTCTAATCTGTGGTAATCATCTCTGGGACAGTCTAATCTGTGGTAATCATCTCTGGGACAGTCTAATCTGTGGTAATCATCTCTGGGACAGTCAGATCTGTGGTAATCATCTCTGGGACAGTCAGATCTGTGGTAATCATCTCTGGGACAGTCTATTCTGGGAGCTGATGGCACCAAGCTCCCATTAGGGCTTTGTCACTAACATTGCAGAGAAGTGAACTCTCTGTCTGTCGCTTTCTCTCTCACACACTGCATCTCTCTCTCTCTCTCTCTCTGTTGGCATTTTACCTCAGTTTATCCCTGCTGAAGATGAAAAGGCAGAATAAGGTTGTGGCTGGCTGCTGTAAAGGCCTCTCAATGAGGGTTAGTGATTATCATTAATTCAATCTGGGGGACTTGTTAGTATCACACTGACCTTTTTTTCCAGTCAAAATGAAGCGATACTATCAGTTTTCAATTGTAATGAGCTGTTCTGCCGACCCACCAGCCAGAACACAGATGATGCATTCCAAATCACACCATGTTCCCTAAAGAGAATAGTGTGCCATTTGGCACGCAAACAGACAACGAGCTAGGCAACATGGCAGCCCAGTGAAATAACAACATCTTGTTTGGTCCTGTGACACCATGTTACATAAGACCATAGATATAGAATCCATAGAATGGCTTTCCACATTCAAATCAATGATTCTGCAATTACATCTACTTGTTCTACAGCATGCTTTGTTTTGTTCTTCAGGTCAAATTACAACACCTGTTTGGTTGGTTGAGTCAAGCAATGCTACTTTACTCGTGTTGCTGTAAAAAGTCTGGCACTCTTCTATGCTTTGAGTTTACACCTGCCGAGACAGCCCAGTTAGCTCAGTGGGTTACACCAAAACTAACAGCGTAAAGACCAAAACTAACAGCGTTAAGACCAAAACTAACAGTGTAAAGACCAAAACTAATAGTGTAAAGACCAAAACTAACAGCGTAAAGACCAAAACGAACAACGTTAAGACCAAAACTAACAGCGTTAAGACCTAAACAAACAGTGTAAAGACCAAAACTAAAAGCGTTACGACCAAAATTAACAGTGTAAAGACCAAAACTAACAGCGTAAAGACCAAAACAAACAGCATTAAGACCAAAACAAACAGCATTAAGACCAAAACAAACAAGTTGGTTTCCTTTATTCTTCTTACCTTACCTGGATAAGAACACATGACAAAATCCTAAACGGCATCCTAAACGGTATGCAGCATCCGTAGGGTCTAAATTTAAATAATTCACACCGAGCACAATCTCTATTTCGTTCACTTTTTATGAGTGTGACAGCGGTGATCTTTATCTCTCTCTTGTATTGTGTAATAAAGAAAAGAAGGCCCGCCAACGGGCCCAGTCTATCTGTAGTATATTCTGATAAAAGAAAAAGGGATGGCGCAATAGATGTGCAGGTCTCGGTGCTCTGGATGGCTGTAGATTGCTCTTTTGTCTCAATATCAGACTGAGCATTTTCCAATTAAACATCACAACAAAAACAGTACCAAATACAATAAATATAAGTACCTGACGATAGACACAAAAGAAGCACATTAGAAGTGCAAGACAAGAGTATGTTGATGGCTGTAGATTCGTGATGTGTCTGTTAGCATGGAAATAACATTGAATTAGCAGGGAGCTAACATGACCATTACAATTAGAGCATGCTAGCTAACTCGCTCTTACAGCAATAACATCCTATTAGAGCATGCTAGCTAACTCGCTCTTAGAGCAATAACATCCTATTAGAGCATGCTAGCTAACTCGCTCTTACAGCAATAACATCCTATTAGAGCATGCTAGCTAACTCGCTCTTTCAGCAATAACATCCTATTAGAGCATGGCTAGCTAACTCGCTCTTACAGCAATAACATCCTATTAGAGCATGGCTAGCTAACTCGCTCTTACAGCAAATAACATCCTAGTAGAGCATGGCTAGCTAACTCGCTCTTACAGCAATAACATCCTATTAGAGCATGTCTAGCTAACTCGCTCTTACAGCAATAACATCCTATTAGAGCATGCTAGCTAACTCGCTCTTACAGCAATAACATCCTATTAGAGCATGCTAGCTAACTCGCTCTTACAGCAATAACATCCTATTAGAGCATAGCTAACTAACTCGCTCTTACAGCAATAACATCCTATTAGAGCATGGCTAGCTAACTCGCTCTTACAGCAATAACATCCTATTAGAGCATGCTAGCTAACTCGCTGTTACAGCAATAACATCCTATTAGAGCACAGCTAGCTAACTCGCTCTTACAGCAATAACATCCTATCAGTCTAAGAGGAATTTACGTTCCCGATGTCCCCCTTATTTTCAAGCATGATCAATAGCTTACCACCTTATTCATATGTAAATTCAACCAACCAATAGGAATACATAAACATTGAATACATATTTTTGCAGTGTCACGTGGAAACATACACAACCCTGTAAGAGCCCTTGGAGGCAGGCAGTTTGAAAGACAGAGTAGCAGTCTCCTAATTCCCTCTCCTTGTCTCCTGCTCTGTTTTCATCATAAACTAACTCCATACTGGTTTTCTTCATCGCAGTCATTTTTTATCTGCTTTTAGTCACAGCTCAGGAAATATCACCTCTTTGTTACAGACTGTTTCCCACTCTGTCATTCTCTGTTTTCTCTGCAAACAGTCTATCATGATTGTAGGAGTTATGTATGAAATTGCTGTTTGCTTTCTGCAAACGTTATTGAATCGCAGCTGCTCAGTTATTCTTGATGGCGTTTATTAAAGAACATGTATGACCTTTCAGTTAATTACAAGGACAAATTCCCGAGCGGCAACACGGAGGCTTAGAAAAACTTGCCAACAAACAGAACAAAGAAGCAACTCAAAACACAAGTCACTGACAGATACAGGAGCCAGCAGCAGCATTTGCCTCCTTCCCAAATGGCACTGTATTCGCTCTATAGTGCCCTGGTCATAAATTGCTCACTAAATAGTTGAATAGGGTGCCATTTGTGCACAGTCAGTAGGACTACTAAAGGTTCCTTGATGGCGACCATTCAGACCCAGGCCCTACCACCCACCGCCCACCACAGACCCAGGCCCCACCACCCACCACAGACCCAGGCCCCACCACCCACCACCCACCACAGATCCAGGCCCTTACCTCCCACCACAGACCCAGGCCCTACCACCCACCACAGACCCAGGCCCTACCACCCACCACAGACCCAGGCCCCACCACCCACCACAGACCCAGACCCCACCTCCCACCACAGACCCAGACCCAGGCCCCACCACCCACCACAGACCCAGGCCCCACCACCCACCACCCACCACAGACCCAGGCCCTACCACCCACCACAGACCCAGGCCCCACCACCCACCACAGACCCAGGCCCAAGCCCCACCACCCACCACAGACCCAGACCCAGGTCCCACCACCCACCACCCACCACAGACCCAGGCCCTACCACCCACCACAGACCCAGGCCCCACCACCCACCACAGACCCAGACCCAGGCCCCACCACCCACCACAGAATGATCCACTGCTCTCATCTCTCACTATAATGTTATTCAAAGTTTGGGCCTGGAGAGCAGGAAGAGAAGGTTTAACAGTGTGGGCCTGGAGAGAAGGAATGTTTAACAGTGTGGACCAGGAGAGAAGGAATGTTTAACACTGTGGACCAGGAGAGAAGGAATGTTTAACAGTGTGGACCAGGAGAGAAGGAATGTTTAACAGTGTGGACCAGGAGAGAAGGAATGTTTAACAGTGTGGACCAGGAGAGAAGGAAGGTTTAACAGTGTGAACCAGGAGAGAAGGAAGGTTTAACAGTGTGGACCAGGAGAGAAGGAATGTTTAACAGTGTGGACCAGGAGAGAAGGAATGTTTAACAGTGTGGACCAGGAGAGAAGGAAGGTTTAACAGTGTGGACCAGGAGAGAAGGAATGTTTCACAGTGTGGACCAGGAGAGAAGGAAGGTTTACATTTACATTTACATTTAAGTCATTTAGCAGACGCTCTTATCCAGAGCGACTTACAAATAACAGTGTGGACCAGGAGAGATGGAATGTTTAACAGTGTGGATCAGGAGAGAAGAAAAGTTTAACAGTGTGGACCAGGAGAGAAGAAATGTTTAACAGTGTGGACCAGGAGAGAAGGAAGGTTTAACAGTGTGGACCAGGAAAGAAGGAAGGTTTAACAGTGTGGACCAGGAGAGAAGGAAGGTTTAACAGTGTGGACCAGGAGAGAAGGAAGGTTTAACAGTGTGGACCAGGAGAGAAGGAAGGTTTAACAGTGTGGACCAATGTTTAAAATGTTTAACAGCTGTCTTATTTCATGCTCCGGCAATAAAATCAATCAATCCTAGGAACAACACTGTGCACTCACATGGAACAGCACTGTGCAATCACATGGAACAGCACTGTGCAATCACATGGAACAGCACTGTGTAATCACATGGAACAGCAATGTGTAATCACATGGAACAACACTGTGTAATCACATGGAACAGCACTGTGTAATCACATGGAACAACACTGTGTAATCACATGGGACAGCACTGTGTAATCACATGGAACAGCACTGTGCAATCACATGGAACAGCACTGTGTAATCACATGGAACAGCAATGTGTAATCACATGGAACAACACTGTGTAATCACATGGAACAGCACTATGTTATCACATGGAACAACACTGTGCAATCACATGGAACAGTACTGTGTAAGCACATGGAACAGCACTGTGTAATCACATGGAACATCACTGTGTAATCACATTGTAACAGCACTGTGTAATCACATGGAACAGCACTGTGTAATCACATGGAACAGCACTGTGTAATCACATGGAACAGCACTGTGTAATCTCATGGAACAGCACTGTGTAATCACATGGAACAGCACTGTGTAATCACATTCTAACGGCACTGTGTAATCACATTCTAACGGCACTGTGTAATCACATTCTAACGGCACTGTGTAATCACATTCTAACAGCACTGTGTAATCACATGGAACGGCACTGTGTAATCACATGGAACGGCACTGTGTAATCACATGGAACGGCACTGTGTAATCACATGGAACATCAAGGTGTAATCACATGGAACATCACTGTGTAATAACATGGAACAGCACTGTGTAATCACATTGTAACAGCACTGTGTAATCACATGGAACAGCACTGTGTAATCACATGGAACAGCACTGTGTAATCACATGGAACAACACTGTGTAATCACATGGAACAGCACTGTGTAATCACATGGAACAACACTGTGTAATCACATGGAACAGCACTATGTAATCACATGGAAAAACACTGTGTAATCACATGGAACAGCACTGTGTAATCACATGGAACAACACTGTGTAATCACATGGAACAACACTGTGTAATCACATGGAACAGCACTGTGTAATCACATGGAACAACACTGTGTAATCACATGGAACAGCACTGTGTAATCACATGTAACAGCACTGTGTAATCACATGGAACAGCACTGTGTAATCACATGGAACAGCACTTTGTAATCACATGGAACAGCACTGTGTAATCACATGGAACAGCACTGTGTAATCACATGGAACAACACTGTGCAATCACATGGAACAGCACTGTGTAAGCACATGGAACAGCACTGTGTAATCACATGGAGCAGCACTGTGTAATCACATTGTAACAGCACTGTGTAATCACATTGTAACAGCACTGTGTAATCACATTGTAACAGCACTGTGTAATCACATGGAACAGCACTGTGTAATCACATGGAACAGCACTGTGTAATAACATGGAACAGCACTGTGTAATCACATTGTAACAGCACTGTGTAATCACATGGAACAGCACTGTGTAATCACATGGAACAGCACTGTGTAATAACATGGAACAGCACTGTGTAATCACACTGTAACAGCACTGTGTAATCACATGGAACAGCACTGTGTAATCACATGGAACAGCACTGTGTAAGCACATGGAACAGCACTGTGTAATCACATTGTAACAGCACTGTGTAATCACATGGAACAGCACTGTGTAATCACATGGAACAGCACTGTGTAATCACATGGAACAGTACTGTGTAATCACATGGAACAGCCCTGTGTAATCACATTGTAACATCACTGTGTAATCACATTGTAACAGCACTGTGTAATCACATGGAACAGCCCTGTGTAATCACATGGAACTGCACTTTGTAATCACATTGTAACAGCCCTGTGTAATCACATTGTAACAGCCCTGTGTAATCACATTGCAACAGCACTGTGTAATCACATGGAACAGCACTGTGTAATCACATCGTAACAGCACTGTGTAATCACATGGAACAGCTTCCACCTGTCTGTCCCGTTACATTTTTATTAATCTGAGCTGTTGTAAAACATATATATTTTTAGATTTTGAATGGGGTTCTTTCTACTCACATTACCTTCAGAGAATGGTGTTTTTGATGTCTCTGATGAGTTAATGTCTTTATATTGAGGATTTCACACTGTTAGCTAGCAGAGAATGGTGTTTGGATGTCTCTGATGAGTTAATGTCTTTATATTGAGGATTTCACACTGTTAGCTAGCAGAGAAGTGCTAACCCATTTTTTTTGCTTTGATAGCTGAACACAATGCTCCTGCCCAATCAAAGTATTCAAACCCCTTATTCTATATTTTGCTGTGTTACAGCCTGTTAATGGAATTTTTATCAATGATGACTAATTATGTATACATTTCAATCAGGACTGACTAATCAGAATACTATTATGTTACTGTATATGTACTAATCAGAATACTATTATGTTTACTCTATATGTACTAATCAGAATACTATTATGTTACTGTATATGTATGAATTTTCTTTTTAATCCTAGTACTGAATATACTGTGTGTAAATATAATCAAGAATTAGAACAATGACTGTCTGTTCCTTGGTAGAAATGAATGAACTATTTCGCCAGTCTGGCTAGAAGGCTTATCTACACAAGCATGACCTTGGCTCGGTCATATATTATCTTAAATAGGGAGAGACATGTGAGAACCATACTGCCTTTGTACTAGAGCGGAGATGACACGGGCTGGGACTGAAACTAATTGACGTCATTTTCCGTTTATAACCTGTGGTAAAATGTGTAATGAGCAGTACTCTCGTGAATAAAAGCTGCTGTTTGACTTTAAGACTGGGCTCTGTCCATTTTTATAAAATAAGGGTCATACAAATCCTTATGAATTGACACAGTGTTTAATTTTAATTGGGTATTAAAACAGAGGAATTTAATTCCTGTAACACAGCCTGAATTCAAAATATGTCTGAATCAGCTTTGAGTCGTCTTGGATATGTCTGGATCAGCTTTAAGTCATCTTGGGTATGTCTGAATCAGCTTTGAGTCGTCTTGGGTATGTCTGAATCAGCTTTGAGTCATCTTGGGTATGTCTGAATCAGCTTTGAGTCTTCTTGGGTATGTCTGAATCAGCTTTGAGTCTTCTTGGGTATGTCTGAATCGGCTTTGAGTCGTCTTGGGTATGTCTGAATCGGCTTTGAGTCATCTTGGGTATGTCTGAATCAGCTTTGAGTCATCTTGGGTATGTCTGAATCAGCTTTGAGTCATCTTGGGTATGTCTGAATCAGCTTTGAGTCATCTTGGGTATGTCTGAATCAGCTTTGAGTCGTCTTGGTATGTCTGAATCAGCTTTGAGTCATCTTGGGTATGTCTGAATCAGTTTTGAGTCGTTTTGGGGATGTCTGAATCAGTTTTGCACATCACATTTGATGATTTTCTCACATTCTTCTTTGTAGATTTTCCCAAACTCTGTTAAGTTAGATGGGGAACGGCGGTGTACAGCATTTCAACAGAATTCGATTGGGATACAAGTCTGGGCTTGGCTGGGCCACTCAAAGACTTAATTCAATTTCCTAATGATGGAGACCTCTGTGCTCTTGGAAACTTAAAACATGTTTTTTATACGATTCCCCAGATATATACCTCATCACAATTCTATCTCGGAGACAGTTCCTTGAACACCATGGTATAGCTTCTGCTCTGCTTTGCACTGTCAACTGTGAGACCTTATATAGACAGGTGTGTTTCTTTCTTTCATGTCCAAACAATAGTGTACTCCAATCAAGTTGTGGCGACATGGATGATCAAAGGAAAGTGGACCTGAGCTGAACCTGGAGTGTTATAACAAAGGGCTGTAAGAGCACGTATGTAAATTAGATATTTCTGTATTTAATTTTCAATAAATTAGAAAACATTTCTAAAAAACATTTTTTTAACTTTGTGATGATGGGGTATTGTGTGTAAATGTGTGAGGAAAAAATGTGCTTAATCTATTTTGAAT